>NW_026068063.1:249576-346643 GCF_014885135.2 Alexandromys fortis | reverse complement strand
GGGGAAGAGACAGAAATCTTTAATAAATAAATAAATAAATTAAAAAAAAAAAAAGAGCATAAAGCCACCTATTGTATGTGCAGTATATGTGTTCATTAAAAACGATCCTGCTCAGTGAAAAAAAAAAAAAATACTTATGGGAACCATCTACGATCCTCTGCCCCACAATTTCCAGACTCATGGGGACAGCCACAGGAGGTATTGCCCAAGGCAGGGATGGTCTCCCATAGGAAATGTGTCAGTTCAGTGAAGATGTGTACTAAAATTCCTGTGAATATAAAGGGTCTCAGCAGAGCTGCCAGAGGTTAAGCCTGTTTGGGGTCAACCCATTACCTGGAGTGTGTCAAATGTTTTGGTTTGGTTTTGGTTTTGCTAAACAGCAAAACCCAAACTGGCTGGACTCAAACTCAAGATCTTTCTGCCTCAGCCCCGGAAGTACTGGGATTACAAGGATGAGCTGCCACAACCAGAGGACCTCCGTTCTTAATGTGGGCTCATTTTCAAGGAGAAGCTCTCTGCTGTCCACTGTAGTTTTCTTCAATGAAAATAAGATTCAACTAAATCCACAGCAAAACACTCCAGAGCCTGTCAATCATGGCTTTCCCCTTCCATCTGCCTAACTGCTGGAACATCTTCATGGCTGCAAATTGCTCAGCACATTCTTAGATTCTCAAGAAATGGCTTAAGACGTAGAAGGCAGGCTCCACCACCCCTACTTGCCTTGTTTTTTTCCTTTAAAGTCCTCAGGCAATTTTTCCTAACTACTTGTCCATCGTGTTGACTGTGCATCCCAACACTGGCTTTGTGTTGACTGTAGATACAGGGGGTGTCTCTCTCGTTTCCAATGGGAGACGCGAAATGCTTGTTTGCGTCTGTTGAGAAAGTATCTGATTCTTTGTAAGATAAGTAATGTAACATCTTTAAAAAATATTTATGTGTATGTTTGCCTGCATGTATGCACATGTACCTCATGTGTGCTTTGTGCCCATAGGCCAAAAGAAGATGCCAGATCCTTTAGAACTAGAGTTACAAAAAGTTGTGAGTTGCCATGTGGGTGCTGGAACCCAAACCCAGACCCTCCCCAAGAGCAGCTGTGAACTCCTGAGCCACTTCTCCACCAGCACCACCCCACCTCTCTTCGGAGGGACAGAACTAAACCAGCAGAGTCATCTCTCAGGATACATTTCTCCATGTATGTGGGAATGTCTTCAATTTGTGATAGATACTCAACCCACACCCCTCTAATAACAAAATCCCTAAATGCTCGAGTTCCTTATATAAATAGCACAAACTGTGTGTGTATGACCTCCACACAGCCTCTCATATACTTTAAACCCACCCAGTATAAGTTAAGCACTATGTAAATAGATGTTAAACCTTATTATTTAGAGAACACAGGAAAGAAAAGTCTATACTTGTTAAATTCAGAGGCAAGTTTGCCTTTCACATATTTTCAACCTGAACTTTGTAAAGTAAGTTAGTGAGTTACCGAGTCTTAACTAATTCATTGATTTCTGTTGCCTGATGCCCTCAACTTTCTACTACCTCAAATCAAAGAGGGCCAGTTTCATGCTGGCACTGTGCTGGGTGGCAAGGAAACAATGACGAATAGCACCAATCAAGGCCTCCGTCTCATGAAGCTCACCCATCGGGGAACCTCTGTTCCCACTGCCTAACCAAGAAACCTTAAAGATGTGATGGTCTATGTCTGACCTTACTGGGAACTGTGAAGAACCACATGCTTTCTCCTGCCATCTGTCCCTTGGCCCTAGATGTCTTTCTCATGCTAGATGGACGGGGACCTGAGAGAGGATAAGAGTCACTGTTCCCTCTGAGCAAGTATGTGCTCGGTGTTGTATGAATGTCCCTTCATTTAGTCACTATAAAAACCACAGTCAAAGTGAACTCAACAAACACTACTCCAGGACAGTCCAAGCACAAAATGTCTCACTCACTCACTGTGCTACAACCTGAAAATAAAAAAAAGAAAGAAACTTTTATGACCCATATTTTACAGAAGAAAGTGAAAATTGCCCATAGTCACAGCCAGTGTGTGGCAGAACTAAGTGATCCAAGCCAGACAGTCAGACTAGGGTGGGCCACAGGGCAGTCATGAAGAATCACTTCCACACTATACAGTATGATATTGCAGTCAGATAAAACCCAGATGGTCCCTATTGCTCCGACCTTTCTTGGGTTCACAAAGTCAGACCTACTATTATAATGACACCAATAAATCATCTGTCATTTTTACCCCAAGGTGTGGAGAGTGAAATTTTCTGTAGGCTGTGACTGTGATGAAATCATCATTCTAACAAATGTGGGAATGCTTAATCCCTCAAGCTTTTCTGATCTGTGACTAGACCCTGTATTCTAAAATTATACCAAACCAGTCAAAGTTTTGATATTCCACTAGAGTTGTCTGCATTTGTACTGTTGGCCTGTGCACTTTCCTCCCCTGCAGGACTTCCCCCGACTGACATTTAGCAAGTCCTTACTGGCTGGTGTATTAATCAAGAGCAGGTTCCTGGTGTCTGGCCCAGGAGAGGAAACACAAAGAAGTGAGGGCCATGAACAAATAAGCAAAGGTCTAGCTTCAACGCCTAAGAGATCTGTGATAGTCTGAATGCACTTGGCCCCCATAAACTCATAGGGAGTGGCACTATTGAGAAGCATGGCCTTGTTGAAGTAGGTGTGGCCTTGCTAAATGAAGTGTGTCACTGTGGGGGCAGGCAGGCTCTCAGGTCTCTTTTGTTTAAACTTCACTCAGTGTAGGTCTCTCAGTTACTTCTCCAGCCCCATGTCTGCTTGTACACTGCCATGTCCCACCATGATGATAATGGACTGAACCTCTAAACTGTAAGCTACCACTTCAATTAAATGCTTTCCTTTATAAGAGTTACCAAGGTCAAGGTGTTTCTTCACAGCAATAGAAACCCTGAGTAAGACAAGGTCTGAGACACCAAGGGATAGATGAAGAGTACATGGATCCCTGGGAGTGCAGAAGAGGCTTCATGGGAAGCAGAGAACTCGAGATGCCATTATCCCAGAGTGAAGCAGACGTAAGGGAGAAGTGGATGCTTGTGTCAGAAGTCACAGCAGAGGTAGAGGGATCCCCGAGCTTATGTAAGGAGTTCTAGTAAGGAATGTGGGCTACGAACTGGATGACTGTGACTCTGAAGTCCACGGTATCTGAGGCTCTTATCCATGACACAGCCTCTGCTGCCCTGAAGCCCGAAATGGTAAGGTCATCTCCACTTGGCCCACACATGCACAGCGAATGTTCAGTGGGTCAATGAAGTAGGGCAGGCCTGACCTGTTTGAAGCCCACAGGCTTACGTGAGACATCAATATTATCTCCATCAATATTAACAACAGCAAGAGTCATAAACCGAGTTGGGGATGTGGTTCACTGGTAAAGCTCATGTTTAGCATGGGTAGGGTCCTAGGTTTGATCACTAATTACGTGTCCACTCCCTCCCTATTATACACACACACACACACACACCTCATACAAATTCAAGGTCCTGCCTCCCTGGAGCCAAGGTTTAAATTGCCAGTTTTTAAACTATTTCCATCAAGGCTAGCAAACAGGCTACAGATGGACTGTCAGATGGGGTTTATCTGGTCTACTGAATGCTTTAAAGGCAAAAAAGAAACAAATAAACAAAAATCTCATAATTCTGGGGGGCAGGGGAGGTCCCATTTTGCCCTGGCCCCTGACAAACAGCAGGCATAGCCTCTGTGTTCTCCCCCCTGTGAATCAGGGGATCTGTCTTAAGGCAGGCCTTCATACTGCTACTCCTCCTAGGCCTCCATTCTTCCAACCAAGCAGAGTGCCCTGAAGCCCAGCTTATTCATGAAGAGAAACAGCCGGCTCTGAGCACTCCTTCTGAGCTCCTATCAGTTTATGTCGTGTACTCACAGGACACAAAGTCGTTGGAAAAGCTGTCAGAATTACAGCCCATGAGGTTGCTGTAATGGAACAAGCAAAGGTCTGAGCTCAAGTTGGCAATGAGAGGGATCAGAGGCATTAGAGGGCCAGCAAGACAACTCAGCAAGGAAAAGCAGTTGCCATGCAAGCATGATGAGCTGAGTTCAAATCCCAGAAACCACAGTGGAAAGAGAGAACAGACTCCCCAAAGTCCTCTGACGGACGGCCTGGAACATATGTGACCCCCAAGCACACATTACACACTCATACCAAGTAATGATAAGTGAAGATTTAAACTAACAATAACAGAGGCACTAGAAGGCAGAAGCAGTGTAGCTGCTGGCTGAAGTAGCAGTAATCATTTACCCAGTATTCCCACTTCCCAGGCAGCAGCCTTACACTAATCTGCTTACCACTGACTGTAACCACAGGTCCATCCTTACCCATCAGGTAGCAAGCTAAAGCCAAGAAAGAAGTCAGGCAGGTCACAGAGGGGTGGCGTTCAGAGCTGAGCATGGGTAATGACTAAAGACCACAACGATGAAGTACAGTGAAACTGTGCTACCCCTGTCTACCACATCACCCACGTCCAAATAACACAAAAAAGCAAAATTTTCCAATTACCTAAAGAAACACAATCCAAATTGTTGGGTTCCCCCCACCCCAGTTTTCAGATAATCTAATAGTTTCATTCAAAAACCACACCCATGTTTTATAAAAACTGCTATCTAGCAGAACACAGAATTTAAAATAAGATTTAAATGCCATCATTAGAATATAAATTTCTGAAACTATACATTTATTTAAGTCTTCCTTATGGACGTCTTTTTAAGGCTGAAGATTAAATTTGTATTTATAATTATTAACATTTCTCTCATATGCTAAGAGACTAATTTTAGTGTTAGAACAAAGAGGGAAGAAGATAATGAAAACGAAAGCAAGAAGCCACCACAGAGCTAACCACCTGGTAGACTCAGACCTATGCGCAGACTTGGCTAAATACTAAGATGGTCTCAAAAAACTGCAAAGGAAATGAAGCCGCAATGCAGGCAACCACCTGGACACATTGCAAAAGCATCAGAACATAAACACAGAACACGTTCTGTTTGACCACATGTCTGTGACACTCGAGAACAGGACTAACCACTCCATGGAGACACAGAGCTGATCAGGAGCTGCTAGGGTAAAGGACTAATCGGCAAGAGAAGCCTGGAGAAGCAGAATGTCCTGGGGCCAGAAAATGGCCATAACTCCATGAGTGCAGATGCGTGTCAAATGGATATACTATGCTAAACACAAGTCACACCTGGGGAGAAAATTTAATATCAAACAATTTAAAATTTAAGCTCAGAGATAAATACTTGAGGTAAAACGTTAATGAGATACTGGGAAAACAGGAGAGCAGTAACAGCACACAGCTGCAAGGGAAACCTACGGCAAACATCAAAGGGCTCAACCAACACTGCACAAAACAGTAATACAGAGGACAAACTTCAGCAGCCCTAAATTTTAAAAAGGATGAAGATGATAGGAAAATATTTTAAAGCACAAAATAGTATCAGACTTTAAAAACTGAACAAATGGAATAAACACCATGTGTATAATAAAGAAAACCTGAAAGAGGAAATCAAAGTATGCTTATTAACACCTCCATGCAAGAACACAGTGACCAGGGCTTGGGAGAGCTGGCCCAGTCAGCAGTCAAGAACAGCCTTCTTTGTAACCCAGAGAGCTTCCTCTAACTCTGCCTGCCATGCTTCCTCCCCGGCACTTGCTGCTGCGATTGTCACACTTCTTTCCCTATCCGTTGGAAACTGCCTTGCCTGTCTTTCCGCATATAAACTGCAGAAGCTCATCTACTTGGTTCACTGTGGTACCCACAGCATGCTGGGAAGTATTCTGTGCATGGGAACAAGCAAACACCCAGGACAGCCAAGAAGAAAAGGGAACTGCAGATGGCTTAGAACAGTGCCCAGAGCTGAATGTGTGATGCCGAGTGGGCACAGCTTCTTTCTTGTTTTACTGGTTTTTAAAACTAGCGCAGAGAGCTAAATTGTCCTGGTTAACAGCAGTAGCATACGTAGGTCACTGCTTAGAACAGGGAGACGCTGTGACTATAATAATTATATTGCCAATAGAGTCACTATATTGCAAATATTAATAATAATTTGAGCTATGCAAAAACTCCGGGGGGGGGCTTATAACTCAGTAAATTAGTAAGCCTCCACTGTCCCTTGTTCTTGTGTAACTATAGCAGCACAGCACCACACTAACCCACAGGGTTTTTAGAAAAGACAAGGAAGGGCCGGGCGATGGTGGCACACGCCTTTAATCCCAGCACTCGGGAGGCAGAGGCAGGCGGATCTCTGTGAGTTGAGACCAGCCTGGTCTACAGAGCTAGTTCCAGGACAGGCTCCAAAGCCACAGAGAAACCCTGTCTCGGAAAACCAAAAAAAAAAAAAAAAAAAAAAAAAGACAAGGAAGTAAGTAGGTGCTGTGCTAAGCCACTGAGCTGGGGAGCTGTTTGCTACCTCTGCACAGCCAAGAGTATTCTGGCTGCTATAGTAGCAGGCTTTACATCTGAAGGGATGCTGACTGGAAGCTCCTTTTCTCCCTGGAATGGCCATCTCTCTGACCATCAATGTCTTTAGAAATAAAATGGGAATTCTAATGCCTGCATGGGGTGTTTTACAAATACTGTATTAACAGGAGAATCTGTGTGCATTTTCTGTTTGCTTTTGTTTTGGGGTTTTGCTTATCTGTTTATTTTGTTTTGTTTTTGAGACAGGGTTTCTCTTTGTATCAGCCCTTGCTGTCCTGGAACTAACTCTCTTTGTGACCAGGCTGGCCACAAACTCACAAAGATTCACCTACCTGCCTCTGCCTCTCGAGAGCTGGGATTAAAGGCATGTGCCACCATGCCCGGCATAAACATTCTTAACAGAGTACTTGGAAAGTGTGCTAAGAAAGAGTGCTTGGAAAGGCACAAAGTGGAATTAAACTCTACAGCATATCTAACTTAGGCTCCGTTGAGCCTATTTACATTGTGTCAGTAAACAACCTAGGAACCAGGAGAACATCACAGAGATGACCTCCAGTTTTACAACGGTTTGAAATACAAAAGACAAAGTTGTAATTTCTTAGGCTTTACAGTGAGTTTAGCAGGATGTTACCATACTGAAAGCCCAGGAGCAACTGTGGAGGGTTTGTGTAGAATGTCAGTGGGTATCCAAAAAACGGAGAAAATAAAAAATGAGGGCAAACGTGACCCTGACTGCCAGCCAGGCACAACTGTGAGGAGGAACAAGGACTCACCTGCAAGCTGTGCTCCCTCTCAAGATGAAAGAGATGGCAAGAGAGTAAATACTAAACGAGAAACAGAGACAAGGAAGAAACATAAAGAACTCATGTTCTGGGGCATGTGGAGCTCCATAAATGGCTTTAGAGGGAGAGCCTAGCAAACTACCTCTCGAGGAGGGACTTGGGACACACCAACACAGCAGTGTGACGGGGATGTGTACAATATGGGCAGGCTTTGGACTCTGTTGCTCCTCCTAAAGGATTCTCATAAACAACGTGGCCCTAGTCAGATCATCCCTGTGTCTCAAATAGCTCGTTCATGGGAAAAAAATGAGTCTGTGCTAATGTCTCCGGGATCACAGCCATTATGAGAAGCTTTGACTGCTGAAACACAACAGAGAGGCGCCAGTCATTTCCTAGAGGAAAAATTCCAACCAATCATAAAATAACTTTAGATTTTAGTTATAAATCAGTCTTGTTCGAGTTCACACTTTTCTCTTCCTGAATGTTATTGTACAGTTATTTGGAAAAATTTAGTACAATCTGTTTGACAATGATAGTGATAAATGCAAAAACAAAAGCCATAAACTATCTGAATAACTGTAATCTTTATTATACTAACAATAGTGGAAAATACTAATGAACATAATATTTTAGCATAATAAAGAAAATTAATTTCTTTAGAATGCTAAAAGTTTTAGCCAGGAAAAGTAGAAAGGTTTTATAATCCAAATAAAACCTTCCTCACTGCCAGCCCATTTAAATTACACACAAATCTGAAATCTGCTGGCCATTAGAACACACATGAATCCTTTCTTCCTGATACCTGGCACTTGGCATCAAAGGAAGCCCTGTATAGATCTATTATTAAAACTTGCCAAATATAAAATGAGATTGTTAAAGAGCCAAAAACCAAAATGATTATTGTTACAACTCTTCTGGAATAGTTATGCACACTCTTTGTTTGACACAATTGGGACATTAAAACAAAATGCAAAGTACCAGAAAAGAATAATAATAAGGCCCAAGCACACTTGATACCTTACTAACTCAGTAGGGAATGAAAATCAATGCACGATTCAACCTAAGCGTAACCGTCAGCTCTCAGATAAATGAACACAGAACAAAGTCCACCTTGGAAAGTCACCAGCACTCTAGCCCAGGACTGACTCCTTTAACAAGCCCCAGACCGCAGAAAAGCCACTGCCTTTGAGTGACCAGGTTTACATTAAGAATCAATCTTAAAATAAGAAAATAAATGAAATGCATACATAAATGTACCTCTGATGCATGAGGTATATATTCCCTACCCCCCTCACCATTTCAAATATAATCTGCCTTCAAAAGCATGTCAGTAAATCTTCAACTATTACTGTAATAGAGACCATGTGCCCATGTGCTCACCAGACTCGTGTTTATGAGGTATAGTATAGCCCTCTGTATTCAAATAAACTTATTTCTGATAATGAAAGCAATGAAAAGAAATCAAAATGGTCCACTCCAACAATTTCACCTCTCTCAATGCAACACAGGACAGAATGTATTAAACCTCATCACCTCACAAAATGATACTTGTGATTTCTAATTAGAAGCACCTGGAAATGGCAAACAGGTGTCTAAAGCTTCAATTGATAAGACACAAACTGGTTTCAAGTCTTGAGTTTTAAGCTGTGAAGTAAAAAATATTTACACACTTTACATCTTTGCTTTTCATCTCTTTAAAAGTTGCTTATGAAAAATGTTAAGAGAATGTTTTTGACAACCATAAATTATTTATTTATTTATTTTTGAGATGGGGGTCTCTCTATTTTATAATTCTTGCTGTCCTAAACTTGCTCTGCAGCCCAGCCTAGCTTCTAACTCATACAGATCCACCTGCCTCTATCTCTCAAGTGCTGGGATTAAAGAAATGCTTACAAAAAAATTTGGGAGAATATTTCTGGCATCCATAAATGTCTGCAACTGTGAGAATGAGACAAAAAAAATAAGACTATTGCTCTAGAATGCTTTAAAATCACAAAGCTAGCACTACCTATCAGAACACCCTTTAGATTACAGAAATATCCAGAGCAGAATAGTTTAATCTTCCAGCAATCACACACCCTCCTGCAAGAGAAAAGCATCTTATATTTCAGTATCTGTCTTCTGTATTATATACAAAGGACTTTCGAGGACAAATACTTGAAAGTTTCTGTTTGATCAGTTGTAATCTCTGAAAATGATTTTTAATCTTGGAAAACTACAAAATAAAAAGTTCAGAAAATAAAAAGACACACTGAACCTTCACACTGAATGTGGCAGAAGAGAGGTTAAAAAAGAAAGTCTGAACTAAAGTTCCTAAGAGTTAGTCTCCCTCAGGAACCAAAGAAACACGAACCCACACCAAGCAATGCACAACACATGCCATGCCACACACAAACTCACAAGCAGTGGACGAATAATGGTGTTAGAAACAAACACAAACATCCAAGGGGAAGGAATGAGGGTGTGTGTGTGTTTCTATGTTTTAAAATCAATAGCTGGACTAACATCTAGATCATGAATTTGTATAAATTTTTATTGTTAAACTCACCTGATACATTTTCAGTTCCTGTTGTGTTCTGTAAAGACACACACAACAAAGAAACTTCTTTGATTACATGAGCCCTAAAAAGAAAAACAGACAATTGTAATATGCACCTGCCTACAAGTTTACAGTGATTTAAAACCACATATGAATTATAGTGTGCTCCAAGAGCTAGTCATAAAGCAACCCCTGCCAGTCAATCTCAGTCCACACTGACAACTAACTTCTCGAATTCATTATCATAATAAATACATTTCTGGCACTGATGAAATGGCTCAGAGGTTAAGAGCACTGGCTGTTCTTCCAGAGGTCTGAGTTCAATTCCCAGCGACCACATGGTGGCTCATAACCATCTGTAATGAGATCTGGTGCCCTCTTCTGTCCCATAGGGATACATGCAAGCAGACTATTGTATATATAATAAATAAATAAATAAATAAATAAATAAATAAATAAATAAATAAAATAAGTACATTTCTCACTAAACCTTACTAGGGCTTCACTATACTCTAGAAACAAAGCAGAACCATCAAAATGACATCATATTTTTGGTTAAGAATTGCATCATTCCCAAGGAGAAATAAATTGGCTTTGTTAATAGTCAGAAGCACAAAGCCTAGAGGAGTAAGTGGCGTGCAACTCAGGCGTCCTTCTTTTGCTTCAGTATTTGCTGCATGCAAACACAATTAGACTCCATTACTCTGTTTTTCAAGCTCCTGAAGCAGAAAGGTGGACTGACTAAAAAGGGCCACATGAAATTCTCTTCAAAGGAAGAAAAAAAAGCAGGCAGTATCATGCAAAGCTTTTAAAAGAGGTCTGGAAAGAACTACAATTATGCCTCGCTACAGTGTTGTGTTTGACACAGTCACGGCATAGAGAGACATGACAACACAAGCTCTTCTGTAAATACAGATGGCACCAGTCACACACCTCTTACACTAGTGCAGTCAACAACTGCGGCCTCGTGGTGAGCACTGGTCTCAGCAATGCCATACCAGTACATTTATGACATTCAAAAATACAACTGCCCTATAATGCGATGTCAGATCATACACTTAAGTGGTGTGTGACTGCATTCACTTCTAAATAATAATCTACTAGCCAAGTGTGGTGTCACCCTGCAATTCCAGCACTTGAAAAAAGTGGAGACAGGAGGACTTGGGAGTTCAAGGTCAGCCTGAGCTACATTAACACTACTTTAAAACTATATTACACTATCTTTTTAAAAGTCTATGCGGATGGTTCTTTCTATATAATGTATGCTCATGTAGGCCTGGTGGCTCATGACTGTAATCCCAGAACTTGAAAACTAGAGGCAGGAAAATCAGGAGTTCAAGGCTACCCTGAGCTACATTACATTAGATAGTATCCCCCCCCCCAAAAAATTAATTTGTTAGAGATTTTAAAATAAATTAAAAGTATATAGATATAGATACAATGTATGTTCCAAGTCAGTTAGTGCCATTCACGTGCACAAATCCTGGCACTTTCAGCAGCCCTTCCACTGCAGCATTGTTGATGTCCCCAGTAAAGCACATACATACACACGCACCATGGCGTGTAGTTCTCTTATTTTCTCATGCACTTCCTTGATCCACAGTATATACATGGTAATTGTCTGATCTGACTGGCAATAATACAAGGGTATGTGCCGTAAAGCACACAACAGACTGGACAGATAAATGCCTGCCCCGTCAGAAGCAATGGTGTTTTAATGGGCTCCATTCTTGGCAGGTTCTCTAGGATGAGCTGACTTTCTGTCCTTTCCTTGAGCTGCTGGACCATACTCACCTGATGACATTTAACAACGAGGTATTATATTTAAATCTGGCCCTGCTCATCAATTAATTTTATGTGTACTGTACCCCAGGAATGCATTCCGTCTTGTTACACAGGTCAGTGGCCAAGCCAATATAAACTCAGTATATTTGATAGAGAAAATGTCAAGGTAAATGAAGGGCAGCCCATGCTGTCAGTTCCTTCAAAGAAGTGGTTCTCAACCTTCTAATGTTGTGACCCTTTAATATAGTTCCTCGCCTTGTGGTAACCCCAACCATAAAGTCATTTTGTTGTGACTTCATAATGCTAATTTTGCTAGTATTATGAATCACAATGTGTGTTCTAAGGTCTTAGGCGACCCACATGAAAGGGTGGGTCAACTCCCAAAGGGGTCTTGACCCACAGGTTGAGAATCACTGCGTTCAAGTTTAACACTTAGCATGTTTCTCACAGATATTCAATATGACCTCTCCCAGGATACATACAATACAGTAAACAGAACTAACCCTATTGCCTGAGACTTAATCTGCTATTCTGAATAGTGGCTCTGGGGTATGAAGAGTTACTAATTGTCTCTTAGACATGCATACCTGGCCCCCATAGAAGGTTTACTGGCAACTATCAGCTCCTCTAGGCCTGTGTGCCATCTTATGCTCCGGTTTCTCTTATCTTCTTCAAGCTTTTATATGTGAGTTTATGAATATGGCCATGGGAAATGTGTGGAAGGACTAGACTTCCATGCCACTTCCCTCAGTTTGGTTTTTCCTTCTCTGAAGACTCAACAGCATCACTGTAACAATTACATATGGAGCTTCTTCCAGGGACAGCGGCCCCTGCTGCCTTCACATACTTTACTCTGGTGATCTGTTTGCAGGGAAGCACTGGCATCTTCAGCTAACAAGACCTAGCTTTGGGCTGACTGAGAAAACTCGGTCATGCTATGCAAACCTGGTTTCTCCTACTACTTAATGGTATGGTGCTTGCTACTATTCGATTTTGTTTGGGTTTGTGTTGCAATTTAACAGTTTACTGGGCTATTCATGTATCATGTAACTAACTCTATTACATCGCACAGATTAAGAGTATTTCCAGACTGAAGAGACGATGCCTCAGTAGTTAAAAGTACTTGTTGCTTTTGCAAAGGATCCAATTTCCACTCCAAATACCTAATAGCGGCTCACAACCTTCTGTAACTCAAGAAATCCAATACCCCCTTCTGACCTCTGCAGGCATCAGGCATGCACATACATGAATGTATGTACACAAATATACATGCAGACAAAACATTCAACCACATAAAAAGAAATAAATCTTCAAAGAGAGAGAAGGGGGAGGGAAGTGTGTGTGTGTGTGTGTGTGTGTGTGTTTGCCATGCTGGCAGAGTTGTGCAACCATCACCACAATCACTCATGGGACATTTTTGTCAGCACAAAAGGAAACATTAGCAATGACAACATCCACCCCTAACTCTTTCTCCTCAGCATGCAGCACTCAGCAACATCTAAACCACTTCTTGTCATAAAGATTTGCCAATTCTGAACACTGTACTTTGTAAAGAAAAAAAATGATAATGAAAGACCTTGGTGGGATTTATTTCACGTTCCAGAAATTAGGCAGCACTTCATTTCATACAAGAGAGTAAGTATGTCATCACTAGCCTGTCACTCCTCCCACCTTGAGCACCGACAATGTGTCAGGCACTGCTCACGGGCCATAAACAGGGAACGTCCCTAACCTCTAAGGGAGAGGCCCACAATGAGCAAACACAGAAAATACCTGCAATATGAAGAAAGTGCTATACAAAAAAGCAAGGAGATATTTGTCAAGAAGATGGATTGCAGTCTCCTGTCTCTACACCTGCCAACCCAACAAGCTGGTCTAGGGAGAAGAAAAAGAGCTGTGACCGAGAAGGTAAAAAAAGGAAGAGAATGGGCACCAAGGAAGCTAGAGTGAGCTGAAAGTCTTCAGTTGGCAGATCTGGGTGCTTGGGCACCAAGGTGAACAGCCTACAGCAGCAATGTCAGGCAAAGGGCAATGCTGGTTTAGCGTGGTGGATAAGGAAAAAGAGGCTGGATCCTGGGTACAATTGTAAACTAGAGCCTCTAACTTCAGCTGCCAGAGTAGCAAGAGATGAACTATGAAAGAAAGAGTAAGTTGGGATGAAAATTAGGTCCTTATCCTCCCAAAACTGGGGGTGGGAGGGTACTGCTTCCTAGGGTCCCCTTCCCATCTGTTTTGCAGCTGGTTTTCCCTGTTTCACTTTTTTCTTCTTTCCTTTTCCCCAGTCTTTGTGGCTAGCTCACAGGCACAATCCAAACAGAAGTTATCTGCTATCTGACAGATAAGATGGTGCAGCACTCAAAACATTTCATTCTTTGATGCATTAGCTCAATAAGAGGCAACGTTTTCTAATGGGAAAAAAACCTACTATGTAACTCGAATTGTTACATGATGAAGCATATTCTAAGACTTCCCACACTACCTGCTTCCTCCTTGTCCAAACAAAAGCCCACTTGATGTGGGATTCCCCTCTGTATGCTGTGGATATGTCTTATTATCATTGGTTAATGAATAAAACTGTTTCAGACAATGGCTTAGCAGAGCAAAGCCAGGCAAGAAATCTGAACAGAGATATAGAGAGAAAGCAGGTAGAGACAAGGAGATGCCATGTAGCTTCCGAAGGAGAAAGACCCAGAACCTTTCTGGTAAGTCACAGCCTCGTAGCAATCCACAGATTAACAGAAATGGGTTAATTCAAGGCTTGAGTCATTGGCTGAACAGTGTTGTAATTAATATAGCTTCAGTGTGTTTATTTGGGTCCAGGAGGCCAAGAAAAAAAGAGCAGCCTCCATCTACAAATGGAGTCCATACATTTGGGGCTAATATGCATGGCCAGCAACACACTTCGGGTTCCGGTGCTTGTGTGCCCACTCAGGGTTAGGAGGGAAGTAGCTGAGAGCATGCCTGCCGCTAAGCACCCCTGCCTGGGCAAGCAGCTAAATTGGGTCTGCTAGGTGTACACAGGCATAAATGCATGGTGGATTCCCTCTACCATACACGAAGACACATCCAGGCCATGCAGCACAATGCATGATAGATTTAACTTTTACTCAGACAAAAGGGGTTTATGTGCTGTATGTTCCTTTCCAGAGTTGAGGTGATAAGCGTGGCTCCTACCCAGTGGTCCCAGAGCTGATGTATGGTACCTCTATTGAAAGGCTGAGGGAGGCAGAGTCAGCATCCAGGACCACTACGACCACACTTCTTACCATTTTAAAATGTTCCTTGTCAGAAAAGATGTGCAACAAAGGCAGATTCAGACAAAAATAAACCTCTGAATGGGTCATAGTATGTTTTTTAAAAAGTACATAGACTTGGGAGAGAGAAGAAAAAGAGTATAGAAAGGAGTAAAGAAAAATAAGCCATGTAAAGATGGAAAATATACAAAGTCTGGAACATGTATATTATTGTGTTTTCTTTGAATTTTTTGACTACAGAGACACATTTGATTCTGGGGGTTGCTAAGTTAAACCAACATAAAGGTATCTTGACTGCAAAATTTAAGTCTAAGGGTATGTTGCTTTGGAAAAGAGGTTCTGCTTTTGTTTCCACAAAAGATGAGAACCTGAAGATTCCTTCCAGGCTAATGTAGTTTGATGGAACAAGACCCCCTGAAAGTTCTCTGTAAATCCTAAAAATACTTTGCTCAACAAAAGGCAGGAAGCAGTTTAGAGAAAATTACACCCAAATTTCCAAAATGATTGTTTATAAATGTTTTATTTGTTTTCTTTTAAAGGGGAATATTATATAGAGATAAGTACTTTACATTGGTATGGACTTTGGTGTATTGATACAAATTTAAGGTCAATTTAGTTATATGCATATTTCTACTCTTCTTTAAGGCATTGTATTTGTACAGCTCATTTAAAAAATGCAATATAGGGCTGGAGAGATGGCTCAGTGGTTAAGAGCATTGCCTGCTCTTCCAAAGGTCCTGAGTTCAGTTCCCAGCAACCACATGGTGGCTCACAACCATCTGTAATGAGGTCTGGTGCCCTCTTCTGGCCTGCAGACATACACACAGACAGAATATTGTATCCATAATAAATAAATAAATATTTAAAAAAATAAAAAATAAAAAATGCAATATATAATTTAAAAATACAGCTTAGCAAATAGTAATTTATAATAAACTCTTAGTCATGTTAGGTTTTCCAGATATGCAGAGCTATATTTCAGTTAGATAAATAATCTTCAATACTTCAAAGACCTACAGAATTGGCATTTAAAATGTTTTAATAACTTAGACTTTTCTGGACAGTGAGACATGTCTGCTTTTGGCAGCACCAATTACTTCAAGAGGAAGATGGGCATCGAAAAGGGTCCTTATGGAGTTTGTTGGCCATTTGGGCAAGAAACTGCTCTTGCCTGGACTGTTTAATGGTATACTGTATAAACTGGACATGCAGGACCCACAAAAAAATGACTGCTGAACTTTCCAAAAGATGGGATAGTCCTTCAGTGTTCCCACTTCACAGAAAAAATTGCCAGACATTCTGCAGAATACAGAAGAAAGTGACTAACTAACAAGATAAACCAAATTTTCTGCTTCATGGAAAAGTCTGCCAGATACTATGGACCAATAGGCTAAAGATGGATGCCCCAATGTGACAGAAGAACTTTGGGTGACTGTCCAGTCAGCAAGATGTCTCTTGTCAATTCTAGAGTTTTGAAAGTGTTTGAAAAGTAAACACTTCCTGTTTACTTAGGTAATATTAAATCCTTCTGGGATCATTGAAGAGTTGAAGACATATAGTTTTCTTTGTTATGACAAAAGATAAATTAGACATAAAACTTTTGACTCACAAAGATAGGATAAAGTATTTTCCTTAAGTTGCCAAATGTAACTGACTAAATATTGTAGCTATAATTCTTGCTTGATAACTGTTTTGTATATGTAATTTTACAATGTTAAAGTTAAAACCTTTTTAATTAGACAGGAAAGGGGAGATGATGTGGGATGTCCTTCTGTATATGTGGTTGTTTTATTGGTTGATGAATAAAGCTAGTTTTGGTCAATGGCTTAGCAGAGTAAAGCCGGGCAGGAAATCTGACAGAGGGAGAGTACAT
Source organism: Alexandromys fortis (assembly GCF_014885135.2). Classification (NCBI taxonomy): domain Eukaryota; kingdom Metazoa; phylum Chordata; class Mammalia; order Rodentia; family Cricetidae; genus Alexandromys; species Alexandromys fortis. The sequence continues at coordinate 329,934 of NW_026068063.1, read as the reverse complement.
GGAGTCAAGGAGATGTCATGTAGCCACCGAAGAAACAAGAAGTAACAAACCACAAGCCTCGTAGTAAAACATAAAATAATAGAAATGGGTTAATTGAAGACGTAAGAGTTAGTTAATAAGAAGCCTAAGCTAATAGGCCAAACAGTGTTATAATTAACAGAGTTTCTGTGAGATTATTCAGGTCTGAGTGGCCATGAAACAAAAGAGCAGTATCCACCTACACCCACTGATCATTTCTTATTGGAAAATATAAGGATCTTAACACCTTTTATTAAAAGTTCACTACATACTTATGTTCAAGGGACTCCCTTCTCTGTCACTTCTAATCCTAACCGCTAAAAAACACATCCTTTTTTTTTTCTTTTTCCCTCCTGATTCCCAACATGATAAATAACACACCTAAAACTTCAAAACCCAGGGAGATGGATCTGTAGGTAAAGGCACTTACTGCCAAGCCTGACCTGATATCCTCAGTTCAATTCCTAGAACACATGTGAACAGAAAGACCCAATCCCTCCCGTTGTCTTGACCTACACACACACACACACACACACACACACACAGGCATGCATGCCCCCACACATAAATATACACAAATAACATAAATAAGCGTACCTTTTTAAAACAACATTGCGCAGTATCAAGGCTATTACAAGCCCAACAGACTACCCAGCTGATTTTTTAGTACATGTATGTATGTAGTGTGTGTGTCAGGGGTGTACACACATGTTCGCATGTGAGGGGCACAGCTGTGTGCAAGTGTCTGTAAACTTGTGTGCACGTTTATGCGGAGGCCAATGGGTTGACATCAGGTATCTCCTCAATGGCTCTCCACTTTATTTACTTAGTCAGGATCTCTCACTGGGCCCAGAACTTGCTGACTCAGCTAGTCTACAAAGCTGGTTGCCCCAGTATCTCACTCGACCTCCTGAATGCTGAGATTATAGACAGGGAAGCCACTATTTGTATATGGGTGCTGGGAATCCAAACTCCAGTCCTTACATGTTTGCAGAGAGTGTTTTATCCACTGATGCCATCTCCCCAGCCTTCCTGTTTTTCTAGGTTAAAGTCTCTCTAAAATATGCTAAAGTAAAGGCATGTACAGTAGTGTGTGCCTGTCACCCTAGCTACACAGGAAACCAGGTAGGAGGATCACTCTTGAGTCTAGAAGGTAAAGACAATCTTGAACAACCTAGCAAGACCCTATCTCTAACAACACCAAAAGGGAGACTTGGGCAGTCTCTCTACAAGTATCACTGTGTACTGAACTGAACAGCCCTGGCCTGAGCCTGTCTTTCATTATAGGCATTTAGCACTACCCTGGCCCATCAATGCCAGGGGTGCCACAATTATTTTCACAACTTGAAACCTGCATACCTTCCCAAACACAAACTAAGGAGCTGAGAACAAGGGTCTGTAGGAATCACGTGACTAGTGGAATAGAAGCACATGTGCTATCTGTAGCAATGACAAAGTCCAAACACTACTCTGAAGTAACTTTCTTAAGGATCCACCAGCCCTGCTCAAAAACCCCAAAGCCCCGGCAGTACTTTGACCTTAACACTGTCTGGGAAAGCACCACTTCCACATTCCTGCTTAGGAATGTACGGCATCTCAAAGGCAAAGTTTATCCACAAGAGATCCACAATGGATCCTGTCAGTGCAGAGGCAGGGAAGAATCTTCTCACACATATCTTCAAAACCATTCCAGCACAGGGTGGTGGTGACACACACTTTAAATCCCAGCACTTGGGAGGTAGAGGCAGGTGGATCTCTGTGAGTTCAAGGCCAGCATGTTCTACAGAGCAAGTTTCAGAAAAGTCAGAGTGTGTTACACAGAGAAACCATGTCTCAAAAAAAAAAAAAAAAATCCAGCAAATGCTTTTTTGTAACTTTTTTAAGATTTAGTTTGTATGTATGTACACTACACGAACGCCTGGTGCCCACAGAGGTTAGAAGCAGGCACTGGATATTTCCTGCAAGTGGAGTTAGAGCAGGTTGTGAGCTACCACGTAGGTGCTGAGAACCAACTCCTATCCTTCATAAGAACAAGTGCGCTGAACTACTGAGCCAGCTCTCCAGGCCCGCAAATTCTTTTTTAATACTAAAAGCTTCGGTGTTTCTGACTTTCTACATACTACTACATACTGAAAAGAGGTAGAAAAAGTACAGTAGACAGATGCCTTAGTCTGAGCCTGTGAATCAGTCAGTCACAAATAGCAGGGACCACTGAAAAGGCACACACTTCAGCTCCACCTTGTGTCTCTAAAGTTCTAATCACATGCATGCACTTATTTCCTTCTTAGATTTACTTATTTTGCTTTAGGAATATGGGGTGTTCTGTCTGAATAAATAAATGTGTGTACATATATATATTTTATACATCATGTAGGTGCCTGGTATCCACAGAGATCAGAAAAAAATGTCCAATCCTTTAAAGCTGGAGTTACGGATGGTTGTGAGCCACCACCATATGGGTGTTGGGAGCTAAATCTGGGTCCTCTGAAAAAGCAACAAGTGATCTTGATCACCAAACCATCTCTCCAGCAACTTTTTTTTAAAAACAGTATCTGGTCTGGGCTACAAGAGACAAGATACATATTAAAAAAACAAACAAACAAACAAACAAACAAACAAACAAACCTATCCTCCTACCTCTGCCATTGGAGAATTGGGATTATAGCGTATGCTGCCCTGCCTAGCTTATAAAGTGCTAGGGATAAAACCCAGGACTTCCGGCATGCTAGGCAAAGAACTTGAACACATCCAACTATACTTTTCAAAGTACTACTTTCAAATTCCAGAGCAAATCATCCTTACCAATATTAACTTGTTAATATATAAAGGTGACTTGAGTATTAAGGTTCAGTAGCAAAAAAACTAAACTAAAAATTACTGGTCTCTCACAGTAACAAAACAATCTGAACAACTGGCAACACGTTCCAGAGACCTGAAAATGGAGTGATAAGTGACATTCCAGCCCCTGGGTGTGCACAGACCCGTAGGCACTCAGCGTCTTCTGCAACAGAGCAGAGTCTACCTAAGGACAGACACCACCAGCACAAACCAAACATGTGACACTGCTTATGTTAACTTTGTGCACATCTGCAAACTTAGGAGTTTTACAAAGCTAGAGGAAAAGCAATCATTTTTAAAAACTCAAAGTCTAGAAGAAAGGAAAAATGATGAAAGTGTGTTCACCCACAAATCCCTCATTGTAGTTATTTCTGGGTCGCTTTAGCTCTTTGGTTCTTATTTGAAAACTACTGTAACTTCAAGGCTGTCACTTTTAAATTGCATTCATTTACTGCATGTGTGTGCTTGCCACTGTGTGCAGGTAGGGGTCAGAGGACAACCTGCGGGAGTCAGTAGATTCTTTCCTTCCAGAAACTTCCAGGGACCAAAGTTCAGTCATCTGGCTTGCTGGCAAATGCCCTTACTTGCTAGGCCATCTCACTGGCCTAATTTTTCCCACATTGTAACATCAAGAATCAGTAGCGATTACTGAGTTGTAAGACTCCGGAAGCTCGTAGACAAAGAATCAAACAGACATCAGCACAGGAGCCAGCATGCTGTGCCAGAGTTAGACCAAAACGCAATGAAGACAGATGAGGGGCAAGGAACTAAAACACTGTTAGAGCTAGGCTAGAACTGCAATAAACACTGACAAGGTAGGACAAGGGAAAGGTCTAGAAACAGCATTTTGTGAAAGGAGTCTCACAAGTCTAATAATAACAAATTATTATAAAAATAGTCTAATCACTACAAAGTAAGCATCATGGCAGCAAACAATATGGAGACGGAGCTTTTAGCTTAGCAGATTTCCTATTTGGTTTACTCTGACCAAAACACTCTCACAACCCAGAAACTTAAAAATGAAAAATTAAAATCATGCTGACTTCTCAAAACCAGATTTTATCAATTTACAAACACCACCAGAATCATCAGGATCCCTACCAGGAGGGTGGCACCAGCAGGCACTGCTCACACTACACCTGCTCAGAAAAATACACGTCCATCTTCCTTTCCCAAAATAATATAATTTCACAAATCACTTAAGTTTCACCCTAAAAATACAAAGCCCCAATTTTTTCTTGAAGAGAGAAATTATATGAGTGGCTTGTTGATGGCATGTTTGCAGAGCATGTGCAAAGCTGCACAGTGCTGCCAAAACAGAGAAGCAAATGCAGGCAGTATTACCAGGTTACATAAACTGCAGCGGGAACTATACTGAAATGGGTAGTGCTTTAAGAACAGGGAGACGTGTGTGTGTGTGTGTGTGTGTGTGTGTGTGTGTGTGTGTGTGTTTGTTTGTGTGTGTGTAGATCACGAAAGCAGGAAGACTGAGCAAAATCTGACTCACTGGGTGTGGCCTCTGCTGAAACCTGTCTCTCCCCCTCCCCAGGACTTCCACCCAATACCAAAGAGAGAGGTGGTAGAGATCACAGAGACAGCAGCAGATCCCTTGCTCAGCCTACAGAGGCTCAGGGACAGGCTGGTAACAGAGAGCCCTCAAGTGTTCTCACACTGCAGTACACTGATTTCCATCACGTGGCCCAGAGCACCAGCAACTGCCCCAGGCTCCAGATCCCTCAATGTGCACAGCAGAGTATTCTGAGACACAAACCTGATTTAGGACATAGGGTTTAGAGAGCTGATACAGGTGAACACCGTTTCCATGCAGCAGACTGAAAACCCCAGCCTCCTCTTCCCAGAGCCACAGACACAAATGAGAAAATGGGGCTGATTAAGAGCTCTGTTGAAAATATGTAAGTTACAGAGCTCTGAGGTCAACAGCCCTCGACTCTAGAGGGTCTTAAACAATTAAACACCATCATATTAAAATGTCAAGTAAGAGACCAGTTGACATTCTAAGAAAGTAATATAAATCTGCATTTAGACTGCAGGCACCCAGGGGCTTTCCAACCAAATGGAATTTTTTACTCTACAACAGTGGTTCTCATCCGGTAGGGTAATGACCCCTTTGGGGGTTAAATGACCCCTTCACCGTGGTGACCTAAGACCATCCAAAAACACAAATACTTACATTACAATACATAACAGTAGCAAAATTACAGTTATGAAGTAGCAACAAAAAATAACTTTATGGTGGGGTTACCACAACATGAGGAACTGTATTAAAGGGTTGCAGCATTTCATATGAAGGTTGAGAACCGCTGCTTTAAAACAAAAGGGGCTGGATAAATGACTCAACTGAAAAAGTCCTTGCTGAATAAGTATGGGAACCTCAGTTCAATTCTTAGCACTCTTGTAAAAAAGCCAGGTGCCACAGCACACATACTTATAATCCAGTGCCAACATGAGGGGCCTGGGTACTTGCTGGCCAGCCTGCCTCCTCAATCAGCAAGCTCCTGTAAGTGAGAGACCTTCTCTCGAAATATAAAGTGGGCTGAGGAAATGGCTCAATGAGTAAAATACTTGTCATGCAGATGTGAGGATCTGAGTTTGAATTCCTAGAACCCATTTAAAAGTTGGGCACAATAGCTAGCATGCTTGTCTGTAATCCCTGCTCAGAGACAGGGTGTGGAGATAGATGGAGTCCTGGGAAGCTCACGAGCCAGCTAGTCTGGCATACACAGCACGAATAAGAAATCCTGCCTCAAGCCGGGCGATGGTGGCGCACGCCTTTAATCCCAGCACTCGGGAGGCAGAGGCAGGTGGATCTCTGGGAGTTCGAGACCAGCCTGGTCTACAGAGCTAGTTCCAGGACAGGCTCCAAAGCCACAGAGAAACCCTGTCTCGAAAAACCAAAAAAAAAAAAAAAAGAAAAAGAAAAAGAAATCCTGCCTCAGACAAGGTAGAAGGTGAGGACCAACACCAAAGTTGTCCTCTCACTTCCTTTTGTGCCCACATGCATACACTCACAAACACACAAGCGTGTGAAGAAAGTAGGTAAAAGCAATTACAAGATGTGCTGGGGTAAAGATGGTGCAGAAAATGTGGGCGTGACCAACTGATGACTGGCCCAGCTGGAGATACTTATCCTAAGAGAAAGCTTACCCCAGAGACCTAGGAGAGAACCAAATACAACTGGCAAAGGTCAATGAAATGATTTCTGATAATATCCTGCTATATTCATAGACTGGTGCCTCAGTCAACTGTTATCAGAGGCTTTACCCAGCAACCAATGGAAACACAAGTAGAGACCCACAGCCAAATATTAGGGGGAACTTGAGGAATCCTGTGAGAGGGGGAAAATGGATTGTAGGAGCCATCAGGATCAAGAGCACACAAGAAAATTCACTGAATCTACTACAATCTCAAAGAGACTGAATCAACACCAACCAGGAAGCCTGCACGGGACTGACCTGGGCCCTCTGCATATATGCTACAGCTGTGTAGCTTGATCTCTGCGGGAGACTCCTAAGTGAGAACGGGGCTGTCTCTGATTCCACTACCTGTTTTTAAGACCCACCCCTCCTACCAGATTGCTTCATTTGGCCTTAAGAGAATAGGAGGTTTCTAGTCTCACTGTAGCTTGATATACCATGCCTGGCTGATATCCACGGGAGGCTCACCAGTATCTGAAGAGAAACAGAGGAGGAGAGAATGGGGGGAGGGGTGCTGAGAGGAAAACAGGTAGGGAGAACTTTGGTTTGGATGTAAAAACAAAAAAATAAATAAATAAAAACAAAAAAGAAAATTGGGTAGGAAAAAAGAATAAATAATAAAGATTAAAAGAAACAATGGGAAATTCTTCACAAACGATTACTCCCAAGCTGGGGATGTGGATCAGTGTAAGAGTACTTGCCTAGCATGTATGAAATAATGGGTCCAAACCCCAGCACTGTAGAGGGGGAAAAGGTCCTAGCACCCACTAACAGAGCTAAGCTTAGAGATAAATGTTGGCCATTGTAGATTATCATCTGCCGTGGAGAGTAAAGACACCTATTAGTATCCTCCCTTATTCCCTTCATCATATACCTAGGGCAGACGTCACTGGACATGGGATTTCCTCCGGCGTGGGTGTCGAGCCTACTATACTATGGGTTATCTTATCTCTCGCTGTAGCAGCAGATATCCCCTCACTGGACCAAGAACAAGATCAGTGTCAGTTTTCCTGGGAGAAATATCCTATCCCACCAAAACATCCTTGAACCAAAATTTTCCTTATTTTAACGACTAATTGTCAAAAAAAAAAAAAACCCTGCAGATGTAAAGATCAGCACAGAGGCGGGAACGGGGCAGGAGCACTTGTGCTTTCTGCTCAAACCCTGTGCTCTGCCTGGGGCCACTACAAATCCAGAGTTACAAGGGTCCAACCGAAGGACTGCGACCCACTGCTGACTGCACACTCTGCACAACGGCACCAGCATAAAGAAGTTTCAAAGATTCCTGACATTTTGTTAGTTGTATAAAAAGTTGTAATTATTGGAAAAGGAAGTAAAATCAATTCTTCACAAACCCTCAAAAGACAAGCCTCATGAAGAATGTCTAAAGTGAGTCTAACTCATTCCAGTTACCCTACGAAGTCTCAGCTGATTGCCTCGAGTGACTTTTCCCACGAGAGTTCCCAATACAGCACTGCCTTTATAGTTAAACACTGAAGAGTAAGAGATATTCAGGACTCCCGCTAAGAGTTGCAACATGAACACGGTGAGTATGTCACCCCAGTGCAAATTTAACTCAGAGATTCCCAAAGGTTTCATCTTCTCACGCTTCGGAGGCAGCTTGCAGCTCTCAAGGTTTTTCCACACACTGCGGAACACAGGAAAACTAATCGTGTACAGAACTCAGACCCACAATGGGTTTCCTGAGACTACAGGTGAGAAGCCGAGAACTGTGACCTACACCGGCCACTGTTGCTGCTGGCACTGTGCTTGATCACGCTGCTGGCCACATGGACATCACAGGATTCATGTCACTTCAGTGAGGGATTTTTTATTTAGGGTGGGAGCTAGTTTGTATAATCTGAGGTTTGGGGTTTACACTCTAAATGAGCAACCACAGTTCTCAAGACCACTTAAAAACAGTAGCAATACCTTCAGTCTACAAAGTGAATACAATGATCTATAGTTTAAGAATTGAATACACAGGAGTTGTTTTGTTGTTGTTACTGTTTTAAGATAGGTACATTTCCTCAAAATAACTTACCAGGCTGGCCTTGAACTCACAAAGAGCCACCTGCCCCTGCCTCCCAAGTGCTGGCATTAAAGGCCATCACCAGCCGGCAATAGTTCTCAATTCAACATAAAAGTAAATGTCTAGGAGTTGATAATAAAAACATGAAATCTCTTGATATTGGTCGGCTATGTTCAGTACAATAGTGCCCTGCATGCAAAGGTATAGAAAGAAAGAACGAAAAAGATGAGGACAGTTCCAGGGGGCTTTGCATTCCAGGGCAAATCTGAACTTGACCTTGTGGTACGCTCCTAGTTTGCTTTCTGTTGCTAACCAAAAGCAACTTGGAAGGCAACAAAAATCAACCCAGCACAGTAGGGCTCTCCAAATACTGTTGCCCTCTCAGCCTGCTCCCAAGCCCTGGAGGTCTGTCTGCAGGCTACGTCAGAAGCGGGATTGCTGAAAAGCAAAGGCCACGACACCTGGAGGAGGACAGATGGTCTCAGGACAGTCTGTTAGGAAGGCCTTATTCACCTGGGAGGAGCAACGGAGCCTTTCTGACTGAGGAGACACCATAAACAAAATATAGTCTGGTATTTAAGGAAAATTTATGCAAAGAGACCAAAGCTGATAAGCTAGTAGAGCCTGAATCACACAAGATAACTGAAAAGACACACACACACACAAGTCTCCACACTACAGTTAACAGGAAACAAGAGGTGGCGGAAATAATCTAGAGTGTGGAAAGAAGGTGACTAACAGGGAGGCTGTGAAGACACTGAAAAACACAGCAGTCGGGAACAGGGATGGACTGAAGTGGAAAGTGCTGAGGGTGAGCTCCATGTCGGATCTGATGCTCGGAAGAGGGCAGGCATTCCCAAAGAAAGCTACACCAGTCAGAGGAGAAAACTGGTCTCCTTGCAGACTGGCATGGAGGTCAGAGATAGAGTTGCAGAGATTTTTAGTCTCACTGGGGTGTCTCGAGAAAGAGGACTGCCAAGAGAGAAAATGTCCGTAGGGAGAAGACATGGATTTGACTCTGTGGGAAGCATGGAACTAAGTGGAACAGTTGCCTCTTGTGCTATGTCCGGGTGTGTGTGTGTGTGTGTGTGTGTGTGTATGTGTGTGTGTGTGTGTGTGTGTGTGTAGTCGGGTGTGTGTGTGTGTGTGTGTGTAGTCGGGGGTGTGTGTGTGTGTGTGTGTGTGTGTAGTCGGGTGTGTGTGTGTGTGTGTGTGTGTGTGGGCATCACAGGTTAAAGGACAACCCCTGGGTTTCTCCTTTCTACTACTGGGTCCTGGAGCCTTAACATGCTGAGCCATCTTACTGGCCCTGCTTGCGGATTCTTTACCTATTCTGCTCAAAATATCCCAGTGGGGGGAGGCGGGAGTATTATCTGTCCCCCACTTTGCAAACACTAAGAAGAGAAAAGAAAGCTGGGCTGGGGTGGTGCACACCTTTAATCCCAATACTTGGGAAGCAGAAGCAGGCGTATCTCTAGGAGTTTGAGGCCAGCCTGGCCTGTAAGAGCTAGCTAGCTCCAGGACAGGTTCCAAAGCTACAGAGAAAACAGAGCTATATGCAGACAATATCCCCATATCTTCTAACGTGGGAACAGGGCTTCACAATTAAGCATCTAAATTTACCCCCAAGAGCCTTCCTTTTCAAAACCTCTCTCTTGCCAGCCAAGACTTGTCGAATTATGGCAAATTAATTTTTTATTTTAATATGGCGAATTAAGCCTCAGAGAACCAATTTAAATGTCATTTTTATGGTCTCCAAAATATGCTTAATATACATTGTCTGAATACAGTCTTAAGAAACATACAGAATTCATGCTCAAGTACATACAGGTTTGGGAAACCTCACAATTCCTTTCCAATTTTGAAAGTATCATTTAAATTAATTTCCCATGAGACACTCTTAGAAAACCTACATGTAAGTACATATAAAATATGTAGGTTTTACCAATTTCCAGATGGGCTGCCCACAGTAATCAAGCTAACGTTTCCATTTAGCTTTACATATTTCGGACACACTGTGCCAAGAAGTAATTCAGCTCTTTTAAAGCAAAGCCTAATATGATTTATTGCAAGGATTGTAAAATATTCTTTTCACCAAAATAGTTGGAAAATATAGATTCAATAAAACTTTTTTATTGCACATTCCAGGGGCAAGAAATGAGAACATAGAATAGGTATGACATGAACCAAGATCCGAAGAAGAACTACTACTTACATAGTATAATTAAGGAAAAAAATAAGCATTTATCATTGTAGTAACCAGGCGGACTATATACAATGCCTCTAACTCATTCTTGAAGGAGGTGGAGAAGAAGACCATTCCCTTTAAGAAAAAATACTTAAATGATACATGTATTCACTGCACCGGAATTTTTCAGATATTTCTGTAATTCAGAAAAACCATTCATTACTAATTACAGCTCCAAAGGCAGGGTTTTTTTTCATATATTTTATTTAATGGTGCCTTTTGACTAAATATCATTTCACAACCAAAAATAAGTAAATAAGAGAACCACAAGCAATACAATTTTTACTTAGAACGATTAAGAATAAAGATTTGGAGACATTTTCTCCCCCGTGGAAAGTGCATTAATGACACATTTCCCATGAAGATCAATCACCTATTATTAAAATGTAAGCACTGTGTCAGGTAAGCATTCCAAAAGAAAGCTTTCCTTCCTTCGGACAAGCGTCTGTGCATAACCCCACACTGGTTGGGTTTTTTTTTTTTTTTTTTTTTTTTTAGTTTTTTGTTTGTTTGTTTTTAAGGAAAGGGGAAAAAAAGGAGATTTTAGAAAAAGCACAATTTGGCTTTCATTATCAATCTTCAAGGAGTTGCTTCAAGTCTCATTTTCTAGAAGAAAAGAGTTATTTCTGTGCTATTCAGCATAATAGACCAAATGCTTAAATTATTCACCATCCATCAACTCTATGCAAATTTATTTAAATTTCATAATAATTTAATCTGCATACTGGGACTGCCAATCCCATGTCATGAAAACTTCATAATCTCCAGGCTATCTCACACCACCATATCTCTTGTCACGAAACGATGCCAATGTTCAACTGCAGAGAGTGAGCTGCTCTGTAATCACAAAAGCCGACGCTGAAAGGAATCTGGATAGGAAGCCCATTCCCTCCTTCAAGGTATAAACCATAGCATCTATTCTTAGAGCTCTAAGAAGCCTTAACTGCTGCCATGATTCAACCACCCAGCAAAGGAACTGTCAGTCAATGAGGTAGTTGAGAATCGTGCAATTTTTGTCTCCCCAATAGACACCTGGCAATGTCTGGTGACTTACTTCATGGCTTGTCATAACTGAGCGAGGAACCACTGGCACTTTATGGGGTGGGTTTGCTGCTAAGTATTCCATCATGGACAAGAGAGATACCTCCAACAAAGACACAGTAAAAAACACAGTCCAAATGTCAACAGTACAGTAGCTGAAAAATAAAGTTTTATTGGAACTAAATATGCTATCCCTACTAACAGACTCAGTAGCTTTCCCCAGCCTGCTCTATGAAAACCATGTTTTATAGTTCTAACTAAAAATTCCTAACTTCGAAAGGCAAGCATGAGGCCATGATACCAGGCACTGTAACTGCTGATGGCCAGCACACAAATTATGAAGGCACTAAATACACGTCAGCAGGAGCAGAAGCCATGCTCAGCAGGTACTTTCCCCTTCACACCCAGAAGTCCCTGTAGATGGTCTCTGCATGCAGATTTGAAATATCCTCCTCCATGTCCACATACTCTGTCATTTTCTAGAGAATGCTGCAGATTTGCTGCTGGGCTTTCTTCCCCTGGAACATGTATTAAAACTAACATGGAGCTAGTCAAAAGACAGTAAATAATCCAAGGTGCTTTCCACTCTGGCAACTGTGATTTAACAGATCCTGAAAGGTGTCTGAGTCAGATCTAAACTTGAAAAGATAGCAGCATTCTGAAGAAATAGTCCCATGAATAAATAAGTAACCAATGTAAAATAATCATCAAAAGAAACTATGTGCACATGCATGTGAGCTACACAGATGCGGCAGAGAAAACGGGGAGCTGAAATGGACTGTTACTTCTTAGAAAGGTAGCTAAAACAAAAAACGTGCAGACAGATGCTAAAAAGCAGATTTTTTTCAGTTTTCACATCTTAGGTAACTACAGAATTTTAAAGTTCATCATAGAGAAAAAAACATACAAATTTTAATGAAAAGAAAATGTCAGGCTTTAGAAGCCTTACAGATCAATGGAATTGGTTGATAAATGACAGCCCATCCACATATCAGACAGCCATTAAACATCAAAATGAAGAACAGTTAAAGACAGATACGCACTTACAACAGCATCATGGAAGACAAGCTACATCAATACACACAACATATCAATTCTGTATAAAATGTAATACAGATGCGAATGCTTCTATAAATGAATATGTGTGCATAAAGAAATGCAAGCAGGCACACCATGAGAGGCTGGTGACAATCTGCTACAATGTTAACAATGGCTATCTGTGGAGGCGAAGGTTATGCCGGGTTTCTATTCCTTCTTTGTGCTTTCTCTGTTTTCCAACTGTCTTACAGTGAGACTACTTTGCTGTTCTGTGCTTACAGATCCAATACATTATTACAAAGTTGCCCCTTAGTATCTTGAGCACTGTGTAAAAACACAAAACAAACCCAAATGAAGCCAGCTCTTCCATCAACAAACAGCAAACACTGAGCATTGTCGTTCTATCCCTGGGTGTAGGAACTTTCCTAAAGTGCATCAACGGCCTAAAACAAAGTGATAGATCCCTAAAATAACACCAAATGCAATCGGGTGTTGCTTCCAACAATGGGTTTACAGCTCTATTCCCAGGGCTTGAAAGAAAGGGGACTTATAAAATGATCTATAAAGGTCTTCAAAGCTAAGCTGAAATTTCATATGGGAAAGATTTTTTTTTTTTTATCGAATAAGGTGTTTGTAAGAAAGCCTCGAAGGTAGCAGCTACATTCGGTCTCAAAAACAGAACTCTACAGAGAAGAAAACAACATAATGTCTCTTAGTTCCTCCTTAATATCTGGATGCAAACTTCCTATCCCTTTTTTAATACCACCGTGGGCAGGACGGATGAAACCGTAGTCTGCGCTATTGTAGGTAAAAGAACCATTGGTAAATTCCTTTTGCTGTAAAATGTTACTTTAAACAATAATCCCGAAGTAAACAAAAACTTTGAGATACATCTTAAATCATGCTCTGGAGACATTTTGTTCCAGACAGAAACATTCCAGGGTCTTGCTAAAGGGTTCTAAGGGCAAGGCACTGGGATTCAGAAAAAAGCCAAGTGCATAGGTCAAATACACCCAAACCCTCAAAATATGAAACATGGGGGGGTGGGAGGAGCCCCATTTCTCCAGGTGCAAATTCTCACTTCGTAGTAAGGGACAACGGGGCTTCCCGGTTCTCGGTGGGATTGTTCCCAATGCTCAAGAGGTCCGACCCAATGGTACCAGGCCGTGGACTAGTGCTTCACGCGTGGGTCGTGGAAGAACACTGACCTGTTAGGTGAATTTCGTGTCTCACTTGTCATCCTCAGTCAGAGACATGGTAGACCGATCTTTTGACTAACCGAAATCAGTCACACATATGTTAGTGCACATCTGTGACACATGCACCGGTGGGTCGACGGGAAACACTCACGGGGACCACTGCCAGGTTCACGCCACACAGAAACTATACGGGAAAACACAAAGGCTCGAGGCACAGAACCAAGTCGGGGGATGCAGATGCGCCCAGACACTCGGGCGGGACACAAAAGAGCAGAGCCGAGCTCACAGCCCCGCCGATGGGGACCGCCCGGGGCCCACGTGCGGACCCCGCCAAGCCCCAAAGCCACGCACCCCGACTCTGCCGCGCCGCCACAAAGCGGACCCCAAACTTGCCCGCGGGGGACTAGAGAGCCGCAGGGCGGGAGCCGCGCGGCGCCGCCCGCAGGCGTCGGTCAGCTTTCGCCACCGGTCCCCAGCGGTTCCGTGGAAGCTCGGAGGGGGCGCGTCAGCCCGCCCCGCAGCCCCCTTAGCGCCTGGCCCGGTCGCCCCCGCCGCGGTGCCCACGCTCCTCACCGACACCGAGCGGCGTCCCCCGAGGCCCGCCCGCCCAGGCTCCGCCGCCCTCACCAGAAAGCGACGTGCCAGCGCCTCAGCGAGCCCAGAGACGACGCCGCCGCCGCCGTCGCTCCGGCGTCCGCGGCCCCGCCGCTGCCATCTTGGCTCCGGCCGGAAGTGACGTCGGCGGGGCGCCCGCCGCCCCGACACCGACCCGAAGCGGAGCTCGTGGCTCGCGACCCCTCGGGGCCCCGACAGGGCTCCGCGGCGTGACCCTGACGGGCTGTGTTGGCCTCGCTGTCAATCACTGGCTCACTGCGGACCCCAGAGCGTCACCCTCGGAGAGAAGCCGCGTCGCCATTGCTGGGCCAGGCTGACCACGGAAGAGTTATAGCTGAGGGATTCACAGCTCCTCAGAGAATCCACCACCCTTCACATGGTCAGGGCTGCTGGGCACGGTGGCGCACACTTTAATGCCAAAATTCATTGAGGCAGAAGCAGGCAGACTTCTGTGAGTTCAAGGCCAGGCTGATCTGCATAGTGACATCCAGGACCACACCATGAGCTCACGTCTCAGGCAAAATAAGAGCAGAAGAAAGGGTCCACTGTGAAGGCCATTCATTATACCTGTAGGGCAAATAGACCACTTCGGTTGTGTGCAAAGGGGCAGGGCAGCCACATGCACTAAAATGAAACTCCCGCAAGGCAGATGCAACTGGGTGGCTGCGTTCATCCCTTACCAGGGGGTATTTGTCAGCCATGGACCTAGGTCGATGCCAGGGAGCTGTGACACCTCAACCCTTGCCCTTGGGAACTGAGTCAATATTTACAGACAAGATAGCAAACAGATGTCTGGACTGTGGGGATGGAAATAGACTGGGTCGAACTAGAGATCGCTTCTGCACATTCCCCAGAAAAGATGTCTGACAGGAACCCAGCTGCCTGCCTATCCATCTAAAGTTGTGGAAAGATGCAGCCAGAGGTGAAGGATACAGGTGTCGCATCTAACCTCTTCCTGCCTAGCTATTTGGCCATTCAGCTCTTTGTTACAACCAGCCACAGCAAATACATCTTCACACCGTGTGCAAATATCCCACCACACAGAGAAGTTCATGAAATGTACCTGGAATTTAGAAAACATGTCACTCAACATGGATCTTGGCATACACTGACTGTAAATAAGGGCAATGAGCTGACCGTTTCCTCAGTATCATTGACAAGTGCAGATAATGTCCCATGTCAAGTTCTTGAAAAACGACTGGGTCACCATGGCGACCATGGAAAAAGGAAATAAAACATCAAGGGTTTGCTTATTTCGCTCTTCAAGGAAGAGTTTGTAAACCTAAAAAAAGTGTGTGTGAGCATGTCACTAGAGTATATAGCATTGTGATAGGGGTCACCACTGGACTCTTTACTTGATCAATGCCTTACAACTTAACCCATGCATCAAAACCATCTGAGTCATCGTCTGTGGGAGTAAAAGGGAGGCCACCATCTTATCTACCACCAAACTGCCACAGAAGTCATCATTTTAGAAGAAAACCTATATGCCACGGCCAAAAGGAAGATAGGGGAACTATCAAGTCAAAAGTGACATGGTGAAACCAGGGAGCGTCATTCCAGGAGAAGGCTGACAAAGAAGTCAGTGGCTGTCCTTTCTGTCTTTAATCTAAAATGACGATATTATTTTTTCCCCTGGGGCTACTGTTTCAGATTTGATGTCTTAAAACAACGGAAATTTAATCTTTTACAAATGTAGAGGCTGGAGTTCAAAATCAGTATCAGTAGGCCAAAGCTAAAGTCTCAGCAGGACCATACTTCCTCTGAGGCCACTAGAGGTGACCGTTTCCTTCTTCCAGCTTCTGGAGACTGCCAACACTCCTTGGCTTGTGACCATGGCACCCAACACTTCAAGGCCAGCATCTTCACACTCTCCGCTCTGCCTTCGCGTCACTTTCTCTTTTGTAGGTAGTCAGATTTCCCTCTGCTCTTTCTTTAAAAGAAGACGAACAGTTGTCCTAAGGATCCCCAGATAAGACCCAGTTAATCTCTTCGTTGCTTAGTCATAGGCACAGAAATTTCGTACAAGGCAATGCTTGAAAATTCCCGGGATTTAGATGCAGTGTGATGTGAAGGGATGATTATTTAGCCTACCACACTGAGTGTATCTTAGGTGTTTCTAAATCAGCCATCATGCACTTTTGATTTGCGTATTCTGTTTGGACACGTTTCAATTCTTTAACCTCTGATACTTTTCAGACTGAATAATACTATTGAATCCAAAAAACAAATGCTATCGAGAATGTAGCTTAATTTCATTAGTGATGATTTCCTGTGTGGTATGTTAAGTACTGTTGCTTTCCTCTTTGAAATGGTGAGATGTGTTGCCCATGAATGAGGGAAGGAATTGAGACACTTTCATCACAACTTGTAAAAACCTGAAGCGGTCCTGTGGCGCCAGTGCCACTACAAGACGGTACACAAACTGGGAACTGGGCTGGAGACTTAAAATCACATAGGCAGAGACACACAGAGAGAGACACAGGTCATCCTTGATACAAGAATGCCAATGCCCACTGTATTGTGCTCAGGGGAAGCTTATACAAGGATTCTTAGCCGCGTCCAGCTCTGGGGATCTTTCAGCTGCAGGCCTTCCAGCCTGCCATCAAGGTCTCCTGCTCAGAGCAGCTGTAGGCATAGGTGTTTTGCTCAGTTCACTTCAGCAGGCAGGCAAAGAAAGTCGGAGGGCCCAGAAATCTACAGCTCCCAACAGCAACTCACGCCTGCGTGTTAGGAGATGGAAGTGTGAGATGCACTCGTTATCAAAATGTGCAAGTCACCTGGCCCAGCTCTGGACTTGTGCGTTAACACAGCAATGCTGTTCAGGGCTCATTCTTCAGGGCAGGATCTCAAAGACCAGAACAACGCCTAAACACAAAATAGATAGTTTTTATAAGGGCTTAAATGGCGTCTCCCTGACTCTCGACATGAAGGGACTAAAGCAGATACGTGTTAGCCCAGACATTGTATGTTTCTTTTAAAAGCATGTGGTTGTAACTAGAACCACAGCAACATTTACAGAATTTCCCCCTCCCAAAAGATTAAAACTTTTATAGCTAAGGTCAGAGAATTCGAGTGAACGTCAGACTCCCTGAATGCTGACAGTCCTTGCTCTCCGCTAGGCTCTGCCACTCTGCATGACTCATCAGAGCCAGGTGTGAGGAGCTCATGGCCAGCTGTGGGAGCCAAGACCAACAGCGATGAAGACATGGCCCAGCTACCAAGAGAGACCAAGGGGGCTGGAGAGATGGCTCAGTGGTTAAGAGCACTCCCTGCTCTTGCACTCACTGCTCTTCCAAAGGTCCTGAGTTCAATTCCCAGCACCCACATGGCAGCTCACAACTTTCTGATGGACGCTGTCATCTCAAGTGCAGATGTAAGGGTATACAAAGTATTCATCTACATAAGTAAATCAATGTAAGAAATGAGACCAAGTTTTTAACTTGGACAGTTTGACTCCGTAGGAAGCGACCATCTCATCCGTGGTGCCTGTATATGTGCATAGACACACACTTGAGAGTTAGACCAACAGTCATTGTGTGATAGCACACACACACACACACACACACACACACATGCTCTCAAGCATTAATTCTAGTGTAAATGCTGTCATGGTGGTCAATCCAGCCGCAGTTATCAGCTGTCAGCACATTCAAGAGAACCATGACTTGGAGTAAGTAGGTAGAGGGAAGAGCATGTCTATGTGTGCATAGAAAGAGCTGATGCATAGAAGCCTGCCATCCTTTCTATCTGTTTGGGAGGCTGAAGCAGGAAGATCCTGAGTTCAAGTGCTTGTTAGGCTCCTGAGTAAGTACAAGGACAGACTGGGCAATCTAGTGAGCCCCTGCCTAGCAAGTTCAAGGTCCTAGGTTCAATCCCCAGTGTGGAAAAGAATGAACCAGGAGCTGCATAAAAAAGATGGCGCACATCCTAAATATTCCCCCGGAACTGTCAGGCAAGAACAGCTCTGAAAAGATCAAAGGTTCTGTCATAGTAAGTAGCCCCAACGGTGAGGAACCTGCCTCATAACCTTGCTTGTTCAGATAATGCACTGTTGGCCTTAAAAACAACAAAATGGAAACAAAACAAAGTCTCTTCTCTTATGACGACACTTTATTTTTCAACAGGAAGCAGTTCCTCCTTGGTTTGGTCCCTTTGTCCTTCTTTCTTATCCTCCATCCCTCTGCACATCATTCACCCAAGGAAGCAATGACATCTTAATCACATGAGCAACCAAAAGATGTAAATCTTATTTTCTTGATTATCCTTAGATAAACACAAATAAAGTTAGCCAGGTGATGGTGGCACACACCTTTAATCCCAGCACTCAGGAGGCAATGACAGGCAGATATCTGAGTTCAAGACCAGCCTGGTCTACAGAACAAGTTCCAGAACAACCAGGGCTACACTGAGACACCCTGTCTCAGGAAAAAAAAAAAATGAAGTTCAAAACTAGACATTAGACATTCTGGGGACAAAAGCTGTATTTTCTCGTCCAACAAACACTTGGAGCAACACTGTCTCCTAAGAAACCTGCTGAGGCCCCACGATTCAGCTGCTGCTCACAGTAGCGAGACTGAGCTATAAGCAGGGGAAGGAAGTCACCTGTACTGGGCGCCTTCCCCTCTTGACACTGTGTCTTCAGCCTTAACACAGTATTAACTCCTACAGTTTATGGAAGATGCTGAAGCTGAGCTCGTCATAGCCAGACAACTGGTATCAAGTCAGAGACCGAGTCAGAGACCAAGCCAAGGAAGCTCATGCTGCTTCCAGTCCTCAAGGTGCTCCAGGGCTCTGGGGACCAGACACTGCCCCAGCTCTGCAAGAATGGGGAAGCAGGGCTAGAGGTCTGGACTGAGAAAGGCAGCTTACAACGTAGTCAGAGCTTAGAACTGCAAAGGCTGCTCTTGCTGGGCCCTTCAGGACTGACTCCCCACACTGTTTATGGGGGGGGGGGTTACGTGTGTATGTGTGTGGTCTGTATGTGTCCTTACATGTGTGAGTTCACGTATGTGCTTGTGGAGGCCAAAGGCTGACATCAAATGTCTTTCTTGATTGCTCTCCACTTTATTAACTAAGGCAGAGTGCCTCACTGAACCGGAAGCTCGTACATCCAGCTAGTGTGTTAGTTAGTAGGTAACCTTGGGATCCCCTGTCTCAACCTCCAGGGCACTGGAATTTTTGGTGAGCGGCCTCCCTCACCCACCACTTCCATGCACGCTGGGGATCCAAACTCTCATTTTTCAACTTCTACAGCAAGTTCTTTATCCTTTGAGTCATCGCTCCTGCCTGCCACAGGTGTTTTGTTTTATTTTGTTTTGTTTGAGACAGGCTCCTTTTGCCCAAGCTGGCCTCGACCTTGCCAAGTGACTGGAGATAACCTTGAGAACTGCTATAACTCCTGCCTCTGCTTCCTGGAATTCTAGGCATGTGCCACCATACCCAAACCCACAGGCAGGCCCTCTCCCCTGCGAAAAATTAAACAGTATTTTTTAAAAAGAAGGGAAAGAGGGCTAGAGAGATGGCTCCGCAGTTTAGAGCACTGGGTTTTCTTTCCAGCACCCACATGGCAGCTCACAATAATTCTAGTCCCACGGGATTCGATGCCCTCTTCTGGCCTCTGCAGAGACCCGGCATGCATGTGGTGCACAGACATGCAAGCAGGAAAAATACCCATACACATAAAATACATAAATACATTTTAAAAATAGAATTTTCAAAGGAGGAAAAAAAAGAGCAACTTCAAAATGATAAAATAGCAATTCTAGCAACGATAACTTTATTCCATCCCAAACGAGACACAGATGACAGATTCTTCATTTTTCCGTCGCATTCTGTGAGCCGAGCCAAACATGTTAATGAATGAGGTAAGAGGTCCAGCCTTTCCCACACAGCTGCCCCTCAGTAGCCGGCTTCGCTCCTTTCTCAGAAGCTCCAGTGTGCCGGGCTCAAAAGCCTACATGGTTTGTTCCCAAGAACACAAAGGGAAGGTTCCATCTCCGCGGTCCTCGAAGGCAGAATTAATTCACTAACCAACCACCACAATGGCATGAATAAAACATATCCACCGGCAACAAAGACTAAGTGAAATGTTTTTCAGCAGGAAAGCGGCAGCGGTGTGGGAGGGAACCGAAGATGAATCAGGTGCAGAAATCCACAGGCTACGCTGAGGTGGCCACACTGGGAGGTGAGTCGGTTAGAAGTCGCACTCTCTGCCTTTGCGGGTGGGGGTGACTCATTTCCCACACATTCTCAGCATAAACCATCTCTACACGGGAAATGCAGGGCTGCTTCTTTTGCTGTTCGGCTGAGAGTCTCCCATCACCCTTTCTATTCTGCACCCATAGTTGGTCTTCCTTTAGAAGTCAGCTTCTGGATGAGCGCTTCCTTAGTTGTGTAGAAAACAGCGCGTTGCAAAGTCGGAGGGTTAAAACAACACGCAGGCATTCTCAGCGGCCTGCGGGTAAGGGTGGGGTCGGTTTATCCTGAGGGCCCAGGGGCATAGCCTGCTGCACGACTCTCCGCAGTCTGGGTTTGCCTCTGTACTCCCCCCAGCTTGTAGACCATATCCCTTCAGCAGCCTCTGCCTTCACAAGCCTCTTGGGAAGAATACTAGTCACTGTATTTGAGAGTCACCCTAGACCAGGATGGTCTCAACGAATTGCATCTGCAAAGATGCCATTGAAAGGTCGCATTCTGAGGTCCCAGAGTACATGAGTGTTGGAAGACATTATCCAGTCCCGAAGCAGAGCCCACATGGGTCGTTTCCTCTTTCTATGGGTCTCATCACAACCTGTATCTGCAACTACATGGTACTGCCCCCTGCAGTGCAACGCCTGAACATGTGTGTTTTATACCCCAAAAGTATCTTAAGCACCATGAGAGAGAAACCAACCATTGTGTTTCAGTGACAGACAGGTGTCTTCCTCATAAATACTGTGAATAAGAAATATAATGCTCTCTTTGGTCATTTAAATATCATCTCTAAAATAGAAATATTAGCCATAGCCAAGGCTGGGACCCAGTTCAGTGGTAGAATGCTGGTTTAGCTGGAGGCAGGCCCTAGACTCTGTCCTCCACATTGGGAAGACTATGCCTTCAATTCACGTTTCCTCCCTCCTCTGTCCTGCCCAGGGGATCGAAACTCGATTTCCTCATAAGATCCTTGGACTACCAAGAGAAATATGAATTCTTTTGCACTCATGGTAAGAGTACATTGCATTCCTTTGACACAAAGGTTGTTTCAACAGTATGAGGCAACCATACAGGTGTCCTAGACAGGGCGATGACCTGTCAGGGCTTTGAAAGCACTGGCATGGGCCTCCGTAAGCCAGCTGCGACTAACTTTAATTGTGGAACTGAATAAGGCATTCTACCTTCAGAATCCATTTTGCAAGGCAGCCCCAGTATCATCATTGACTTGAGAGCAGGCCTAGCCTTTAGGCGGTCCTGGTCAGACAGGCTGCTAACCATTCTACTTGGTACAGGAAAATATCTTCCATATCAAAGGACTATCTGGCTGCAAATACCACCGCTGTTCACAAAGCTGTGCTGGATAACTGCATTTGATTTTCCAGCCTCACCTTGAGATACGTTTCTCTTTGACTGGAATATGGAGCCCAGGCTCATACCAAAAAAAAAATTTAAGAAGGGATATTGTCCATTTGCTATTATTTTTTCCCATCCCAAGAGCTCTTTCAGATTTTTTTCTTAACCCATTCCTGTGGTAGTTTGAATAAGGAATGTTCTCCATGGTCTCCGGCATTTGAAAACTTGGTCCTCAATTGGTGGCACTGTCTGAGGAGGTTTAGGAGTTACGCTCTTGTGGGAGGAAGTATGTCACTGGGAACGGTTTGGCTTTGAGGTTAAAAAGCCTCTTGCCACATCTAGTTGAACTCTCTCTGCTTCCTGCTTGGGCTTGAGAAGGTGAGCTCACAGCTTCCCACTCCTGCTCTCGTGCCTGCTGCTGGCCACTATGCCTCTCTGCCAGGAGAGACTCATCCTAAAATCAAACGCTCAATCAAAGCCTTCAGGAAGTTGCTTTTCTGCCACCCTTCGTGAAATTTCGATATCACAAACATGCTTGCTTATACACTGTACGAACGTTTCTACACTGAATACTCTGGAATAAGCAAATCTTGTATGTAAGACCACAGTGAGCTTTGGTGAAAATAATCACAGGGAGCTAGGGGGTGGGTCAGGGGTATACCACCTGATTAGTGTGCAGGAAGCCCTGGGTTTAATCTCCAGCAAGGGAAAAAAAAAATGATCTGAGCCTGGCGTGGTGGTGCTCGCCTGTAATCTCAGCTACTAAGGAGGCTGGGAGGATTATTTGAACTTGGAGTTCAAGGCCAGCCTAGGCAACATAGTGAGACTATTTTTTAATGCGCTATAAAGGAGAAGGGGAGAAATGGAGAGAGAGGATGGGATGGAAGGGGGAGAGGGATGGAAGAATACGGAAGAGGAGGGATTTGAGATACAGATAACTAAGAGTGTTTGGAAAAAAAAAGGCATATAGAAACCTAGCATGTTTGTAGATACATAGGTGATGGATAGATAATAGATGACTAGATGTTAGATAGATAGATAGATAGATAGATAGATAGATAGATAGATAGATGATGTAAACGAGTTTAATTGAAGTAGCCTACTCAGAGGATGATACTCTTCCCAGAAGCCATGGGTTGCTAAATCAAAAGCCCTGGGCCAGGTGTGGGATACCTCTCCTTAAAACTGTTAGTCAGCCGTGCCCTGGAAACCTCCCAAACAACATACGCTATCGCTCTTGCCCTTAATTGCCCACAGGCACTTAATGGTAAAACTCTATTGTAAGAACATCACATACTTTTGTCGTGGGCCATGGAGGCATCTAGCTGATCCTGACCAAGAAGCTTCCTCAATTCTAGATAGATGTCACAGTGCCAGAGAGTGCTGTACAGCCTCCGGGTGGGAGCAGAATCAACGTTCTCACCTAGCTGAGAATTCCATGCCCTACAATACTGACTGATCTGGTGATATACACCCGTGGGCGCAATAGTGGTATAAATGTTGTGTGTGTTGGGGATAACTAATCACTCTTTAGTTGGCTTACGGCCTGATCCATAGAAGGGAACACATGTTTGTTACTGTAAATCTGGCCAAGAACCCAGGCCTAGGGAGATAATAGGACTATTATTAATAGGGGTGAGACTACTATTATTTTGCTTAACGAGCATATTATCAAACCGCCCTCTAAACTCATCTCTCCATGCCCCACAGATTAGTACAGCTCTCAGACCTCATGAGAGGAGCATCTTTGTGCAGCGGACAGCAGTTAAAGCGGAATCAACTGAAGTACAGAGAATACATTGTCACTTGACCCCAAGGGACACGTCTATATCACACCCTCTCCCCTCAGGGCTCGGGGACCATCGCGGAAGAGGGCATGGAAATATTGGTAAGAGCTACGGATTGAGAAGGACCAGAGTGAAACGGTGTCTGTACTCCTGAACCCAGAGCCGCTGTGGCTGCCCGCACAAGATCTGCATGAGAGCAACCCAGTCAGCGTTCCGGCATGAAGAGGAAAGAGGCTCAGGAGCTCCCACCAGAGCTAAGGGGTTATTGACAGTTGGTGGCTGCTGGGAGAGAGAGTGTCAGTTTTCTTTAGGGGTACGTGTGTACGTGTGCGTGCACGCATGTGTGTATGGGGGTATGGATATGCCTGTGTCACGCCAGCATTCAGGAAGCAGAGGCAGGTGGATCTCCGTGAGTCTGGAAGCCAGCCTGGTCTACATGGCCAGTTCTGAGCCAGTCAGGGCTACTGTTAGACCCTTGTTGCAAAAATCAAAAACATAAATGAGTTAGTCACATACGAGTAGTGCCATTTTATTTGTCTAAATTGTATCCTTTTGTCTGGTTATTTTTAAGGCTGAGCACATTCAAGTGGCATAGTTTTCTGTTCTAAGATATGTCAGACGTGTGCTCGGCAAGCCCAAAGAGGCAGCATGCCAAAGGGGCCTCTCAGCACTCAGAAGACTGAAGCTTCACAGCCCAGCACTGCGGTGACTGGATCTAAAATTATCCCCTCACTAAAGCTCCAGTAGGACTGGCGAGGGACAGTCCCTATCTTGGGGTGGCTCATGCAGGAAAATGGCAGGGCAGGCACAGTGCGGGAAGCACTGGGTGCACAAAACACCCCATACGTATTCTTCTCCAGGAGCAGTTGTCAAAACAATTTACAGGCAAGATTGACAGCTCATTAGCATCCCCTTAGCCACCGGGATTCAGACTGCTTTCCAGCAGACAGACAGAGCAAAGCAGAGGAAGCAGCTGCCCTGGGCCATGAGGCTCAAGCTCCCTCCGCGCCTTCTGCCATGATGAACACTCACAATAGGCATGCCTATGGACTGGGTTTTGAATCCACCGTGGGGCTGTCACCACAAGTCACAGGTCCTCCGCTGCTTCTTATAATTGACGGTGATGAAATACCACGACTGTCCTCACAGGAGGGCAAACAAACATTTCAGCAGGGACGTCATCTCCTGTGTGAGATTCCCGAAGAGTGCTGAAGTGTAAAATGGACTCGTGCGCCTCTCTGTATTTATTTTAGCCATCATAGACGCTGCTGCTTTGGTCTTTGTTTCTGAGTGTTCGTGGTTTAGGCAATTGGACAACCTTAGTGGTGGCGCCTAATATCCCTGGGTCTGTTTTATATTAAGTCTGTAAAATAAAAGGGTTAAAACTAAGCCCCTAAGGTTCCCTCTAGTTCTAAAAAGGGTTGGTTCTGGTTGCGTTTGTACACATCTCCCCGGGGCACTTTCACACCTGAGCACTAAGAGCAGCCATAATTGATGAGAGGTATCTTGAAATACAAATAGTTTATGACTTGGATTCTGAAAAATGCTCTAAAAAATCAATATTATGGGCTGGAGAGATGGGTCAGCAGGTAAGATCATTCTCACCCTTGCAAAGGACCTGGTGTTCACAGCCCCCTGTAACTCCTGCTCCCGGGGATTTGACTCCCTCTTCTAGCCTCTGCAGGTACTGCATTCCTGTGGTACTTATCTGTAATTCAGGCAAACACTCACAATAAAAATAAAATTAAATAAACATCTTCTGAAATAATAAGTGTTTTAACCAGTGTCCACCAGTAATTCCAGCGCTCTAGAAACAAAGTCAGGAAGATTGGAGGCCAGTCTGGGCCACGTTACAAATCTCCATTCTTAATACAAAACAAAATTTCCAAATTCCCCAAATTATGTACATTGTTTTTATGAAATTGTCCACATTTTTAGCAATGACAACTATTTAAGTAAAAAAGTATGCAAGTCATCTCCCATTGCACACAACATACAAAACAAACAAAGAGCGCACTATTGCATAACCCGATGCTTATTCTCTTACCTCACTATGGAATTCAGATGTTTGGGAGTTTTTTCCAGTGACAAATTCTAAAATCAATACTGTATAAAATATAGACTATATAAATGTACATATATGAATATATCATAGAAGTTACATGATACCAACATATATGACATAGTCTGAAATAACAAAATATATTTAATAAAAATGTGTGTATTGTTGTATATAGAAGTCACTATTCTGACCAGGTGTTGTGGTGGTGCACGCCTATGAAATCCCAGTGCTCAGGAGGTTGAGGCAGGAGAATTGTTACAAGTACAAGGCCAGCCTGGGCTACATAATGAGTATTCTGTCCTTCAACTGTGGGTTCCAGGGACTGAACTCAGATCGCCAGGCTTGGTGGCAGGCCCCTTTATCCATGGAGCCATCCTCTGGCCCTCTCCATCTCTCTCTACTGAGCTGCTCGTTAGATGAACATGCCAGGGTTGGGTAAAAGAAAAACTACTTTGTGTCAGTAAGTCTGCCTGGAGTTTAGCCTGTCCACATGCATCTGTTCATTTGTCATGGGTTTACAGAGCAACACACAGGGGATGGGAGATGGGAATGTGAGCTGACACACCTGGGTCCTCACAGGACTGGGATTTACTACATGCTTTTGAAGCCACAGCATAACTCGCCTGGAGGTCAAGGCATTCCCGAGTCATCAACCTTGACTTTCAATCACCAGGGAGCTACGATGATAATACCTGTACAAGTCGCAGGAGTAAATTTCCACGACCTTGGGTAGGCAGGGACTTTCCGACTTGATAAGCTCAGAAGCAGTTAGAGGGAAAGATGACTTGGATCTTACCAAGTTAAAAACCCAGTAATAAATAAAGCCATCAAGACAGCCAAGGCTACCCGATGACAGAAATATTTATAATACATGTCTCTATGGGTCAGGAGAGATGGCTCAGCACTTAAGAGCTCTGGCTGCTCTTCCAGAGAACCCAAGCTCAGTTTGCAGCACCAAATAGAAGCTCACAGACATCCATAACTTCAGATCCAGAGGATTTGATGCCCTCTTCTGACCTCTACAGGCACCAGGCACGTATGTGGTACACACACATACATTCAACAAAATACTCAAGCACATAAAATAATAAATCTAAAGAAAATTTAAACTGTGTCTCTGGTAAGTATGTCCTGTCCAGATTATGTGAATAATTGTTACTGATTTTACAATTCAGTACCAAAAAAAGTTGTCTGTTTTTTTTTTAATTTTATATTTTATATGCATTGGTGTTTTCCCTGCAATATATACATGTGTATCACATACATGCCATGGAGGTCAGAAGAGGGTGTCAGATCCCATGTAACTAGAGTCATCGTATGGGTGCTAGGAATTGAACCCAGGTCCTCTGGAAGAGCAGCAAATGTTCTTAACCACTGAACCATTTCTCCAGCCCCATTTTTGTTATTGTTGTTTGTTTGTTGTTTTTAAGGAAAAAAATACTTGAATATACATTCCCCCAAGAAGACATGCAAATCGCCAGTAAGCACATAAAAAGATCCGGAATATTACTTGCTTTTAGGGAAAACCCGATCAAAATCATGAGCTACCACTTCCCACGCACTGGGGAATCTGTCATCAGTAGGCAGCAATGGCAAATGCTGGCTGGGCCTTGAGATGATCAGGGTGCTTATGTACCACCGACAGGGATGCCAAGTGAAGCAGCATCTTGGCAAACTGCTTGACAAGTCCTGGAAGAGTCATGCATAGTTATCACATGGCCCATGCCTAGACACACACCCAAGAGTATCGAGAAAACATGTCCGTACAGACATCCATGCTCAAACATCCAAGACAGCACCATCTATACGAGCCCCAAATGCAAACAGCTCCCAAGCTGGGTTCACCCAAACGGAGTAGCAGTCAGTCATAAAACAGGCAAAACACCCATAGGAGCTTCACTGAGAATGAGGCTTGAAGTCTCTGTCCTAGGTGAGAGAAGCCCAGTGCTAAAGGCCCCAGATTATTTGATGTCTCTGTGTGATAAAGCATTGGGAATTAGCAAAACAAACCAACAGAAGCAGAAAGGGGACTTGGTGGCTGCCTCGACTGGGGGCATAGAACAGGGACATTTGTAGATGGGGTTTCTCTTGGGGTGGATGCAAATGTTTCCCCCTTTGGCACTGGTTGCGAAACTGAATAAGCAGGATGGCACTGAATTGTGTATCTAGAAGGAACGGCTTTATGGCATATGGCTTATACCTTAGTTTTTTTTAAAACACAAAGACAATCAAATCCCAGTGTTGGAAGTCTGCTTCCTTGCATGTCAAGCAAGCGGCAAAGCACACCCAACCTGTCAGTGAGGTCACCTGGTGACTGAGGACAGAGAGCCCTGAGAAAGGGGTTTGGGACTGAAGGATGACTGGATATTTCTGCCAAAGCCAACACACACTTATTTTCCTTTCCCCAAAATCCGTGTTGGAAAAGTATTGGGCGGGGGGAAGGATTCAAGGAGATAGCTCCGTCATCAAAATGCATGAGGGCATGATTCAGATGGCCAGAACTCATGTAAATACTGCTCAGAGTGCCTTTGTAACCAAGAGCCTTGGACAGTGACAAGTAGATCTATGGGGCTCATTGATTTTAGCCGCTGCACATGCACAGATGGGTGCGCACGTCTACACATACATGCACACCACACACACAAATAAAGTGAAATAAAAATAAATAAAAGAGGGGGAGGGGCTCAGTGATGGAGAACTGGTCTACCACTCAAATGACCTGGGCTTCATGCCTAGCACAAAAGGAAAACAGGAGAGGAGTTGGGGGAAAAAGAAAAAGAAAGAAAGAAAGAAGCCGGGCGGTGGTGGCACATGCCTTTAATCCCAGCACTTGGGAGGCAGAGGCAGGCGGATCTCTGTGAGTTCGAGACCAGCCTGGTCTACAGAGCTAGTTCCAGGACAGGCTCCAAAAACCACAGAGAAACCCTGTCTCGAAAAAGCAAAAAAAAAAAAAAAAAAAAGAAAGAAAGAGGAAGAAGGGAGGGAGGGAGGAAGTGAGGGAGGGAGAGAAGAAGAATGGAAAAGAAGAAGGGGGATTTGTACACATGAACAAAACCTCAGCAGCAAAGGTAGATGTCTTCTGGGGATGCTACTAGGCCCAGCTGTGGGAATATCCCCCAGCCTAGCCTGAGAAGGAACTGGATGCCACTGTGGAGAACTAGGCTGGAGGAGGGAGCTCAGCCTCTCTGGTCCTGTTTCTTTCCTGGGTGACATTACGGCACTATTGTCACCTATTTTACTTAGAAAATCCAAGGTCACTGCCTTCTAAATGTACCACAGATCTTATGGGACTAAGGGACTGTTTGGAAGATATTAGGAGTCCTGGCTGTCTCTGGTTCCCTCATACCTACGCTGTGTCTGGGTCTCCTGCCTCCTCTCCAGACGCAGAGAATGGAATATGTGCTGGACTCCAAGGCCTCAGCAGGTACTAAGAGCAGCAGGTGGGGAGGATGGGACTCATGAGTCAAGAGATGTCCTTAGAGATGCTCAAGATGAAGAAGGGTGTGGTGGAGAGAGAACACCCAGGTAATGGGCAGGAGAGATGGCTCAGTGGTTAAGCACACTGGCTATTCTTCCAGAGGACCATGTTCAATTCCCCACGCCCACATGGCGGCTCACAACATTCTGTAACTCCAGTTCCTGAGATCTAACTCTGTCCTCTGACTTCTGAAAACTACAGGAACACACAGAACACAGAAGGATATGTAAAATAAGAGTAATAAATAAAGCTTTGAAAACAAACCCCAGAAGACTATATAGCAAAGATTTTTAAAATGTTTATATAAATGTGACCACAAATATATGCATATGTTTTATATAGTCTATATTATAATGCACATCAGTATTATGTATGTGTGTATACATAGAAGCGGGAAGAGAGAAAGAGTGCTAACAAAAACCAGAGTTCACCATCTTTTTTGCACATTTTTGAGAACATATGGAAAAAATACTTTCAAGTTATACCATAAATTGGGCCATAAAAATAAGTCTCAGTAAATTCCAAAGGTACAGGATCTTAGCCACGCAGGCCTTGTTCCTTATCACAAATGCAATAAAATTAGAATTTAATAACAAAGGCAGAACACAAAGACCATCAGGCACCAGATATACCAAAGAGTACTGAGCAGAAAGCCACATTTTGAAGGAGATCCAAAGGGGAAATGAAGGCGTTCTTAGGGCACAGTGGTGTGTATACTTGTCTGTGGTACTGAGAATTCAGCATGAGCCCCTGGCATTATGGCTGGCATTGTGCCCAAGGGGCTTCCATGCCCAGGCAGGGTCAGGAATGGAGTCACTGGGATGGTTTTAAATGCTGAAGTTTTTTGCGAGTTGGCTCGCTCTGTCTATCCCTCAATTTGCCCAGCTCGGCTTTGAACTCTTGATGCTGTGATTTCTGTTGTTTGTTTGTTTGTAAGACAGGGTCTCACTATTTAACTCTGACTGCCCTGGAGCTCACTATGTAGACCAGGCTGGCCTAAAACTCAGAGATCCTCTTGCTTCCCAAGCGCAGGGATTAGAGGCATCCACCACTACGCCTGCCCCGTTACCATTCTTGCTGACGTACACTGTAAATCAGGAATGTCTAGGTTACTGCATGAAGTAGCTGAGGGGTGTGTGTTGGGGGGTGCGGGTGCTTACCCCCATGTATGAAAATGTGGACCCCAGATGTTAATATGAGGTGTCTTTCTCTGTCTCTCTCCACCCTTTTTTTAATGTTTTTCTTGTTTTCCGTTTTGTTTCATTTCGGTTTCAGTTTTTTATTTTGTTTTGTGGCAGGCTCTCACTATATAACTCTGGCTGCCCTGGAACCCATTCTGTAGACCAACCTGGCCCGGAACTCTGGCTCTACCTCCCGAGTACTTGTATTAAATGCATGTGCCACCATTCCTAGCTTCCATACACACAGACACACACACACACACACTACATACATATATATGCACATACACATACATATATATATACCATACACACATATAAGTGTGTTTATTGCGTATATACATTCATATATACATCTATATAGGGGCAGGGTCTTATTATGAAGAGTTCTAGGATTAAAGTGTATGCCATCACATCTGACTCTGTCTTATGTTTTGAGACAGGTTCCCTCACAGAACTCGGAGCTTACCAGTTTAACTAGACTGTAGAGTCAGTGACTCCCAGAGACCCTCTTATCTCTATGCCCAAACTCCCAGCCCCGGGCTGACAGATGTGCACTGTGCCTGACTTGTCTGTGGATTATTCTGGGATCTGATTCAGTTCTTCGCCTGCGCAGCAAGTGCTTTACCCACTGAGCCGCCTCCCCAGCCCTGGACGAGTGCTTTCACCAGGCATTACTCCTCTCTGCCCTCGATAAGAGCATCCTAGACATTGGGAGGAAACTTACCCTCTGCTTACAAACTGTACGGTCCCTGCAGATGCCACCGCTAGCTTAAGGAGTGGCTACAGATCCGGGCCAACCGAAGGGAACAATTGTTTCCAAAGCACCATGGCTGCTGCTTTCGTTGTGGGATATGGATGGTGATCAGTCTGTTCGTAGTGAGATCCTTGCAGTGTTTGTTGTGCTTGTAGGGTGAAACCTGGGACACACGCTGGACAAAGTGTCTTCTAGCTGCCCTATACTCCCAGCCCTTTCTTTTCTGAGGCAAGGTCTCTCAGTGCAGCCAAGGAAGGCTGTGATGTCTCAGTCCCCCTGCCTCAGCCTCCCTAGTGCTGGGATGATAGGTATGTGCTGCCATGCTCAACTTATTTCTTTAACTAATGCTCTTTGTTCTTTTGAGAGTAGGGGAAGAAATAGTTACCTTTGCTTCTCTGTAAACAGAAAGGTCTAGAGGAAAGACAACAAACTAAACAATAGTCACAGAGGGGCTCAGGATCAACAGACAACACAATCTGAACAAACAGAAACCAGGGACCCAAGAGAGAAAGGAGAAGACTTTAATATTTACCATTTTGCTTATGCATGTTTGTATACATGTGTGCAGATATTCACAGAAGCCAGGAGAAGGTGTCAGATCCCCAGAAGTGGAGTTACAGCTAGTTGTAAGTCTTATGTCATGGGTCCTGGCATCCAAACTCAGGTCCAGTGCATGCTCTTAACCACTGAGCCATCTCTCCAGCCCCAGTTTCTCAATATCATATAGGTACATAGATCCAGCCATGCCTGAAGTTAGATGTATGCTTGAACTTTCTGCTTCTCGAACTCCATAAATACCTTTTTAAAACTGAAGGGGCTGCGGTGATGGCTCGGGGAGGGGTGGGAATATTTTCTGTGTAAACCTGGTACGAGTTCAACTGTCCAGAATCCATATAAACTCCAACCACAGTAGTGAAGGAGAACGTAAATAAAGTAATCCCACACTGGCTCAGAATTGAGTATAATAAAGGGGTTCTTTATTTAGGGGGACTCACAAGTCACAGTCCTCTGGACAAACGGGGAACAGGAACCAAATTCAGCACCTAGGCCAGGTAGGAAAGAGAGAGAGCATGCATGTCCATGCTAGAGAGAGGTGGGCCTGCACCTTTTTGCTACCCAAGGCCACGCTCAACGTGGTCCAGCTTCTCAAAGGCCACTGGCTGAAGGAGGTTCCCCATCACAGCAGTGCAAACTTCCACAATTCCCATGCATTCCTGGGGAGATGGGAGGCAAATATGAGAGGCTCTTCAGAAACCCACGGGTCAGCTAGCCTAGCACTGAAGTGGCGAAGAGACACTGTCTCAAAGAAGGTAGAGAAGTGGAGACTAATACCCGGAGGTTGTCCTCTGACCTTACATGCACGCTGTAGCACATGTGTGCCTGCATATGTGAACAAGTACACATACATGCATGCATGCACGCGCACGCAGACACACACACACACACTTACTTGCCCCCCAAAATTAAGTTCTTCCAGGTCTATAGCTTGAAATAGAAAGTCCTAGTCAATATAGCAGAAATTAAAAAAAAAAAAAACACATGCAAACAAACACACAAAACACAGTTGGAAGCAGGGTACAGTGTCATCTTAGCACTAGGCAGAGGCAGAGGATTAGGATTCCAGGCCAGGGCTGGAGAGGTTGCTCGGCGATTAAGAGTTTGCAGAGGTCTCAGGTTCAATTTTCAGCCCCCACAGGGTGGCTTACAACCATTTGTAGTTTCAGTCCCAAGAGATAATACCCTCTTCTGGCCTATTATGGCACTGGGCACACACTATGGTATACATACATACATACATACATACATACATACATACGTGGAGGCAAAACACCCATACACGGAAGTAAAAGAGTTCCAGGACAACATGGGACATAGTTAGAGGTGTGACACTGTGGGTGGGCTTTGAGCATTCAAAATTCCAAACCTTTCTCAGTTTCTCTCTGTCTGTCTCTCTGTCTCTCTCTCTGTGTGTCTCTGCCTCTCTCTCTGTATCTCTCTGTCTCTGAATGTGCAAACAAGTGTGTCTCTGCATCCGTAGCTGTTTCTTGTGCCTTTTCTTGGGCCCTTTTCCTTCTGTTTGTCTGTTTTTTTTCTTTTTTCTTATTTATTTATTTATTAAAGATTTCTGTCACTTCCCCACCGCCGCCTCCCCCTGTTTGTCTGTTTTGATCTATTCTGATTTGTTTTGTTTTTTCTTATTTTGTTAGAAAAAATTCTAAAGCCCTGATAAATATTATTAGACAAGGCAACACCAAAATACTGCCAAATTCATTGTCTGCTGGCCACCTACTGCTGGGCCTACCCTTAAGAGTAGTTCATTTCCCCAATGAGACTGCCTTGGAGAAAATTAACTCATTTTCAAGTGGTTATCAATTGGAGATAGCTTCTGGGTTAGGAATAAGGCCACGTGTCCTTTTTCTTTCTTTTCTTTTTTTCCTGTCTGATCTGGAATCCATTGTGTACGCAAGGCTGACCTCAGACTCACAAAGATTCCGCCTGCCTCTGCCTCCCAAGTGCTGGAATTAAAGGCGTGAGGCACCACGCCCTGCTAAGCGCTTTCTTTGCAGAAGTCGCCTAGGTCACGGTGTTCTGTCTCGGTGTTCTGTCTCAGCGGCAGAAAAGTAACTTGGAATCAGGAACCCGTGACATCAGTCCCAGCTGGCTATTCACTCCACCCCTCCTGCCTCGTGGCCGTGTCTTTACGTCTCCATAGAGAATTGCCGCAAACTCTCTTTTATTTAAGCACTCTTGGTTCCAATCCATCTTCCCTTACAAATCAGCTGCATACAGCCCTTTAAAACCTGCAGAAGGTTCCGCACCTTCCAAGTTAGACACGATTTTGTGACCTCGAGCTCCTTACCAGTGTTCTCACGTCTCGAGGTCTCTGTGAGGACCAAGATTAAGACACCAAACTGGTAGGATATGACGATGGACCCCAGAATGTTCGGCCAGGGTCAGCACTGCCTTGTTTTTGTTTTCGATTTTTAGCCACAGAAATAACAGTCATTTAATCCTTTCTCCTCCTCTTTCTCCCTCCCGCACTGCCTTTCTTCCTCCTTCTAGGCACAAACAGTCGCTGACAGTCTTTTAAACTTGATCCTTGCTAATCTGAAGCAGTCTGTTTCTAAGAGCGAAGCTGTCTGTGTGTAAGATGGAGCCCCCTCGTGGTCATGTAAGGCAATTACAGTTAATTTCTTTTTTGGTGTTTTTGGTTGTTTTGTTTTCGTTTTTAAGATGCTGACGAGTGTTAGAGTTCAGGTGACAGGAGATGGGATACGGAGGTTGCCTTTAAGGCGGTGAGATATTTATCTGTCTGCAGAGAGCTGAAGGATTACCTGGGACCGCGACTTTCAGTGCTAAAGACAGAAGATTCTGTGACAAGTGTGTGGGGGGGTGGTGAGCAGGTCCCTCGCGGTTTATCTTAACTCTCTACGGCACTGCGTACAGAGACCACGTATTTGAGAGTGAAGCACGGGGCTGACGTTTTAGACGCAAGCACGAATTGAGAAAAGACTCAAGGGTGGTGGAATTTCCTGACAGGACCTGGCATGGGTTACGGGTAGGGGGCAGGTTTGGGGGAGCCAAAATGAAAAAACTGGGGTAGGCAGGGGCGTGGAAGGGAAAAGGGAGAGGCAGGGAGAGCCAGGTGGGGAATCCCGAAGGCTGAAGAGGGTGGAATATTGTGGAGGCCCCAAAGCGTGAGCCTGTTTCCCCGTAGACCAAAGGTCAGAGAGTAGGAACTCACCACCAGCCCTTCAAGGTTATTGCGCCCGTTACTACAAAGGCCTCCTCTGGTTTAGACCAGAGAGTTCTGCACTCTCAAGGTTATCGTCAACAGGTGTGGCTAATAGCCAGGCTCGGCTTTCAGGAATAGTGAATAGCTGTGTTCTATTTCAAACAAAAGGCTAAGGATCAGACTAAGGGTCCAGTTCCATTTTATGGAGATAACTTTGGATTCCACTGAGGGAGTGGTTTGCCTGCAGAATGCTTTGGTGTGAACGCGATTTGTTTTGGTCTAGCAACCGGCATTCAACTGTGAATGTTGCCGGTGACCTTCAATTGGTCTGTTCATTTCCTTGTATCATGTTAATGAAGTCTTTTGTCTTACTTCTATCTTTTGGGGTCAGGGGTATTTTAAGCAGTTGGAAATTAAATGTGGGCAAATTCCAGTACTCTCTGGAACGCCCTCCCTATACTATTTTTCTGTTTTATTATTTTCATTTGCGGCTTCATATTCTTTACTATTTCCTCAGTCCCCACCCCTCTACTCTGGCAAAAGGTAATTTTGTCGAGGCTGGTCCCTGACAGAATATCAAGACATTGCTATACATACACACCCTCTTTGAAGGTTGTATGGAGTAAGGCTGAGTTTTATTGAATACAAAGTTTTTTCCAGGGCTAGAGAGACGGCCCAGTGATAAAAAAGAACATACTGCTTTTGCGGAAGATCCAGCATCTGTGGACTGGATGGCTTCTCCTGGCCTCTGTGGGCACTGCATATACATGCACATACATAATGTAAAATTAAAAATGAAGCCGGGTGTGGTGGCGCATGCCTTTAGTCCCAGCACTCGGGAGGCAGAGGCAGGTGGGTCTCTGAGTTTGAGGCCAGCCTGGTCTACAGAGAGTTTCAAGACAGTTGGGGTTACACAGAGAAACCCTGTCTCAAAAAAAATCAAATAAATATTATTTATATTTTATGCACACTAGTGTTTTGCCTGCATGCTCGTTCAGAAGAGGGTGTTGAATTCCCTAGGACTGGAGTTACAGATGGTTGTGAATTATGGCGCAGGCGTTGGGAGCTGAACCTGGGTCCTATGAAAGAATAGCAAGTGCTCTTAACCACTGAGCCATCTCTCCAGGCCCTAAGGTAAAACCATTTTTAAAGAGTTTCATATTTCTTTCTCTACTTACCCCCACCCTTGGCCGTCCTCCCAGGACTCTGGCCACTCTCAGAGCTGCTTGCTGGCGTTTGAGCTGCTAGCACCCTTGAACATTTAAACCAAATAGTATTACATGTATTTATTTGTGTGTGTGTGTGTGTGTGTATGCGCAAGCGCAACAACCGCGCGTGTGCATGAATGTGGGAGTCAGGGCACAGCTTTCAAGACTTCATTCTTTCCTTCTGTTGTGTGAGTCCCAGCGATTAACACTCAGGTCACAGGGCTTGGCAGCGAGAGCTGCTACCCCCTGAGCCACTTCACATCTCCCCCATCAGTGTTTTAAGCAAAGATGTGTGTGTTCGGACCTGTGGGCAGAAATTCCCGGCCTGAGAAGAGGTTGGGAAACAGACCTAAGCTCCTCCCACACCCAGTGCCTTCTCTTGTTTTTGTTGTTTTCTCCTCCTGGCAAGTGACATCCTCATTACTTCCTGCCACTAGCTGGTGCTAGGACTCCAAGTGGCAAGCACACAGGGACACCATACCAACCGTGATCACCAGTCACCCAGAGTTGAGTTCCCTGTGTTGGATGAGATGCCCTGATGTCTAGTCCACTGTCCTGATGATCAACGCAGAGGCAGCCCCTTCTGTCCTCCCTGCCTGTAGTGATTGTCCTGAAACTTGCTTGGTGAATCAGGTTGGCCTTGAACTCACAGAGATCTGCTTCTCAGACTCCCAAGTGCAGGGATTAAAGGTGTGTACCACCACAAGGCTCCTCTCATTTCATTTTTTAATGCTATGGATGGTGTTAATGAATCCTTAAAAAGAGTAAATCAACTTTGGTATTCTTGGTATATATATAGTGTGACTGTCATATTATATCCATTTTATATGACATCGAATTTGGGGTTTTGTTATTTTTTGTTTGTTTTTTTTTAGGATTTTTGGAACCCGAATGAGATTGGCTGGTCCTCTCCTCTCCACCACTCCCCTCCCCTCCCTCTCTCTTTCCTTCTTTCCTTTTCTCCCTCCTTCCCTCTTTTCTATCTTGTATTTTTTTAAGTTCAGGTGTTATGCTCAGGCTGGCCTTTAACTCACTATATAACCAAGGATGACCTTGAACTTTTGATCACCCTGCTTCCGTCCACCTCCCGAATGCTGAAATAACAAGTGTGCATCACTATTCCTAGCCTGGGTGCTGGGAGCTAGGCAAGCACCCTACCTGCTCAGCCTTATCATCAGCCCAAAGATTTTGTTCTTTGATGGTTTATTTGGCTATGGGTCAGGGTTATGCCTTCAGGAAACAGCCAGACACTTGTCATTTTCTGTGACAGTGTGTGAGAGAGAGAATACTTGATGACCATCTCCAGTAAAGTCAGTGGAGTCTGGGTATATGTTATTTCTATTACCAATTCGGTTTCTTTGATGGTGGCAGAAATTGTCAGTTATACTATCGCTTCTCAAATGGATTTTGCCAGCTAATTTTTCTCCTGAAGGATTTGTCCATTCTATTCAAGTTTTCAAATTCCTTGTCAGAGTCATTCGTCATGTCTTACTGATGGTGGCTGCTGCTCTGACAGCCCTGCTTCATTTCCAGTCTTGGGCTCTCTCTCTCTCTCTCTCTCTCTCTCTCTCTCTCTCTCTCTCTCCCCATTCTCCAGAGATTCTTGAAAATTTTGACTTGTGGCTTCATTATACCTGAAGAATTTTTTTATGTGACCAGGGTGCATAGTCCAAAATAGCATATAAATCAAATATTTCCTGATAAATAACCATAAAAAATTATCTTGTTTTATTTATTTAAAATTCTTATGATTTATTATGAGTGTTTTGCCTACATGGATTTCTGTGTGTGAACCACATGTGTCCCTGGTACCTGAGGAGGTCAGAAGGTTCACCAAAGCCCCTGGAACTGGGTTTACAGATGTTTATGAGCTACCATGTCAGAGCTGGGAAGCAAGCCTGTGTCCTCTGCAACAGCGGCAAGTGCTCTTAACTGGTGACCCATCTCTCCAGCCCCCAAGAAAGTTATTTTAACGCAATTCTTTTGTATACACATCATTTTACCATTCATTAAAAAACAAAGCAAATTTTGATACTAATGAGATAGATAAGCTTGCTTGTCATATTATAATCCAAACATATACTAACTCAATACTTCCATGCTAAGGAATGGTGGTGGGCAAATGTTAAAAGCCTTTTCCCCCCTTGGACTGGAGAGATGGCCCAATGGATAAGAATGCACTTGCTGCTCCCTCAAATGACTGGGGTTCAATTCCCAGCACCCACCTGAGGTGGCTCACAATTACCTATAACTCCAGCTCCAGGGGGTCTGGCACCTTCTTCTGGCTCCTGCAGGCACCACACGTATGTGTAATACACTCATGCAGATATACACACGTAACATATAAAAACAAAATAAAACTAAACCTTTTTCAAAGTCTTTGTTAAGTGGTCTGAGGGGTTCTTAGAACTGTGTGGGACCCCTTTCCAGGAGACGTGTTCCCTTCCTGGCTGACATCGTTTCTGTTTCCCAGCATGAGATTCCTGGGGAAATTCCCGTTTCTTTGGGATCCATTGCTTCAACAGTCTGATATTCAGATTGTAGGATGGAGAGACACGAGTGTCTCTTTAGGACAGCTTCATTTCTGCCAGGCCTATCACACACACCCTTTGTCGTAGTCAAAGTGCTATTGCTGTGAAGAGACGCCATGGCATGGCAACTCTTTCTGGGGTTTTGATTTTGTTTTGTTTTGAGACAGGGTTTCTCAGTGTAGCCCTCGTAAGGCCTGCATTACTCTCAACGGTACAGTTGTGAGCGGGGCAAGGGCCTAGAGATGAAAGGACACACATTCATTCAAGAGGAGATAAACCAACTGCCGCTTATTCAAGTTTAGGAAATCCCTTATATACCTAGCTGCTGCACAATGGAATTCCCCCCAAGGCAGGTGGGAAATTTCCATGCCCAAAATGGAGTAAACAAGGGCCCTATAGCTAACCACCAGGGGGGCAGAGGGAGCACAGGAACAAACAGGATGTTTAGCTGGAAAAAGCAACAAAATATCTGGCCAGAAACTGTCCTCAAGATGAATCCCTAGAGGAGGGGTAGACCTGTGGGCCCCACAGCCCTGGCTGTCCTGGAACTTTAGACCAGGCTGACCTCAGACTCACAGAGATCCACCTGCCTTTATTTCCCCCAGTGCTTGGACAAGGCAGCTCTTATAAAGGAAAACATTTCACTGGGGCTGGCTTACAGTTCAGAGGTTTAGTCTGTTATTGCCACAGGAGGAAACAGAGGCAGCAGGCAGACATGGTGTTGGAGAGGAAGCTGAGAATTCTACACCACGATCTGCAGGGAGCAGGAAGAGAGAGTGACGTGGGACGGGCTTGAGCATCTGAAACCTCAAAGCCCACCCCAGTGTCATACTTCTCCAACAAGGCCACACCCACTGCAGAAGGCCACACCTCCTAAGAATGCCACTCCCTATGTGCCTATAGGTTGCCATTTTCATTCAAACCCCACCATGCCCTTTCTATTTTATCACCTCATTCTTGACACAGAAGATGTCTATCTAATAAACAGAAACTTGGGACCAAGGTTAAAATATACTTAGCTCGTGCCAGGTAGCCCTGCATAAATAAGGACCACACTTCATAACCTCTTGGCTTTTTCTTGTTTTCTGGGATGAAACTGAAGCCCAGACAATGATGAATCCATGATTGGCAGAACCACACCAGACTGCTTAGATGCATACATCCTTAGTCCCAGACCCTGATGATAGACTGGAAGGGGGGGGGGGGGGGGGTTGTTTCTCTTCGTTCTTCTTCCTAATTTATTCTACACCAAATAAATCTCCTTTTCCTGCCTTCCACTTAAAGACATTTTGTTTTTCTTAATTAAAGTGTAGGATATGTTTTCTGAGAGCAGCAATTGTGTGTGCAGTAAAAACGCGGCAGTTGATAACGTGCAACAATTCTGAGTGTGAGTCAAGGCGGCTCAGCGTTTAGCAGAGTTGTGCTACGGAACAGCAAATGCAGTGAGAAGCTCCTGCGTCCTGTGCTCCGAAGAGAGGCTGCTGGGAAGCCGCGCGCGCCACTTATTTGACGCTGCTGGGAACACCTCAGCTCCATCATGCACTGGCTTCTGCGCGAGCTTTCAGTCTGGGCAAGTTCAAGAACCTTTTACAAGATTTTTCACAACCCCATATTCAAGCAATCAGACCCATGTGGGGGTTGTGACCCACAGTGTAAGAAGCTTTGTCTTGGGGCTGGGGGGAAAAAAAAGGATCAGTTGCTAAGAGCGCTGACTCCTCTTCCAGAGGACCTGGGTTCAATTCCCAGACCCCACAACCATATGCTACTACAGTTCAGTTCCAGGGGACCTGACTCCCTCTTCTGGAGTCTGATGGTACTGCATGTGGCAACCTGAGTTGGCCTTCTGAAGTACTGACTGCGGACTTTTTATTACATTTAGTCATGGGGAGTGTCGTAGCGCCTGTGTGGAGGTCAGACGACACTTGTAAGAGTTAACGCTCTCTCCTTCCACTGTGCAGGTCCCAGGGATTGAACTCGTGTCAGGCTTGGGAGCAGGCATCTTCACCCACTGAGCCATCTCTCCGGCCAGCTACCACATTTCTGAATGTGATTCCCCTGGATGGAGATCAAGGACAGAACCTGTGCTCAAGAGTAAAGCTTTGGGGGGGGGGGGCTGGAGAGATGGCTCAGAGGTTAAGAAAGCACTGGCTGCTCTTCCAAAGGTCCTGAGTTCAATTCCCAGCAACCACATGGTGGCTCACAACCATCTGTGATGAGATCTGGTGCCCTCTTCTGGCCTGCAGACATATATGCAGACAGAATACTGAGAATACTGTATACATAATAAATAAATTAAAAACAGAAAAGAGTAAAGCTTTGTGGGGCATGTCACCATGTCAGTCGCGTGCGGTTTGACAGCAGCAGGTGTTGGGTCCTCCAGTTCCTCTGCGCCTGGGAAATGAGATGACTCGGAAAGTGAGGGAGAACTCGTCCTCCCTGCTCCGCTGCGGGGACTTTTCCTCCCAGAAGTCACTGCGTGTAGTCCAGATGCTAAGACAGCAGTGTGAGGAGTGGAGCTGTGGGGCTCTCCATGCCACGGATGCAAGGTGGTAGCAATGGTGTCCTGTACTACTGCCGTACACCTTTCAGAATGTTCTTGAATCTTCGACTGTTGGTCGCAAGATGCTGAACGTTTGAAATGGAAACCGTGTTACCTTAACCAAGAGCATCCAATAGCCAGGACATCAAT
Organism: Alexandromys fortis; assembly: GCF_014885135.2. Taxonomy (NCBI): domain Eukaryota; kingdom Metazoa; phylum Chordata; class Mammalia; order Rodentia; family Cricetidae; genus Alexandromys; species Alexandromys fortis. The sequence goes on along the minus strand of NW_026068063.1, from coordinate 288,713 downwards.
CATGTCGACTGCTTCAAGTGCGCAATCAATCTCAGATAATTGGAGAAGAAGAAGAAAAAAAATCCATCCTCTACACAGTCCATCAAGGTTACCTCTAACCTAAGACCTAGATTTTCTTTATTTATTTCCTTCATTATTTTGCAGGGAGGGTGGCCAGTACCATAGTGTGGATGTGGGGGTGCAACGACAACTTGCAGGGTCCCTTCTGTCCTTCCACTGTGAGCGTTCTAGAGCTCAAACTCTGGGTGTCAGGCTTGCACAGAAATGCTCTGCTTGCTGTGCTATCTCACCAGCCACTTGAACTTTATTTTAAATCAACATTCTTTCTTTCTTTTAAACTGAGATGTAATAGTCGTACATCATTATGGGTACATTATGGTAATTCCACAAGTGTTGACAATGAGTAATGATCAAATTAGGATAATAAGTGTTCTGTCTCTGCAAACATTAATCATTTCTACAAGCTGAGAAGGTCTGCTTTCCAGCCATCTAAATGCAGGGGCTGGAGAGATGGCTCAGCAGTTAAGAGTACTGGCTGCTCTTCCAAAGGATTCCGACATCCACCTGGCGCCTACAGCTGCTCGTAACTCCACTTCCAGGACATCCAGCGCCACCCTCTGGTTTCCTCGGGCACTGCACACATATAGTGCACAGGTATAGATCCAGACAAAACCCAAAAGTCACCAACTGTGCACCAGAAAACAAGAAGTAATCATTCCTCTCCAACAGGGTTGGGGCCTCTTGTTTAACTTCCGTCGGTCATCCTTCTCCTCCTGTCTCAGCCAGGCTCTAGTGACCACAGCTGCAGATGTCTATCCGCGAGTCTTGCCTCCTGTGTGTCTTTCTGGGTCTGGGCTATATGATTTTACACGACAACCTCTAGTTCCACCAATGGTGCTGCAAATGACAGGATTTCATGGCTGAATAACTGTCCTGTTTGAAAAGGGACCATCAATTGAATAATTGTGTGGTGTGGGCCCCGGAGACTCAGGTTGTTTGGATGTTGGGCCCACGGGGAGTGGCACTATTACGAATTGTGGCCTTGTTAGATGAAGCTTGTCATGTGGGAGTGGGCTCTGAGGTTCATATACTCAAGCTATGCCCAGTGTGGTACACAGTCTCCTTATGGTGCCTTGGACCAAGATGTAGAACGCTCACTGCCTCTCCAGCACCATGTCCATCTGCAAACCACCATGTCCTGTCATGATGATGATGAACTAAACCTCTGAAACTGTAAGTCAGTTCCAATTAAATGTTTCCCTTTATAAGAGTCGCCATGGTTATGATGTCTTTCACAGCAATAAAACCCTAAGGCAAATTGGTTCCATAAAATTGACTTGTAGGCAATCCAATGGGGACATTTTCTTAATTAGTGATTGATGTGGGATGGCCCAGACTATTGTAGGCAGTTGCCACCCCTGGCGGGTGGTCCTGGGGTGTATAAGAAAGCAGTCTAAGGAAGCCATGGGAGCGTTCCTCCAGGGCCTCTGCACCAGTTCTTACCTCCTGACTTCCCTCAGAGATGGAGGTGATCTAAGAGTTGTAACCTGAAGTATGTAGCGCGAATAATAAAAACCCAGAGTCAGATATTGGGGGTCAACCTGAAAACCAGAAAAGCAAAGCAGCTAAACCACTAGAGACGGATTACCTCTACCAAGGCTGGGTGACCACAGACTAAGCAGACAAAGCCGACAGAGCCTCTCTCTCCTCCCATTTTATATTCCCTCTAGTGCTGGGATTAAGGGCGTGTGACTCCCTAGGACTGGGGTTAAAGGTGTAAGCCACCACCACCTGGATTTGTTCCTGCATTGGTCGTGTGTAGCCCAGAGTGACCTTGAACTTACAGAGATTCCTCTGACTCTGTCTCCCAAATCCAGGGATTAAAGGAGTCTGCCACCACTGCCTGACCTCTAGTGACTTAGCTTTGCTCTTCTGATCTTTAGGCAAGTTTTATTTATTAAAACATAAATATCACTATAGAAGTAATTTCTCTTCTCCCCAAGTGACTTTTAGTTTAATCACAGGAATGGAAACCCTAAGTAAGACAGTAGCATTCCACTGTGCTTGTGTGTGTGTGTGTCTGTTGGGGAATATTAGTTTAAGATGTGTTTCATTTGTTTACACTGTGGAATATTTATTTAATGATGCAAAGATGTGTTGTATTCTTTAATACTGCATTTGTTTGATCTGTAAAGCTGTTGCTTTGCCAGCCTAAAACACCCGATTGATCTAATGAAGATTTGAACAGCCAGTGGCTAGGGAGGAGAGAGAAACAGGCAGGGCTGCAAAGGCCTTTGGAGATATCCGGCTTCATGAACTGAGCGACCACTCATTCTTGACCTCCCTAGTGTGAGAGAGACATTGTTAGACTACCTGGTCCCCATCCTGTAAGACAATAATAATGTTAGTTCTTATCAGTTCTGCTCCTCTAGAGAACTCTGAGTAATACAGAGGAAATACAGAATATGATGAGGTCTTTGAAGAACTCAGCAGCATCTAACGAAATTCCAGAAGTATTTATCCCTTAACTCAGCAACACTATTCTGAGGTCTGTTTCCTAGTGGTGTGTGTGTGTGTGTGTGTGTGTGTGTGTGTGTGTGTGTGACACAGACAGTCAAAATGACATACTAAGTTACTGACTCCATACAACAACATTTATAGGAATATTGGTGACAATCTAGCATCCATCAATAGAGAAATGGCTGCTGACATATGAAAGTGCCACATGACAGAGACTCAAAGGGAAATGTGGAATGCAATTTGTGCACATGAGGTGCTAAAAGAAACATTGTAGCTGAAACGCACTAGACACAAATTATTCGAGCCAAGAGCAGCTGGCAGAGAAGTGGTTGGGAGAGCCCACTTTGCATTAAGAGCAGTGAGCTTTTGTTGAAATAGGAGCGGCGGCAGGGCTGCGTCCCCGGCACCCGGCCGCCCGCATGGCTAGCTTATGCCCGAAATAATTACACGGAAACTGTATTCTTTCAAACACTGCCTGGCCCGGCTAGGTCCAGTTTCTTATTGGCTAGCTCTTACATATTGTTCTAACCCATTTCTAATATTCTGTGTAGCCCACGAGTTGGCTTACCAGAGAGGATCTTAACCTGCATCTGTCTGGAGCGGGAGCATCATGGCGACTCTCTCACTCAGCTTCTTTTTCCCAGCATTCTCCTCTGTTTACTCCGCCTACCTAATTTTCTGTCCTATGAGGGCCGAGGCAGTTTCTTTATTATTAACCAATGAAATCAACAGATAAGATACAAGACCCACCTCCATCAAGCTTTTATTTACCTGACTGCCCACAGCTGGGTTACCTAACTTGGGGATGGGCTGCTGGGAGGTTCTTAGTTGTGTAACAAATCAGCTAGCTGAGTGTTTGCCCACCCCTGCCAAGTCAGTTGCTAGAAATGCCTCCACGTTCTGGTGTCCTTCCACAAGAGATCTAGGTCTTGAAACCATCGCAGGCTGATCTCCTTTCTGTGTGGAGTTAATGGGAGTGTTAGCCGATGTAGTTCCATAGAAGAAACTTCCACCCCCAAGATGTATGTATGATACAGCACATAGAGAAAGAAAGAAGCCAAGCATGGGGGTACATGCCTTTAATTCCAGCATTCAAGAGGCAGATAATGTCTAAATACAAGGCATTGGGAGTTCCAGGTCTCCCAGGGTTACACAAAGAAACCCTGTCTCAAAAAAAACAAAACAAAAACAGAAGGAGAAAGACCATGGATGCCCACATGTGCATACCAGAAACATTCTCTCACATTTTCAAAAGCAAACAAGATGGGCCAGAGGAAGGACCAGGAGAAAGAAATGAGGTATTTCAGAATATTTATCTTGCTGGAAAGCTTTGACTTTGGAATTGCTTAAATATTTTATACATTCAAAATTTTCAAAGTAAATCCAAAAGAAGAAAAGAAAGTATCGCCTAAAAACTGCAAAGAAGTCGAAACAAGTACTAAATTATGCATCAAACTGATGGTGCACTCTTAAGATGAAAGGCTTATTTCAAGTTCCTTTCAGATCCGGCCTTTAGAGTGCCCATCATTAGTGGAATGCATCCCAGGGTCAGAAGAGAACCCACAAAGAAAATGCAAACTTCTACCAGCAGTCTGGTACCAAAGCTGATGTTTGTGCTCACTGTGTGCATGCAGCAGGCTCCTAAGTCATTCCAGCAATTTAAACTATAATTAGAAATCAAGAATTTACTGTCAGCCAGGCAATGGTGGTGCATGCCTTTAATCCCAGCACTTGGGAGGCAAGGGCAGGTGGATCTCCGTGAATTCGAGGCTAGACTGGCCTACAGAGTGAGTTTCAGGGTAGCCAGAGCTACATAAAGAACCACTTTCTCTAAAGAAGAAAAGGACGGACAAGAAAGAGAGAGGGAAGAGGAGGAGCAGAGGAAGAGGAGGAAGAGGAAGAAAGAGGAGAAGACTTTAGCGTCAGGGAAAAAGCCATCCAAATGGAACGTGTTGAAAGGACTTAGTCGGCCCTCAGGTCAGATGTTAGGTTTGAAGAGGAAATGTTATCATGGAGTTTTGCAGCCTTTTGTATTTGGAAACTAGTCTGTCAATGGAAGCAGTAATAACTCGGTAGTAAGGACAAAGCATTCTGTCCCTAATTGAGCCTACACCATCTCTCTAGGTGCGCTGGTCTGCTTGGGCTCAATTAGGGACAGAATGCTTTGGGTTTTTCTAGGTCTGCTTGTATCAAAAAAAAACCCAGGATGTTGAAGCTGGAAAAATGGCTCAGGGATTAAAAGCCCTTGTTGCTCTCCCAGGTTCAGGTACCAACATCCACAAGGCAGCTCACATCTGTCGGTAACTAATTCTGGGAGAATCCAATGCCTGCTTTGGCCCCTGAGGGCTGTATACACAAGTACACTTAACATAATTCTGACACTCACAAATACACATAAAATAAACATAATTTTTTTTAAGTCAGGATAAAACCGAAAAGAGAAGGGATGGTGCCAAAAATCCAACCTGTGGGGGTGGGGCTACCACTGGCCCAAGACCAACAGTCTGAGCATCAAAAATGACGACAGCTGGTTAGGGTGGCACGTGCCTGTAACACTAGCATTAGGAGGTGGAGGCAGGAGGATCAGGAGTTCAAGACCATCTTAAGCTATGGCAAGTTCAAAGCTGGACATGATTACTTGAGAACCCCACCTCTCTCTTAAAGAGGGTGGAAGGGCCTGAAGAGACAGCTTAATGGTTAAGAGCACTTGCTGCTCCTGCAGAAAACCCAGATATCATGCTCAGTCCCCACATGGGGGTCTCACATATGTTTGTATTTCCCAGGCTCCTTCTGGCCTCCGATGGCTAGAATGGATTCATAATAATCAGCGTGAAATGTGGAGAAATAAAAAGAAAAAAATAAAAACAGCAGTTCAAAAAATACATTAATCATATCAACTGAAGGTAGCCAGAACACCAAATCCTGGCTTGCAAGTTAAAGGGAATGAATGAAAGAGGACCCCTCCTGCTCCCTGTGAACTGTCATTGTCATTGTTAAACATCCCTGTTGATAAGGGAAAGCCGGTCACCAAAGGAGAATCCCAGCTGAAAGAAACAGTAAGAAAAACGAAATCATTCCCTTTGCTGAATAACTGGTCCAAAGATTAAACTTATGCATATATTAATAATTATAATAATAACAACAAAAATAACAGTTGATGGGTGCTGGGTACAGTGGTGACTGAATGTAATCCCAGCTCTTGTGAGGTGGAGGCAGGAGGATGAGAAATTCAGGGTCAGTTTCAGTTTCACAGAGTTTGGATACAGTTTGTGCTATATGAGACAAAACAAAAGAACCAGAGAAACCAAAACAAGGGCATGCAAGAGAGTTGTAATTTACAGGGGAACAATTCTTCTGCCTCCACCTGCTTCACTCCCATGTGGGTGGGCCTCTGGATAAGATGAAATCAATGGGAAGGATGCCCACACACGAACAGGGCAGCTTCGGTGTGTTCTTGCAGAGGAGACTGAGCCTATCTGTCACCCAATTTACGTAGAAAATGGCTCCAGACCAAGATGGCAAACAAACGCAATGAGGAGGCAGAGAGACAGGCAGAGAAACTGATCCAGTTTCTAACATGAGTCAAGAGTGTATGGAAAACCAGGGTGAGACAAAGGTGGGGAACATGGAGGAAAAATCCCAGGAGCCATGGAAATGCAGCAAGGGGGAAATATGTGTATGCGTGGGCTGCTCATTCTTATTTAGGCATGTTCAGAGATTTTTTTTTAATTGTAATTTCTCTGAGTGTGCATGTGTATGTGCATGCATATGCACTTGCACGGGCGCGCAGTCACACACATGCACATGGGCACACCAGTGCAGATGCCCACTAAGGCCAGATGCATCAGATCCCCAAGAGCTGGAATTTTATGGGGGTTGTTAGCAGTTGATGTGAGGTGACCTCAGCTACCCTGCAGAAGCCGGGTCTTAACTGCCAAGCCATCTCTCCAGCCCTCTCGCCTGGGGTTTTTTTAAGTGAGTTGTGATGTTGAAAACTACAAGAGAGACATGAAGATGATACTGCAGTTCGTTGACAGACAGCCCAGAGCAACCATGGGGAAGGCAGTGGGAGGGAAGAGGGGTGGAGCCGGGAGGAAGACAGATCCAAGTCTGACAGAATCCAATGGGATCTGTCACAGGGCAGTTGTCAGTCTAACCACACAGAAGATTCTAGGAGCCACACCAGTGTACCTTAAATCCCACCATTTTTAAGAAGAGTTAGTAATAAAATCCAATGGCTCATTTTCAAAGGAGCCTCCATCCAACTTCGATTCAGCTACAGATGAACATAAAACACCAGAGCCCTGACAACACTTGATCGTCTAGCTATTCCCCCTCCTACCCAAAATCCGCTAAGGATAACCCCCCCAACACACACACACACAGTTTAGAGAGGAAGAAATCATCCACAGCAGAGCTGGCCTCGCAAGGGCACTCTCATCTAACAAACTTGAAAATAAACAGGATGTAAAAGATAGAGATGAATCATGCTTGGTTTTGTTGAGGAAAAAAAGAATAACATAAACAACAGAGGGAAAGATGAGACCGAGATGGCTGGGATATTGTACCCTCTTGATTGTTCAGACAGGGAGGAAGGACAGTGCCACCAGGGTTGGATTCACTCTACCTTGGGCAGCATACCTGTTGCTCTAGGCTGATGCCCGACTGGGCCAGATCTACAATAAACTGCTTCACTTTGGCTTCTCCGACACTTCAGTGCTCTTATTATGAAGTGAGGGTCTTTGTTTATCATAAAGGCTTCCAGGATGTAGAGGGTTAGGCCACAGATAAGCCCCATCCCGTGTGCTTGCTAGGATGGGGGTAGTTCTGAATGAGCTTTTCTCCTAGGACCTAAGGACCTCTACAGACGACAGTGAGTGGTGACTCCGAGGTTCATCAAGAGATGAGCTTGGTCATTAACTCCCAGAGACACATCCCTCAGGGACAATGATAATGGAGACAAAGAAAGGGGGTATGAGGGCCTGGTCCACCTTGACTGGAGGTCAGAGAGTTTGAGCTTAGTTTTGCTCTTTCAAAGCTGTTGACAACAGATGTGGCTACAAACAAGAGATCCTGACCTAGAGTGTGGTTAATTAGTATTTGGGTATAGAGGTGAATCCACTCCACCTGGACCAAAGGTTGGAGAATTCAAGTTTATTCCTTCTATCGTGTTAATGAAGTCTGTTGCCTCCCGCCACCCCCATGGAAAATAAACACGGATTCAGTATTCACTGACTGTCCCTCCCGGCGCTGTTCAGTTTCTCTGTCTCGTATTTCTCTCAGATCTCTGTTCCTTTTGCTCAATGATCCTAATCCTCATGCTTCTACCCTGGAATGTACGAATTTCGTTGAGGCTTCTCTCTGATGGGGCGGGTGTGGGGAGGTTCCATATGTTGTGTATTTAGCTACTATGCTGTCTTAGTTATTTTCTTGTTGCTAAGTTACAAAAGTAACTTAAGAGAGAAAGATATTATTTTGGCTTACAATTCCAAAAAGAAATGGTATAAGGTATATACCATTGGTATAAGGTATATAAGGCAAGTCTCCCCCGTCTTAATTTGGATTGGTCAACTTAAAGAGGAGGCCTGCAGTTCTATGTGAGCTAAGACTCTCCTGGGCTGACCTTGGGCATGTTGTGGCTCATCAGGAGGAAGGGAGACCCTGCCAGTGGCACTTAGTTTTGAGTGAAGAAGTTAGAATGTTGTCAAGTTGTTTACCCTTGGCCTCTTTCTCTATCTGTCTGCTTGACAGGATGCTTACCTACATTCAACTGTATGCTCCACGGCCTGGGGCAGTCAACAAACACTTTCACAGGTTAGTCGGGTCGGGGTTTGTGAATGAAGAATGCTCTCATCCCTGCGAAACTTGCCCTGTTAGCCACAGACCCAAAGAAAAATGGGTCCCACATACTTTAATTAGAACAATGCCAATCCGTCATGAACACCTTGGACATAGGCAGTCACTGACAGGAGACACACAGGCAGAATCTGCTGAGGGCTTGTTGAGTAGATGTTGAGATTTTACTTACATCTGACTGTTTCATGGTGTGAATCCTACGTTCAGACTGAGCTTTGAGCAAGGAAGATGTGTGAAGGCCAGTAACCATGACAAGTATAGAAACTGGCCGCAGTTTGGTCTGCCCTGAATTCTACAACCCATTCCAGCGTTGGCGATGCCTATTGTTCTAGGCCATATGTCTTTCAGCATGGATTCCTTCATCATTAACAATAAATTGGAATGACAGTCCGGTGAAGCCTAGTCAACAGCTGTCAGTCACAAAGGAAGTACATTGAAGCCTGCCAGCCCATTGTTTGGAAGTGTCAGGTGGATGGCTCAAGGTCAGAGGTGAAGAGGTTAGGGTCGCTTTCCATCTGGGTTGGGATGGACAGGCGCTGGGAGCTTCCTCCCTCGAGGGGGTTACTCACAGGGGCGTTAACTTCCCAGGGCATCTCTGACAGATGGCAACAGATTGGGTGGGCGGAAACAACGGGAATTTTTTTTCTTTCCCGTTTCTGGAGGATTCGCACCTGCAATCCAGAGTGGGCAGAGCAAGAGCTCTAGGGAAGTGGTCCAGCCTCCTCTAGTTTCTGGTGGCTCCGGGCAAGAGTTAGCTTGCACTAGCTTTCATCCTTCCCTATTCTCTTAATAATTCGAGACAAGGTTTCCTGCTCAACCTGGAGCCACCCAGCCCCCGGAATCTTCACCGGCTCCTTTGACCCCTCCCCACCCCGCTGTCATTACAGGTGTCCACTCCTATGCCTGGCTTTTTTGTTTGCTTGTTTTCATATATGAGTGTTGTATTTCCATCATTCCCACCCCTCTCTCCCCTCTCTCATTTCTCCTGTGCTCAACGCTGCCCCCTTTTAAATTCATGACCTCTTCTTTTGTAATTATTATTGTTACATTTATACATATAACCTGTTAGAATACATAATTCTGTTAGAATGCGGACAAATATTTAAAACACATTTGAAGGCCGTACTGACTTAGGGAAATGGCGGACGTATTTCTTCCTTTAGTGTCTATGACCTCTGTAGCCATGGTTTACTGTACCAGGCATGAATTTGCTCCCATTGAGTGAGCCTTAAGTTCACTTAGATAGCGGTTTGTTTGTGGCACCCCAACCATGAGCGCCACTACCGCGCCACTGGAGCTGTCTTGCTAGGCCAGTCATTGCTGCGGTCTGTAGGTTCTACAGCTGCATGGGACTACTGCTGGCTTTTCTTCCTTGGCAGCTTGCATGGCACTTTCTGGTTCCCTGAGGTCTAGTTCTCAGAAAGGAGGCTTCTGGGTCAGTTCCAGCTCCATTTCTTCGTGTCCTGTGTCTCTAGTGTGTGGTACTTTAACAATGGGGTCTTTTGAAATAGGAAACAACCAAGACTACATGCAATGTGAATATCCTGTATTGTGTTGGGGATCTCTTTAATCACTTTGACCAACAACTGGAAGGAAGGTTCCCCATGCCTGGCACACATGTGTACACAACACCACACACACATACACACACCATGCATGTGTGTGTATACCACATAATTTCACACAGACACTAAGCATATGTGTATATACCACATATACCACACAAATTCATACAACCATGCATGTATGTATACACCACACAAATTCACACTGACATACATGCACACAGAACCACACACACATACCCAAGCATGTGTGTATACACCACACACATACAAACACACCCCAAGCATGTATGTCCACACCACACAAATTCACACTGACACAAATGCACATACAACCACACACACACAAGCATGTGTGTATACACCACACACATACAAACACACACAAAGCATGTGTGCATACACCATACACACTCACACAACCCCTGCAAAACCAAAGAAAAATCTATCCTATTTTTTGATAAATTATACTTTAAAAGCAAATGCAATTCTTCAATTTCACTAAACTGTAATTATATTAAATTACCACCCCAAATAAATTTTTATGAATGTAGATGAGACATTTCTATTTTTTTTTTTTTTTTTGGTTTTTCAAGACAGGGTTTCTCTGTAGCTTTGGTGTCTGTCCTGGAACTAGCTCTTGTCGACCAGCCTGGCCGCCTGCCTCTGCCTCCCGAGTGTTAGGATTAAAGGCGTACGCCACCACCGCCCGGCTCCATTTCTATCATTTTGAAAGAAATAATAAGCATGTTTTATCCAAATAATTTCATATAGAAATGAAGTCACACAGATGTTCACATGAAGGGAAGAAGAAAGGGGAAATGATCATTATGAAGTTATTGGATTATTATTATTATCCAATTAATTCATACCTTAGGAGCAAGCCTACAAAAAAGGTGCCAAATATATAAATATTTAAAAACCTAAATAGTTGGGTGGCAGGTGCTGGAGAGATGACTCAGCAGTTAGGAGCATTTTTTGCTTTTACAGAGGGCCCGAGCTCAGCTCCTGACATCTCCGCTGAGTGGTCCACAACCACCTGGGAATCCAACACTCCCTTCTGGTTTCTGTAGGCACCAGAACAAATATACACGGATGTGCACATATTTAAAAATAAAATGTAAAATAGTTGATAAATAAGCTCACTTTAATTTCTTTGTGGAGAACAAAATTCTGTCCTCTGGTAAGAAAAATAAAACCCCTTTAATTGTGGATGTGCTGCAGAATATCCCTTTACACTGTGAAGGCGGTGTCACTATAACTGGTTTAATAAAGAGCTGAATGGCCATTAGCTAGGCAGGAAGAGGCTGGGCGGGTCTTCTGGGGACAGAGCACTCTGGGAAGAAGAAAAGTGACATCTCCAGTCAGATGCAGAGGGAGCAGGACGGGCAAAATGGAGATGAGGTAATGAGCCCGTGGAAGAACATAGATGAAAAGATATGGGTTAAGTTATAAGAGCTATTTAGAAGCAAGCCTAAGCTAAGGCCCAGCTTTCAAAATTGATAATAAGTCCCTGTGTCGCTTTTTATGAGCTGGAGGGCCAAAGAAAAGTCCATTTACATGGATGTCATCTTTAGATTCAAGAATTTAGGAACAGCCTAGATACTGAGCAATGGGGAAAAACAATCAGGAATGGCCGTGTAGCCATGACCTAATCTTCTACACCAGCCGTCGGGCTGCATCTGGGTAATGTGCCTAATCAAAGAGGAGGCTCACAGACAGAATGTGGCCAGAAGAAGCAATTCCTGAGGAAGATCCCATGTCCAGGAGTGAAACCCTGGGCCTTACACGTGGTACAGGTGTTCTCTCTGCCACTGAGCTATCTCCCAGCCATAGTATTACACCTTGATTGCGGAAACATCTTACGTGGAGTAAGGTATAGAAAATATACGTGGTTCAAGGTGACCAGGTGACCTGCATCCAATTTAGGGGAATGATTCCCGGGGGAGGGGGGTGTGTGTGTGCAGCTTTGCTATCAGAAGGTGCCCAGGGAAGAATGCAGACAAGTTTTTATTTCTGGAAGATAATTACATAAAAATATGTGATCATTTATTTTATAATGGATAATAGGTGTAATAGGGCTTTCCGGTTGATTTGTGTTCTCTATATGCTCTAAGCAGTTCGTAATCAAAACACAGGGCTCCCGTTTCTCCATTGGCCGAAGGGATTATGCATGACTGTGGACTAATGGCGAGACCACGGATCTTGAACATGGAGCTAGAGGTGCGGCTGTTGGTAGAGTGCTTTCTTAGAATGAAAAACATCCCTGAGCTTGATCCTCAGCGGACGTCGTGGTACACAGCTCTGACCCCAGCACTCAAGGGGTGGAGACAGGAGGAACATGGAAGTTCTTGGTCATCTTTGGCTACATATCGAGTTTGATGCCAGGCTGGGGTGCTGCCTTTAAAATGCATGCAAGAGGACATACAGGCATGTATGTAAAAATAAACAAATTAATTAAAACTAAATTTAAAAACTAAGTGATGGTTCAATGATTAGGAGCACTTTCTTTTTTATGCATTAATACAAATTTATTAAACAATAGATTTTTTTCTTTTCTATTGATTTTGTTGAACTATACTTTTTCCTCTGCTTGCCTCCCTTTCTCTCCCGTCCCCTTCAGCCCTCTCCCATGGTCCCCATGCTCCTAATCTACTCAGGAGATCCTGTCTTTTTCTATTTCCCATGTAAATTAGATGCATGAATGTTTCTCTTAGGGTCCTCATTGTTGTCTAGGTTCTCTGGGATAGGAGCACTTTCTAGTCTTGCAGGGGTCTTGAGTTTGGTTCCCAACACCTGTGTCCGACAACTCCTAACCGACTGTTAACTCTGGTTACAGATTTAATACTCACTTCTGGCCTCCACAGACATTTGCCCTCACATGCATGCGCACACAAATAAAAACAAAATCTTGAAGAGTCTAGGGAAGCAGAATGTAGTGGCACACACCTTTAATCCCAGCACTTGAGAGGCAGGAGCAGACGGATCTCTGTGAGTTGGAGGCCAGCCTGGCTTATATAGATAGTTCTAGGACAGCTGGGGGTACACAGAAAGACCCTACCTCAAAAAACCCCAAATTTAAATAAATAAAATAATAAAGTCTAAGTTAGACACAAAATTAGCAGTTTTTTCTGTATTGGAGGTGTGAGAACCTGGCACCCATGCTGGACCTAGACCTAGAACCACGCAGCTTTTACTGCAATATGTTGTATGGGTGTCTGTGATATAGGTACCATGGTCTCATATAGGATCCCCCTTCCCCTGGTTGTTTTATAACTACTGGAGCACTTTTGGAATGTGGTGGTGGTATGTTCAGAGAGATCCTAGCTCGGGATCACTGGCACAGGCAGTTCAAACTGGAGGGGGATGGGGACATTTAACTTTGCACTAACGATGAGCTTCTGTTGAAGATCTGACCAGGAAGAGGGTGGTATGCTTGCAGAGGGTGGGAGAACTGTCCACTAGCTAAGTGCTACCCACTGCATCGGGGCTGAAGGGGCAGCTGGCAACTGAGCAGACACCTGCTCAGCTGGAGAGCAACGCCCGAGTCGAGGAACTCCAGAAGTAAACCTTAAGTTTGCTGGAGAAGACAAACGTGGAGCAGAAAGCAGAGAATTGATCCAGCATCTCAGTATAAAGCCCAGGCTGGCCTCAAACTCATGCTCCTCCTGCCTCAGTTTTCTGGGCTCGGGGAGTACAGGCATGAGACACCATGAACAGCCGAACAATGGACTGATAGGGCAATAGAAGTGAACTTCATCACTACCGCCAGCCCAGATGTCCGGGGTGGAGGAGCAGACAAAGCTGTTTTCTTAAACACCCCACACCCTTGGCTCTGCTTTCCAGCATTCCCCTGGGAGCGTTTATCCTGGAAGACAAATGTGCACGAGACAAACAGGAGGGCCCACTTTCCCTTTGGGGGTGTGAGACGAGGAAGTGTGACTAGTCTTCCATGAGACAAGAGAAGCTTTCTCCACAGTCTCCAGAAGTAACTACAAATGAACCAAAGGTTTTTAAGTGGCCCACCCAAGGGGTTAAAAAAAAAAAAAAAGCAATGGATGGGCCAAATCTCAGTTTTCTCTAGGGAACCAGGCACCCAGAATCCTGATGTTCTGCAAACTCAACAACCCCAACTGAATAAAACCTGAGGCCAGGTCAAACATTTCAAACTTTGAAATCAGAAATGCTTTAAAAAAAAAAAATACAGAAGTATTTCAAGTTGACATGATGCTCCGTTCAAAACTTTGGAGTGCCATAGATATCAATCTCAGATTAGGGATGGTCAACTGGGACTATGAAAATATGCCATTTTCTAATGTCTGGGGCCAGGCATAGCACGCATAATCTCAGAACTGGGAAAGCTGAGGTAGGAGGATTGAGTTCAAATGCGACCTAAGTCACGAGACAAGAATCTATCTCAAGGGGCTGAAGAAATGGCTCAACAGTTAAGAGCACTGGCTGATCTTCCAGAGGACCTGGGTTCAGCCCGCAACACCAATATGATAGTTCACAACCATCTGTAACTGCAATTCTAGGGGATCCCATGCCCTCTTCAGGAGGTTGCCACGGGCTCCAGGCAGTGGTAGTGCAAATAGACATGCTGTAAAAACACATAGACAAAGTATAATAAAATAATAATTTTTTAAATGTTTTTCTCAAAACACTCTCACCCCCACCAAAAAAAATGTCTGAATACTTACAATCCTATGCATTTCATATATAAGGTATAGCCAATTCCTACTTTTACTAATTTAAATGTTTATTATGTGTGATACGTGAAAATGAGTGGAAGAGAGAGAAATCAGGTCTCTCCTTCTCCCCTGGGCTCCCGGGACCAAACTCACATCCTCAGGCTTGTGTAGAATGCGCCTTTGCACACTGAGCCATCTCACCAGCCCCAAGCTTCACCTATTTTGAAAGGGGCAGAAGGTAACTACTGCTAACCCTCAACTTTTATAAGTGATCACAGGCTTGTAGAAGGTCAACAGTGTAACAACAGGATCCTGGCAGAATGGCAGGATGTAGAGGGACAGATGACAGAGGGACCAGTCCCCAGGTAGGAGGAACGAGTGAGAAGTGGGTTCTGGATGGAGGCACAGCTGCCCACGTCTGTGGACCCTTCCCTTCTGTCACCTCCTGTTCTTGGACAGCTGAGCTCTGGATCTACAGGTGGGTTTATAGGAAGGCCTTGAGTTTCAAGGGCAAGATAAAATTGTTCCTCACCTGGCTTTTCTTTACAATGCAGAAAGGAAGGACCAGGCAAGACCTCGTTAACCCTGAGATCAGAGAAAAGGACTCAAGAGGCTACCTAGTTTTTGTCCTGTTGGCCTTGGGCTCTCGTCTTTAGCAGAGAGATTGGTGAACACTATGGTTGCATTTCTTTCCTGGGGACAAACTTCCTCTGATCAAGGATACTCTCTTTCCATTAAGTCAGAAGGTAGCTGGGTTTAAAAGGCATGTGGCTGTTTGAGGTAAGCCTGGTCTACAAAGCAAATTCCAGAACAGAGAAACCCTGTCTCAAAAATCCAAACCAAGCCGGTAGTGGTGGCGCACGCCGGTAGGATTTGCTGAAGGAGGCAGAGGCAGGAGGATCACGAGTTCGAGGCCAGCCTGGGCTACACGTTTCTTTCTGGGCTGGAGAGATGGCTCAGTGGTTAAGAGTGCTGGCTGCTCTTCCAGAGGTCCTGAGTTCAATTCCCAGCAACCACATGGTGGCTCACAACCATCTGTAATGAGATCTGTGGCCCTCTTCTGGCATGCAGGCATACATGGGGGCAGAATGTTGTATACATAATAAATAAATTTAAAAAAAAATCCAAACCAAACCAAAAACGAGTAAATAAATGTTGTATAACATTAGCAGAAATAACATCCATTCTCGGCGGAAGTGTTCAGTCAGAGGTTGGACCCGTGTTTGTACACAATCATGTTTTATTTGAAAAGATGTCGACACTGTATTGAGTACCAACACAGGTGACCAAGACACCACAGCCCTGCCCCAGCAGGCACTGGCTGGGGTATAGTTTGAGTTGGGCTGCTATTTTTCAGGGTGAAGGTGGTGGGCTGGAGGTGGAAGTGGGAAGGGAGAGGATAGAAAGAAGAAAAGGGCACTGTTCCTAGCTCCAGTTTGGAATCTGACGGATGAGGAGGAGGACCACTCACACTATGATTTGACTCACAAGGCTCTTCTAACCAGCCCGGCCCCCGCTGATGTGCGAATAGGCAGCCTGCTGGGCCAGCTGGGTTGGGTCAACACACAGGCACACTGGGTTACTTTTCTCTGCATCTTGTGAACTCTTCCTAGGCTAGAGGATGTAAGGATTATATAATCACAGTCTTAACAGAGCATCTGGCCAGGCCAGTGTTAAATACTGTGCAGAAGAAGGAGAAGTACCAAGCTGGGTGGTAGAGGCAGGACACCCCTGTGGTCTCATCGTTTTGATCTTCTTGATTGAACCCACAGAAAGATGTAGTATGTCACGAAGACTAGAAGTATCTTTTATTTTAAACTCAGACCTTTACACCCATCCACATAAGAGCAACTATTCTTTTTGCTTTCCCTGTCTTTCTTCAGAAACAGAAGGCAGATGTTAGAAACTGGTCAGTTTATCTTCTATACCAAACACACACAGGAGTCTCTTGTGCTTAAGGATCAAGTTCCCTGCTTGGTTCTACAGCTGCTGAGCCTCTGGCATCCTGTGACATCCAAGAACTTTCTCAACATCTGGAATAAGGCCTTCACAGTACGGAAAGAATCAAATCATCCAAAGGTTTGCGTGTAGGGAGGTGAGGACATGACTCCTCAAGTCACCATGGCTTAGAGATGGTTTAGAGAACTGCAAAGTACCCTCCTGGACCTGAAGCCACAATGGATGCTTCTGAAACGGTCCACCAGGCTCCCTTAAGGGGCTGCTCACCATGCCTGATTATAAATTTACACTTGCAGCTCGATGACTCAAACATATTTAAACAGACACCCCCCCCAAATCCAGGCTGGAATGTGTACATATCAGCAGGCCCGTGCCTCTTTGACGTAAGTAACACTGAGTCAACGGCTCTGCAAATTCAATAAACGTTTCCAGATTCCTTTGCATCCCAGCAGTAGCAGGGAATGGCCAGGATGAAGCCATGGTTACAATTGCTAAGGTCAACTGGTGATGCTGTCTTGGTTAACAAGTCAGTTTACGTAGCTTCGCTTCATTTTCCACGCATGTTGTATTTTGAATCATTTATTATAAAATTTATATTAAGAATGTTTGTTTTCCAAAGGCATATGCTCGAGGGGCCGTGGCTTGTCATGTATCTTTCCTTTTGGTACTTCGGCAAGCGGAGGAGTCACCATGGCTGTGAGTGGGGTGGGCATTCCATGGGTCATCTTCCTCCACAAGCAGAAGATGGGGAACAGGGGACGCTGGAAGCGCCCTTATTTTCAGATATGTTGGGAGAACAACCTGATCTGTTCAGCTCTTTAGGGCCTGTGAAAATAAAGAGAATTATTGCTTCTTTAACTATTGGGACCAGTCACTCCCTGCCCCATAGTCATTGAGCCTATTGTCCTTTTCTGTGGTTTCAGTCCCAGACCCCTGTGCCCTTAGTTCCCAGGTATTCCCCTCCACATCTAGTCCTTAGGCAGGCGGGGTCAGGACTCCAGACATCTCCAACACGATGCACTGGCAGCTGTGTGTCACCGCCCTTCCCAGCCATGGACGACTCATCCTCTCCCCTCCCCGCCCATCAGATTTCTCTGGTTTCTCTCCCGTGCTGAGTTGGAACGCTGTGAGAGAAGCTTAACCAGGAGAAAGGCTCTTCCCTCCTAAAGCCAATGCCAGGAAAATAGAACGACCTGACCTGTGTGATGGGTGTGCAGGACAGGTGTGAGGGAGTGATAACTACAAAAGACGCCACCCACATCACACACACAGTGCACACACGGTGCACACACAGTGCAGGTCCTCATCAGAACGAAGGCCTGCCTCTGCGACAGGTGCTTTCTTCCCCTCAGCACACCTGTCTTTGATGGCTGGAGGGCAAGGAGATTGATGAGGGAACAAGTTAAAACTTGGTTTGGATTTTCTTTCAAGTGTGGGTAGTTGGAAAACTAAGACGAGAGATCCAATCTGCTCAGACCGCAGAGGAAGTCAGTCTTGGGCTCTGCCTGTGTTTTTAGAAAAGTCTACAGCCAGTGCTGACATCTGTCCCTGTGGAGGCGACAAGGCAGCGGTTCTACGCATGCAGAGGTTTGAGTGGTGAGCAGACGGCCAACGTTCACATATCACATGGGGATAAGAGGTTACTTACGAGAACCTTCCAGAAACTTTCCTCATAACCACAATGATGATCCCTCCAACGAAGCCGATGGCTAACAGGACGCCAATTATGATTCCAATCAGGGTCACTACTGCCAAGCCATCTGAATAAAGAGAAAAGAACCATGAGGCCTGGGAAGAGCAGACACAAGCGACGGCATTGTCCTGTTGCTCTCAGCAGAGAGTGCGCTCTGCTCTTCTCCCAAGCACAGCGGAGTCTGAGTCATGCGTGAAAGCACTGAGCCATTTTTCTCTTCTTGGTGCAGAGAGCAAACCCAGGCCTTGAGTGTGCTAGTCAAGCACCGTGCCACTAAGCCCCACACCCAGCTCTGCTCTAATCCCATCTTGTGAATCAAGAGATTTCGGAGTCTCTGAATTTATCACACATAACCTGCTAGCTTCACTGTTGATGGGCATGCTTCTTTATGGCTGGTCCATGACAAAAGTCCCAGAAAACTCAGAACAGAAGGAATATATTTCAACATAATAAAGGCTCTGTATGACAAACCTATAAGCAACATTATTTAAGTGGGAAAACCACAAATTATTTCCATTACAAGAACAAGGATGCCAGCTTATTCAATATAATAGTTATAGTAAACTGTGATAGGTTGTCATTCTCCACACTGTGTGTGTGTGTGTGTGAGAGAGAGAGAGAGAGAGAGAGAGAGAGACTTGTGAAGATGAGGCAGGGGAGTTATATTCAATGTCAGCCTGGACTACAGCCTGAGCAAAACTTAAGTGATATTCTGTCTCAAAGTAAAAAAGTTGAAAGTGGGCTGGGGATGTTGCTTAGTGGTGGACCATTAGCTTAGTATGCACAAGGTGCCGGGTTCGATTCCCAGCACTTCAAAAAGCAAGGGAGAAAGGGAGGGAGAAAAAAGGAAAGGAAGAAGGAAGAGAGGAAACCCATCATCTCTGTTTTGGAAGATGGTCCTTTCTGTTCTTGTTTGACTGAGATCCCAGAATGAATGGAATTCCCCCCAAAAACTGGATTCAAAGAAACTTTCTTTTTATCTCCCAAAGGAAGACCAAAATCTCATTTACCTCTCTTATCTGTGGTCTCTGTTTCGTCAGCTGTGCTATCTGGAAAGAGAAAAATGCAAAGACAGAGAACTATTAGGATTTAATGACTATAACTGAACAGTTGGCAGCTGAATTTACTTGAAGTGGAATGTTACAAAACCTATGCAAAGAGGGTAATTCCCTCCACAAACCCGACTGGGGCTTCAGAAGCCAGCATGACAGTCTCTGTACCGATAACCATCCCTTTGCATTATCTATCACCAGTTTGCGACTTCACAGCCCACCCACAGAGCCTCTGTACTTTTGCACCCAGTGGATTTTATCTTAGCTGATTTTAAGAGTCAAGGCTCCTGAGCCACAGCTGTGAAGTAAATGGTTGGGAAAGCTGAGTGCTGAGGAGCAGAGGAACGCAGGTGTGGCGACTTCGCTTTTTACCAAGATCCTGGCAAACAGGGCAAGTGCTAAGGTTCTAAGCATCTTCACAGCAGGCTTCTTATTTGGGAGGAGGTGGCCAGGACTGTAAGGTCGCCTCCTGATAACTTTTCCTCTGTGGTCTGACCTGTACTTGGGTGGCCTGCCCTGCTAGGCTGAATGAAAACTGGTCCTTTGTGACTTCCACCCCTGTCACTTGAGGGTGTCCACCAGCGTCCTAGTCCAGCCAGGTGGCCACAATACACACTCTCCACCTGACTTCCTCGTGGACAGTTAGTTTCCCGTGACTTCTACTTTAGAATAAAAGTCCTTTACTTAGTTTCTCCCACTACCCATTTTACAGAGTCCTTAATTCTGGAGTTGAGGGTGGCTATCTGCCTCAGCTGTAGATGAGGCCCAAGGTCTGGTGAAGACAATGAAGAGAAGGGAAGATCAGACTTTCCCTAGGATCTTAGCTCACCGCTTTCAGAACAACGGTTCTAAACCCGTGGGTCGCCACCACCTTGAGGGTCTCAGATATTTACACTACAATTCCTAACAGTAGCAAGTTAACAGTTATGAAGTAGCGATGAAATAATATAATATAAATAATATGATGGTTGGGGGTCCCTACAACACGAGGAACTGTACTAAAGGGTCGCAGCCTTAGGGAGGTTGAGAATCACCACCCTAGAGAGCCAACAGGTTCCAGAAGTAAAACTGGCTGTGATGTGATGTTTATGGAGGGAGGGGGGGGCTTTGAGGTTCTTGGCTCATAAAACCCACCCTGAAACAAGCCATATAAACTAGAATTCTTCTCCAAGAAAGACTAGGGAAGCTTTACTCATGGGCCAAACATGAGAAGTCCTCTACAGTTTTGAGATGTGTTCTTAGCCGGGCGGTGGTGGTGCACGCCTTTAATCCCAGTACTCGGGAGGCAGAGGCAGGCGGATCTCTGTGAGTTCGAGGCCAGCCTGGGCTACAAGAGATGTGTTCTAACACTCGTTATTTCCTCACTGAGGCTGACTTGGTTCTGCCTGGCAATTACTGTCAGTGTTTTCTCAGCAGCTTGCAGCAAGACTTTCCATCACTTCAAAGACACAGCTCGGTGGGAGACTACTTGCCTGGCCATGAGGAAAGTGCTAGATTAGATCCAGAGCACCCAAAATACTCAACCAACCAACCATATACATAAACAAGCCCCCACCCCACTTCATAAAAGCAATAGGAGCAAAATATGTGCGGCAAGAAAATTATGACATTAATTACGATTTTGTGTTTATTTTGTTTTGAGACAGGATCGGATCATGCTGTACAGACCTGGATTGCCTAGAACTCACTTTGTAGACCAGGCTGCCCTCAGGTTCACAGAGCTTCATCTGCCTCTGCTACCTGAGTGCCTGGATCACAGCTGTGTACTACCATGCCTGAGCAACATTCATTCTTGTAAGTGTGCAGCTCAGTGGGATGAAGTACACTGATCACGTCCAACCATCACCTCCTAGAAGCCACCATTCTGCTGTCTACATCAATTCATTTCAGCACCTCTGGGTGCCTCGTGCAAGTGGACCCATACCGTATTGTCCTTTGTGCCTGGCTGAACGTGCCTAACATGCGTTGTAGTATGTGTAAGCATGTATTTCTTTTTTAAAGCTAAGTTGTATTCCACTGTGGGTACATATTATGTTTTTTTTATCCATTCATTTGGTTGTGACTACTGAGTTGCTTCCATGTGTTAATATTGTGGATAGTGGTGTGTACACAGGCAAACAATTGTGAAAGATTTTGTTTTGTTCTTGAGACAGCACCTCATGTAGCCCCCATGTTATTGTTTGTCAAATAAAGTCTTACTATGTAGCCCAGGCTAGCCTCTGATTTGCAATCCCTGTGCCTTTGAATGTGAAGGTTTATGTACCACCACACCTGATCTAAAATCACTTGTTAAACCTTTAAAAGTACTGTAGAGTTCTTAAATCTCAACTGGCAACTGGACCTGGAAGTATGCATTGAAGAATAACATACAACAGTCAGTCAGGTTCCGTGGCATATGTAGTCCCAGCACTTGGAAAGTAAAATCAGGAGAATCAAGGAGTTCAGCTACAAAGTCAGTTCAGGTCACAGGCACCAACCTGGATGATGTATACAACACACAGTCCTGGTGGGTCTGACTTAGATAGCCATAAGGTAAACTTAGATAGCCAGGAAACGTCGGTGTAGAATTGCTGCCCTTGAGGGTCAATGCAAGATTCTTTTACAACTATTATTATTGATTGATTGATTGACTTACGTATCTGTATGGATGTGGGCACTGTGCTGTGGTGCCCTGCAGAAGACAATTTTCAGGCTTTGATTCTCTCCTTCATGTATGCTCCAGGGATTGAACTCAGGCAGTCAAGCTTGGCAGCAAACACCCTAACCTGCTGATCTACTGAGCCATATGACCCGTCTTACACAGATATTTTTCCTTTTTAAATATTGATCTTACTTTCATGATGTGTATGTGTTTGTGCGTGGCACCCTAAGAAGACAGAGATGTTGGGTTACTCAGAGCTAGAGCCACAGGAGGCCGTGAGATGCTGGGGAACTGAACTCTGAAAGTGTGTGTTCTTAGCCACTGAGCCTTCTCTTCAGCAGCCAGCACAAGGCTCTAACACAGGGTCTGCAGTGCAACACTCGGAGCCAGTGACGGGTCCTTGGAGGGGGTTGTGACTAGTTATCATTCATGGGTGATGTAAGAGCGGACCCACCTTTGTTGGGGTGACTTGTTGACTGATCCACAGAATGGCTCGTCACCATTTTGACAGTGGTTGTACTCTTATGTTCTTCGTGATCGTGGTCTGGGATTTCTGGGGTTGGCAGGTCCTCAAAGGGAGTGTCTGTGTGTGTTGGTACCTGTTAGAAGTGGGTGAGGCAAAAGAGGGAACAGAGCCTGAGGTTTGAAATGGACAGCATATGACGTCCTGCAGGAAAGACTTTAAGGTAGCAAACATTTCACAAACGCAAGTATAAACTCCAGATGGACACAAACAAACAAAAACCAAAACAAAAAATAAACAAGAGTGGAGATGGGGATAAAACCAGGTTCAGTTCAGAAGTGAACTTTAAACGTTCAGCATGAAGACTTCCTGTCCCTTGATCTCTTTGAAAAACACTGGCTCCCTCACACCTAAGTTTTTCTCTCTCAAACTGGAATAGCACTTTTCTCTCACAACATTGACTTGGCAGAACTGTGTGGAGGAGCGGAGCTCACCGTCACTGACAGCTCACTTTGTACCAGGCCCTTTCAATACATTCTCAGTACACCATGGGCAACTTTTTCAAGTAAACTCAATGAACAAAGCCGAAGAGATTCCATAATGAGCACCGACTCCCTGCAGGAAAGGTCCTCACAGCTATTCAGTGACAGTGGAAGGCTAGGATGTGGTTCCCGGTTTATGTGTGAAATGCATGTGGGGGGGGGGCGGGGGACTGTTGTGGAATATTCGTTTACACTGTGTGAAGATGTGTCACTGTGATTGGTTTGATAAAGAGCTGACTGGCCAATAGCTAGGCAGGAAGAGGTTAGGCAGGACTTCGGGGACAGAGGATAAAGAAGAGGAAATGAGGAAATAAATATAGGTGTGAGAGACACCAGAGGAGATGGAGCGAGAACAAGAAGTGCAAGATGGAAGAGAGGTAAAAAGCCATGAGACCAAACGTAGATTAATATAAATAAATTTGTTATAAGAGCAAGTGGGACAATCCTAAACTATAGGCCAAGCTTTCATAATTAATAAGAAGCCTCCATGTCATTTTTTATGAGCTGGCAGGCCAAAGAAAATCCATCTACACAGTGGGTGTGTGTGAATGTGTTTGTTGTTCCATGAGATGTATCTCTGACTGGCCTGGGGCATGCCTCTTAGGTTAGGCTAGCTGGCCAGCAAACCCCAGAGATCCACCTTTCTAGGTATCATCATTTTTGGCTTTTATGTGGGCTCTAGGGGTTGAACCCAGGTCTTCATGCCTGCAAGACGTGCATGTTATCGACTGAGCCATTTCCCCAGCCCAGGGCTGGCTTTTCTACTTTTTCATTGCTCGTCATTGAGGACAGAGCAACTGACCTGGATGAAGAGCCACACAGAATGAGTTTGTGTCGAAACTGGCTTGGGGGCTTGCATGGTGAACTCCTCCCACCTCCCCAGGGACCTACTAAAGCTCCCTGAATCCAGTTTGTTGGCTTGTTTGACAGAGTCTCCCTATGTAGCTCTAGCTGTCCTGGAACTCACCGTGGAGACCAGGCTAGCCCATATTTACAGAGACCTGCCTGCTTTGCCTCCTGGGTACTGGAATTACAGGCATGTGTGCCACTACGCCTGGCCTCAGTGCAGGCTGGCAAAGGCTGATTTCATACCATCTGAGAAGACATGGTCTATTGCTCTCAAACTGTCTGTGTCCACCGCACCAGCTCCCTTGTCCTTGGATGAGACTTGGATGTACCTCTGTGGCAAGCTATACCACTATTTCATTGTATGGCAGTTGATTCCATATCTAAGCATACGTCATCCCCCTGGCATGTGACAGCCTGCCTTTGGAGCCAACTTCCTCTTTCCCTGGACACTTCCCAGGGTACCTTTCCAGTAGATTCATTCAGTCCTCCAGTAGTACCCGTGGTTGCTATTCTGTCTTCCAGACCTGGTCTCACCATGCCACCTCCTGGACCTGGGGTCACAATATCATCTTCTAGTCCACCTACGGGTGCTGAAAAAGAAAGGTCAGTCAGGGATGCGGTATGCAGAGGATGTGGACAAAGCCAATTGGCCACTTATAGTCATGATTGTTTCCTATACTGTAAACTGTGGTCCTTTCTGCCCTGTCACAGTACCAGGGCCTGCACCACTTCCTTATGGTGCCACTGACACACACCATGGCCTGGTCTCCATAGAGAAGCAAAAGACAATGGGAACAGTTGGTGACACCGCCAGCTAGGGCTGGACAAGAACCTGCCTACCTTTCCCTTTCTAGTAAAGAGCCAGTGCCTCCATTCAGACAGGTAGAGTATTACACAGACCAGGAAAACTCTGTAGAATCATCTGAAAAGTTTTCTAAGCAGACCTGGGTCCATGCTCTGTGCAAGCCTACAAAGGTCCAAAAAAAATAAGTGTTCGTTCATTTTTTACAATCAAACTCTCAGGGTTAACGGTACTCCAGCAGCAGAACACATGCTTGGTGTGCTCAAGGTACTGGTCTCAGTCCCTAGCACCAAAACATTCACAAGAAGAAGAAGAAGACGAAGAAGAAGAAGAAGAGGAGGAGGAGGAGGAGGAGGAGGAGGAGGAGGAGGAGGAGGAGGAGGAGGAGGAGGAGAAGGAGAAGAAGAAGAAGAAGAAGAAGAAGAAGAAGAAGAAGAGGAGGAGGAGGAGGAGGAGGAGGAGGAGGAGGAGGAGGAGGAGGAGGAGGAGGAGGAGAAGGAGAAGAAGAAGAAGAAGAAGAAGAAGAAGAAGAAGAAGAAGAAGAAGAAGAAGAAGAAGAAGAAGAAGAATCATAGGTCATAGGGCTGGAAAGATGGCTGGGAAGGTAAAGGTGCTTGCTGCCAAGCCTAATAATCTGAGATCAAATCTGGGACCCATGTGGTGGAAAGAGAGAACTAACTTTTGCAGATTGTCCTCTGATGGTCATGTATATGCTATGGCACAAGGCCTGCCCCCATAAATAAGTAAATAAGATTTAACAAAATTGAAAACAACAACAGTAAACCCACTCTCCATTACTATTTAATTGAGATTGTCGTTCACTTGGATAATTAAGATGACTGACCCACTGACCTCATAAATTGATTCCAACTGCTTTTTTGAGACAGGGTCTCACTACGTACTCCAGACTGTATTTTGGTCAATGTTTTATCACAGCTGCATGTGTGCACAGACACATGGCAAGTGCTTTACCCACTGAGTCATCCCGCCTACCCTGACCCTGACTTCCTGCACTCAAGCTCGGATGAAGGACGAATGAGGGAGTAGCAGGTTGAATCCCGCTGTGGGAGGATGCTACACCTTGCATCTATCTCCACCAAATCCCATGGGCTAGAAACTGCCCACATTCATAAGTCAAGGGTGTTTGAAGTTGGGGCTCTTGGTGGGTTATGAGGACTGAATGAGGTCATCAGGATGGGGTCCCCAAGAGGTGAGTAATGGGTTAGAAAGAGGAAGAAGATAGATCTGAACTGAGGTATGCATCTTCACTGTGATGTCTTCGAAGGTGCTAGCAGACACGGGCACCTCGTTTTTGAACTTCCCAGCCCACAGTGCCATGGGAGAGAATAAACACCTATTCTTTATAAATTACATGGTTTGGGGTATTTTGTTACAGCAGCGAAAATAAATAGACTCAAATGGTGTGAGAGATGACAGGGTCCTCTAACTGCCTCAGGACTAAGTGCACCAGGGCATCTGCTCTTAATTCACGTAATCCTTTTCACGAGTTACAGATCTGACTCACTGGCTGTGGGCCTCCTCCCTGGATGGAGCGGTTCTGGAAATGCCATGACCAGATGCAGTTACGAAAGAAGGGTCATGCATCAGAAGTACAGGAGGGAGGGGTGTTGGAAAGCGCCCGCTATAATTAAAGAGCAGATGTTCATCCACGCCTAGGATGTTGTTCTGATGAGCAACCAACCCTTCCTTCGACACTTGATTTTCCCTCCGTTGAGACAGCCCAGCCAGAAGCGTGGCTCATAAATATTTGATCAGAACTCCACTGCTGATGCCAACAGGGTGGGAGGCCTCTGGAAGAATGCTGCTAAATTCTGGAGCCTTCTCTTTGCAGCTGGCCCTATTCCAGTTGCTGGTGGATAGCTTTAGATGAGCTACCTAGCATATAAATCCTTAAAAAACAAAACAAAACAAAACAAACAAACAAGCAATCTTGAGGTGGACTGATTCCAAATTTTCTGAGAAATCACCATACTGATTTCCAACATGGCTGTCCAATTTTGCACTCCCACCAGTAATGGAGGCCTTCATGAGAATGACCTAGCCCCTCTACATATATGCGACAGTTGTGTAGCTTGGTCTACTTGTGGGATTCCTAACAATGGGAGCAGGGGCTGTCCCTAACACTGGCTTTGGGGAACCTATTTCTCATACTGGGTTGCTTTGTCCTGCCTTAATACAGGGAGGTGCTTAGTCTTCCTGCAGCTTGATATGCCGTGTTTTGTTGATACCCTTAGGAGGTCTGCCCCTTTCTAACAGAAGCAGGGGGAAGACGGGGGGAAGGAATGGGAGGAGAGGAGGAAGGAGAAACGGTGGCCGGGAGGTAAAATGTATAAACACATTTACTTAAAAAAAAAATCATATAAATTTAATTTTAAAATCTCAGGAAAATCCTTAAAACTCAGTGCATACAAATGGTAGGCCTCCTCCCATGGGCATTTGCTGCTATGGCTGAGGGCGGGGATTATGCCCACGGAGTAGAGAGATGTCTAATGTCCCTTTTCTAGAAAAGTAATCCTTATCTAAAAGCTAAGCATTGTCCATTGAACAGACATTGTCTTCAGCAGCGCAGCCACTGGTAAGGTACCCCACATTCCCATAAGCAAACCCCACCCATGCTCCTGTAGGGTGAAACCCTAGTGAAACTCACTGGGTTTCTCTCTCTCTCTCCCTCTTTTTCCCTCCCTCCTTCTCCCTCACTCCCCCTTCACAAGCGCGTACACACACACACACACACACACACACACACACACACACACAAAGAAGATATGAAATCAGAAAGGAAATAGTTTTGTTTGGAAGAGAATGGTGACTAGAGGGACCAGGTGCATATGGCCAGAACACGCTACTACATGTATGAAAAAGTCATAATGAAACCCAGCATCATGCACACATAATACAAGCTAACAGAATACTAATACAATACTAATAGAAAACATTAAAATAGCAACAACAAAAATTCTTTATCCCCTGGATTGAATTCAGTTTTCAAACCCATCAGTTGTTATAAAGTTCCTAGGAGCCATTCATCAAAATCATTTTCCATACGGTGTCTCTAACTTAAAACAAGCCTTGCTTTCAAAACAAAAGTACTGAATGAAGCTGGCTTCAGTCCTTTCATAGAAAGCTCAGTTCACTGAAAGAGTAACTCGATAAAAATTCCCCCTTGTTCTTTCTTTCCCTTGGCCCACACGGCCAAGTACTGAAGTCTCCCTGAATAGACAAAGGGTGTTTTATGAATGACCGTCAAGATTACGATGCGTGCCTTTTGTCTCTCTGGCCCAGCATTCTTGTTGGCTCCCTGGGAAAGTTATCTTTACAAGATTCTCAATTATTTTGGCAGAAGGCTTTCCCTGGTGGAGAGTGTCGGCCAGCTGCCGAGTTTCTAGCCAGCAGCTGACATCTCCTTTTCTCTTTGCTGGTGACCTTCAAGCCATGGATTGATGTCTTTGCACTCTCATGTCCTCCTAGGATACACACACCACCACACGCACATGCAGGGTCGCACATCTACGCATGCATACAAATGCTTATGTAAGTGGAGAGCGAAGAACCCACAATCACAACAATGCTCACAGCCTGGCGTGCCAGCAAAGTTCTGGAAACATCTGTATCCCTTCCCGGTCACCTGAGTACACTTCCCTGACACACTCAGCTGCAGCTAACCTGAGAGTGAGAATCAACAGAACTTCTCCACATGAGAAAAAACTCACCCCTTGCCATTTTCACTGTTATTCTTTAAGAAGCTAGGTCAGGGGCTGGCTTAACATCCCTGACTTCTCTTTCAGAGGACGTGGGTTCAATTCCCAACACCCACTGTGACAGCTCACAACTGTCCGTAACTTCAGTTCCAAAGGATTGTGATGCCCTTTTCTGGCCTCTGTGGGCACTGCATGCTCTTAATCACAAACACCCACACATATTAAATAAACAAGTCTTAAAAAGTATTTTGAAAAAGCTAGGACAAAGTTTGAACTCTTTAAGAGGAGATAACTGAACTAAAAATGATTTTTACACTGAGGCTTTTAAGTTTGGAAGCCTAGAACTTTTAACTGTGCCCCAGACTATTGCGCAGTTCGCAGACTGCTATGAGCTACTACATGGGTTCTGGGAGCCAAACCCAGGTTCTCTGCAAGAACAGCTTAACCACTGAACAACCTCACCAGACCTTATGAATGGCTTTATCTTAATATCTAATTCTAATACTACAAAGTCAAATTTCAAGTTTATGGGCTGCCAAGATGAGTCAGCCGGTAAAGGTGCTTGCTGCCAAGCCTGACAACTGGAGTTCTGCCCCTGGAGCCCACATGGTGGTAGAGGAGAGCCTACCCTTTCAAGGTGTCCTCTGGCCTCCATATGCCTATGACCGATGAGGCCCCGTAACAAACAAAAATAAATAAATGTAAAAGGATTTTTAATGAATTATTTAAGGAGCTGGAGAGACAGCTCAGCAGTTAAGAGTTTGCTGCTCATGCAGAGGATCCAGATTCACCTCCCAGCACCTGTATCGGGCAGCTCACAACCACCTGCAATTTAAA
Organism: Alexandromys fortis; assembly: GCF_014885135.2. NCBI lineage: Eukaryota > Metazoa > Chordata > Mammalia > Rodentia > Cricetidae > Alexandromys > Alexandromys fortis. The sequence goes on along the minus strand of NW_026068063.1, from coordinate 259,524 downwards.
ATTCCTGGGGATCCACTTCCTCTTCTGTCCTGAGGGCATCTGCATACACATGACATTCATTTACACACATACGCATTAATAAAAATCCTAAGAGATACATCTTAACGAAATGATTCAAGTAAGGACACATTTGTGGGCAGCATTTCTTCAGCCTTCTGTTCGCTTGGGGACAGGATCTCACTATATAGCTCAGGCTGGCTTTAAACTCCTAGAAATCCTCCTGCCTCAGTCTTCGAAGTGCTGGATTACAGGTTATCACCATACCCGGCTCTGATATTTGTTTTAAAAGTCATAGAATTTGATGATATGTCAAATTGGATATTGTAATAGGTACAATGCCGCAGCCACAAATCTTTAATAAAAATCTTTTGACTGTGTGTTCAGTTTTTTGATTTTATTAGTATATATTTAATATGTGGTGGCGAGTGGTCCCATCTAGCTGCTAGCCATCAGGGCTGCCTTTGTCAGTCACATTTTCCTCTTATGGTATTCCATCTCTTTTGAGGTTTCTCACATCCTTCATGCCTTATGAAGATATTTCTTAGGGGTCTGGGGAGAAGACTCAGTTGGTAAATTGCTTGCTATGAAAGTATGGGGGGACCCGGCACCCATATAAAAACTAAAAATGGAGGTTGCACAGGTGACTCAGAGGTTAAGAGTGCTGGCTGCTCTTGATGAGAACCCAGGTTCAGTTCTCAGCACCTACATGACCGCTTACAACTGCCTGTAATTCCATTTCTAACGGGATCTGGTGCCCACTTCTGGCCTCCATGGGTATTGCACTCACATGTGCATACACATCAAATAAACGCACACACATCCACATAAAATAAAGACATCTTTTAAAAGCTGATGAGCTGGGCAATGGTGGCACACACCTTTAATCCCAGCACTCAGGAGGCAGAGGCAGGTGGATCTCTGTGAGTTCGAGGCCAGCCTGTTCTACAAGAGCTAGTTCCAGGACAGGCTCCAAAGCTACAGAAAAACCTTGTCTCTAAAAACCAAAAAATAAAAAATAACAATAAAAAAATAAAAGCTGATATGGTAATACACATCTGTAAGTAACACCAGTGCTGGTGGAAGGCAGAGACAGGAGGATCTCTGGAGCTTACCAGCCAGCCAGTCTAAAAGAACCCGAATGCTCGGTGCTCAGTGAGAGACCCTGTCTCAAAAGCAGATGGCAAAGTGCTGCAAGCCACAACATTATACAGAAATTGCCCAGCCATCTTTCCACGAGCAACTTATCAGATCCAAGTGATCTGGTAAAAGCTAAACTGAAAGGCAAGGCTTTTTGGTGTATTATTGCCTTGTGAATAAAGTAGCTGTCCTTTGCTGTAGCTGACTTCCTTTTCTGTTACATATTTGGGAATTAATTCCCACAGCTCAGACCTGTTTCGTGAAAACAGTTTCCCACTGCCAGGCCTTGTTCCTCTCTCCTAGGTAAGTGCAGAGATGTCTTCCTGCACTTATCTTCATCAGCAGGCATTTGGATCCAGGCATAGAGCATCCCGCTTATGGTACTCACGGATCTCCAAGGACACAGAATTACTTCCTGCCCAAGTTGCTCTGGTTTTACCCCATGACCTGAATGGCTGATAAAGCAAATTTAGAAACCTGGGTCCCTTCTTTGTTTCCACTGCCTAGAGCAGTAAGTCTAACTCCAGACCTAGGCCCATACAAAGTACAGTGTCTGGTGTATGTGCTATCTGATCAAGAGCCATCAGCTTCCCTAGGTTGCCTAGTTACCTTGCAACCTCTATGCCCACTGGAAGAAAAGAAGTTGTGCGCTGATTTAAATAATCCATGCCCTATTCATAATGTTACTGAAAATAAATTCCTTAGCTCTTTACTAACCACCTAAAAAATGAAGTGTAGCACACCAACCTTCCTCTCTAGAATTCCCTGGTGATTTAATTCCTTTCTTAACTTTCTCCATTAAGGAGTTCACTGACGTGTACTAGCCACTCCCGTGTGTGTGTGTGTGTGTGTGTGTGTGTGTGTGTGTGTGTGTGAAAACTTTTATCTGATTTTCTCTGGGGCAAAAGAATTCTAGCCTGGAACCTTCTAGGGCTGGGGAATTGCTAGTTTTAAGGGTATATATAACTGGGAACATTGGTAACAGGTAGAACTAAGGACAAGGAGGAGCAATGTAGACTAAGGAACAGTATAGAACAAGGAGAACAAGTAACGGATGGAACAATGAGAAATGATGGATTGGAGAGAAAAGAATAAAGAAACGTAGAAAGACAATTCCCGTTGTGAGTAAATTTCTTTGCCCTCAGATCTTTAGCCCCCCTTTGGCTATCCATGGTGTCTTTAACTGAATCCCAGAAGGGAGTAGTAAAGGTGTAAAATTTTTTAAGGTTCCTGTAAAGAAGATACCCAATATCAGCCTTATGTGTGTACAAATATAGAGGTACACACACACACACATACACGATACACTCTTTATATTAGCTACTATAGCCTGCTTTTCTGCTAGTTGGAATTTGCATCTCTTTTGCAAAAGGCAAACCCAGCCAGTAATCAAACACCTTATTTCCTTTCTCTGGCACCATACTCACCAAGCCTTCCTTGGGTTACGCAACTACTCATGCCTATTTCCCCGTCTCAGTTTAGTTTGTATACTTAATAGTTTGACTGTCTGTGTTTACTCAATGCGGTCCATCAAACAGGACTATGCAGGCATGCCTTACCTAACAAGATTCCATCCGTGCACAACAACCTTTGCTTGGGAGCTTATAATGGTGCTCGAAATGGGGCACCATAGCTGACCATGCGTCACGGTGCCACACATTACTCTGCATCTGATGCAGGTGGATTAGAGGGAAGACGTTATTTATCCTAAAAAGTGTGTCTGTCTTAGAAAGACAGTCCTTTGTTCTCTGCTCAAGTGAAGGCAGCATCACCATGAAGACAGGAGCCCATGGGACGAGGAGTGTAGCTCCTCTGTAGAGTGAGCGCTTGTCCAGCATGTCTGGGCTCACACCCTAGTATCACATGAAGTAAACCAACAACGCCTGCATGCATGCACACAACAAAAACAAAAAGAAATTTTTGGGGGGTGTGGTGGCTGATTCCTATAATCTCACAAGTGCTTAGGAGGCTGAGGCAGGAAACTTTTGAGTTCAGGATCAGCCTGAGCCACAATGTGAAATCCTGTCTTGAAGCAAACAACGAAAATAGCTGTGTAAGGGCTCTTTCCGGGGTACCTGCTGGACTGACAGCTATGTCAAGATGAAGCTGAATCTCTCCATCCCAGCCACGGCTGTCAGAGACTCCTTGAAGCGGAAGATGAATACACACGTCATACTTTCTATGATAAAATAAGTGCATGGCCACAGAAGTAGCTGCCGATGCTTTGGGTGGAGGGTGGAAGGGCTATGTGGTCTAAATCTGTGGGAACAACAAGCCAGGTTTTCCCACAGAGCTAAGTGTCTTGGCCTACAGCAGAGTGTGCCTGCTGTTGAGCAAGGGGCATTCAGGAGGCAAAGGCAGGGGGATCCTGATTTTGAGTCGTCCGGGCTTCACAGGAAGAGCCTGTCTTAAACAAGACAAATCAAACCAAAACAACCTCCTCCGCAAAACCCCAAAACAATATAACTAAAAGTTCATTCTCAACTGGAAACCATTCTGTTTAGTGAAATAAATCAATTTCAGAAAGACACACAGCATGTTTGCTCTCATAGGCTAAACCTAAATGTAAATTCTCTGTGTGTGTTTGTGTCTATGTGTGTGTGTGTTTGTGCATGTGCTTACACGTATGTGTTTATGCGTGTGTTTACATGTGTGTCTGCATGTGTGTGTAGGTCACAAAACTAGAAAGATAATCATAAGGGGAAGAGGAGACCCTAGGAGAGGTGGGAAATAAAGACAGCAAAGAAACGCGTACTAGGAAAGCAAAAGAGGAAGTAACTGGGGGAAGAAAGGGAACCAGCTGGAAGGGGTGGGAGGGGCAGGAGAGAGGAGAATGAGAACAAAGCAAAATGTCATTTACGCTCGCAGATGCCACGGTGACGCCCGTGGCTTCCTCTGCTGACCTGAAATTTTTCATAAAGGAAAAACAAGGGCCCTGGCCTAGTGCGATGGCTCAGTGGAAGAAGAAACTTTGTAGCCAAGCCATGACCTGAGTCTAATCCCTAGGACCATATAGTGAAGACGAGAACTGGCTCCCAAACTGGCTCCCAAAAGTCGTTCTATGACTTCCACACATCCACTGTGGCATGCATGTGCTTCTCCCCCAGTAAATAAATCCATGTTTTAAAAAGGAAGTCTAAACTGGGCGGCGGCGGTGCACACCTTCAATCCCCAGTACTTGGGAAGCAGAGGCAGGCAGATGTCTGAGTTCCAGGCCAGCCTGTTCTACAGAATGAGTTCCAGGACAGCCAGGAACCCTGTCTGGGAAAACAAACAAACAAATAAAATAAAATAAAAAATTAAGTCCAGACCTGAAGAGATGTCTCAGTCAGCCAAGTGTTTGCTGCACGCAACCCATGTGAAAAGCCATGTGGAAGGGTGCCTATAATCCAGCACTGATCTAGCCAATCAGTGAGCTTCAATAAGAGACCCTATCTCAAGAAAATAGGGTAGAGGGGCTTGAAAGGTAGCTCAGTGGTTAAGTGAGCATGCGAGGACCTGAGTTCGATTCTCAGCATCCAGGTTAGACAACTCATAAACACCTGCAACTCCAGCTCCGGGGGCTCTCACTCTGGACACCTTCACTCACATTCAACATCATTTTTAAAAAGTGGAGAATGACCCAGAAAGACAACGGACATGCATGTTTGGCCTCCACCTGTGTGTACAGCACACACACGCACTTACACTTACACACGTCTCACACAGAGAATCCATTTGGAAGAACAAACTCTCTTCTGTTCCTTTACCCCCATGAAGGCTTTTGCATCTCATTTCCCTAACATGTCTTAAGAGGGTGACCACAAGTCTCAAACATACCTCACACCATAGATGGTCTCAACCCTGCTGAGCTCTCACTGGGGTTCCCAGGAGCCCCTGCCTCTTCCCCCAGCTACCCCAAGTGGGTTTCTGCAGCCAGGGCGAGAGCCTAGAACTCTCCTCTGCTTACCACGGCTCTGATGTTCTCGGTGCACCGCGGGCTGGTCCTGCTCCTGGCCTTCTGAGGAAGTCATTCTTTGGATATGGATGCAGCAGCAAATATTTATAGGGCTCCTCTGATATGAAGAGCCGTTCTCCAAAAGGCATGTTCCTCAACACAACACCGGGTAGTTTGCTGGACGCAGCCAGAATCCGCCCTGGTGTAGCCAAGGATTTTTTTCTTTTTTCTTTTTTTGTCTCTTCACTCTTTCCATACAGCTTGGCAAACTATTCATCTGATCAAGAGATTGGCACTGGAAAACCTCCTCCTCTCTGCCTTGGGTGTCTATATACGTGTCATGTTCACGTGCATGGGAATGCGTGTGTGTGTGTGTGTGTGTGTGTGTGTGTGTGCGTGTGTGTGGATCAGAGATCAACCTCAGCGTCACTCTTCAGGAATATACTCACCCTATTTTTTGAGACAGGGTCCCCCAGTGGGTGGAAACTTGTCAATTCCACTAAGCTAGCTAGCCAGGAAGCCCTAGAGATCTGCCTGTTTCTTTATCCCCAACTCTGGGATTCTAAACACTCATAACCTGGCAGTTTTTATTTTTCCCACAAATTCTGGGGCTCAAATTTGGGTTCTCATTTTTGCACACCAAACTCTCTACCGACTGAGCTATCTTTCCAGCCCTCTCTGTGCCTTTTTGAGACAAGGTCTCAACACAGGCTGGTCTTGAATTCATGATCCTCCCGTCACTCCTGAGACTGGGATTAGAGGCATGCGTGTCAGCATACCTGGGCTGAACAACTCTACTAAGCTAGACAACTCTTGGGAGGCTTGGCCCCTGTCACCCTGGGCACCCACAGAGATGCCTTCACTTACTTCCCTCTGGGAGAGCATGGTGCCACCTAACACATTACCAGCCTCTGGAGTCACGGCAGGTCCTTGGCAGGTGTTTGCTGAGTGACCGATGGGTAAGTATACGGACAGTCAAGGAACTGGGTTCTTTTGAGATATTCCTTGGATGTGTGCACTACCTTCACTGCAGAGTTGGTGAGCGCCTTTCCCTACTGTAGGGCAGCAGGGATGAGGACAGAACAAATCACCTGTGAGGCTGAACTCTGCTGCCCTGCCTGTCACTCGCTGTCACAGCTTTTGTCAAACCTGCAGACCAAGCCTGGTTGATGAGATGGGACACGACTGTCAGCCTGCACGCTGCTGACAGACAGGATGAGCCCCTCTTCCACACACTGAACAGAAGGATGGCAGAACTGAGATGTGCTCCTAGATCCTCTAAGAAAATCCTACACACTACCATCAGGAGCCTGTTCCCTTGACCTCATAGTGGGTATGGGTTGTGCATGGCTCCAAAGGTTTCCTGTGCTTCGGGGTGGCTGGCCCCAGTGGGTCACCTCCCAAAAATTGGAAACGGCTTCTGAACGATCCTGTAGCTGAACAAGGGCAATGAGAGAAGCGCTGTGGTGGGACTCAGTGGTTGAGTGTGTGAGTCACAGAGAGGGACAATGAAAGACGGGGAGAGAGAAAGGAAAAGAAAAACCAACATAGCTGTGGTGGGGGTAAGAGGACAGGAATAGGAGGGGAGGGGAGGGGGGAAGAGTGGATGGTAACGATGCACCCCTGTAGTAATCTAGGCATTAGAGAGACCAGAGCATGAATATGAGGTATGTCTGGGCTACAGGAAGACTCTAATGAAGAGGAGGAGGAAAACGGAAAGAAAATAGAGAAGAGGCCAATGGCCATTAAGGACTCTCATTTTCATTCTGAGAGCAAGAAGTCATTGGGCAGGTGGAAGGGGGAGGGCCTAACTCTGGGCCACCCAAGCAGACCCAGTCCTCCACCTTCAGAAAGGGAACAGGGGACAGGACTGTCCAGGAGGGGCAATTCTGATGATGGCTCCTTCTGACTGAGTTTACAGAGAATGAACAGAAGCTGCTGCCCTGAGCTTCCCCACGGCCTTTACACACACATACACACACACACACACACACACACACACACGCCCCTGCCACAAGGAGCATCCCTGCTTTTCGGGAGGATGGCGAGGGAGAGAGTTAGTGAACCACTGACTAGGAGAACAAGTGGTTATGGCGGACCGGATGTCAGCATCCAGCAGAGTGCAAAGCCACCTGTAACTAGTGTGTCTCCGGGTCACTCTTGCAGGCCGGCATTCTGTGGGTGTGAGTGTGTCTCTGTGTGTCCTCCCCAGCTGTGCAGACACATGTGAGCACTATGGGCAGGTGTATGAGCAGGTGTGTGCACACGTACGGAGGCCAGAGGTCAACCTCGGGTGTACTTCCTAGAAACTACCCACCTTGTTTTCGTAGAACACGGGGCTGATGGAGTAGGCCCAGTTGGCTGGCAGGTGAGCTCCAGGGAATCCTCCTGTCTCAGTCTCTCCAGCGCTAAGATTCAAAGCACTTGCCACCATGTCTGGCTTTTTGTGTAAGTGCTGGGAACTGAACTTAGATCCTCATGCTTGCAAGGCTAACACACTTTACCAGCTCAGCCATCTCCTCAGCCCTGAGCCTCTGCCTTTTAAGGAAAAGGCTGGGGTATACAGCTAACCACGGATCACAGGAGCTTGAGGCTGGGCTGCCAAGGCCCATTGCTGTCCATTCAAGGCTTCACCACACCCACTGCCCCAGGAGAAAGTCCCTCTCTCCACAGGGAAGCTGGGAGGCAGTGTCTCCACAGCAGTCCAGGTCTTGGCCACACTGGGCCATTCACTATTTCCTCCCTTTGTGGTTCTAGAACCTCTTTTAAGCAACCTGACATTCTGCTGAGTTTGTTGCCCAGTCAGTCTCACAGCCTGAGGACACAGAATGACTAGGTGAGCGGTGGTTACGTTTTTTTTTTGGGGGGGGGGGGGCTCCAGGAAGTGAATCAGTATACTGCTCACCCCTAAACTCCTCGGCAGCAAACCAGAGACAGCTGACTCTAGCTTTCAGTTTGATTACTCAACTCGGGGAGACCACTTTGCTCTCTTGACTAAGAGCAGACGGTTTTCCTGTAAAAGGGGAAATGAACTCTGTTTTGTGGGCAGGAATCATACCTCCTAAGAGGTTTTCTGGAACCCAGCGGGAGCTGGATGCACGCACGAAGGGCCACCTTCTAGGGAAGATAGTTGAGCGGTGACCTCATCGGATGTTTTAAGGGTGCTGCCCAGAGCACACATCACAGTGGGGTGAGGGCACTTGCCATCTGCCAGGAACTGAGCGAGACTCTGAGCTCTGATTACTCAGGGCTCTCAGCTGAGCGGCTGGGATTTCGAAAGAGTGGAAGAGCCCCTTCAGATCGGACCTGTGAGCCCAGGGAGACAATGTGCAGAACCTTGGCCTTGGTCCTCAGCTTCATTTGGAAGCTGTATCTCGGGAGACTTTTATATTGCATTAGAATAATCTTGGTTTTGTTTTCATAGCACCGGGGAATCAAACCCGGGGCCTTGTGTGTGTGCTAGGCAACCGTCTATGACCGAACTGCATCTCATCTCAACCCGTGGTAGACTAAAAAATTAAGCTGCTTTGGCCAGCAGGGTGTCTTCTGAATTGCCCTTGCCATCTCTCTCCCTTCGTCCTAGCCCATGGGAAGTTCATGCATCCAGCCCCACCTCCAGGTTCACTGTTCAGACCCTCTTAGAACACAGGCTCCCACAGGCCCACAAGATATATCTTGATGGATCTCTTCCATCCCCTCAGAGTCTTAACACTGAAGAGCAAACACCTGCCGTTCTCACCTCCCCTACCTGATTTTCACAGATCTTGAGATGGGTTCATTGTCAACCTGACCGGATGTGGAGTCAGCCAGGAGATACACCTGTGTTTATAGAGAGGTGTGACTCGGGAGGGAACAGGGACTCTGAATGAGACTGGCGGCACCCTGTGGGCTGGGGGGGGTCCCCAGACTGAACAAGAAGGGTCAAGGAGGAAGCAAGCTGAGGATCAGCATCCATCTCTCTCCCTGGACTCCCTGACTATCCATGTGGCCAGCTTCCTCACACCCCGTCCCATCCTCCCTCCCATGATGGGCCCCACGCCCTCACACGATGAGCCAAACCAAAGCCTTCCTCCCCTACGTTGCTTTCCGTCAGGTATCTGCTCGTAGTGATGAAAAGCTAACCACTGCACCTGCCTTCTTTTGAAATAGATTTGTTTCCGATTTTGTGTACATGAGTGGTTGCCTACATGTACGGCCACACACAGATGGTGCAGTTGGAGGTCGGAAGAGGACATCAGATCCCCCAAAATTAGTATAGGTGGTTGTGAGCCTCCGTGGGGTTTCTGAGAAGTGAATCCGGTCCTCTGTAAAAGCAGGAAGTGCACTTAACTGCTGAGCCATCTCTCCCACTCCACACTGTCCTCATTGCCTTGACTACCGATAGGTTTGGGTAACACCACTCCCTTGCTCTTCATCGACAGATGGTGACTCCAGTCTGAACAGATGCTTTTACACGGGGCATCCCAGGCCAGGCAAGGAGCCTACCACTGAGCTACACCCCAGCCCCAGTGTTCTTTTACAGATTCTGCTAAGAGGCAAGATCGGTCCACCAACACTTAAAATACAGTGATGAAATCTGGGCTCCTAGGGGCTCACAGAACACTATCAAAAATAATAACAAATAAGCCAGTTCATAGAATGGAAGAAATGTCTTGGGAAGAATCTCTTCTCTGGCTTCAGTGAAATCTATTCAGAAATCAACAGCAAAAGGAAAAAAAAAAACCACTTGAAATTTTCATATCTTGCAACTAGAAATAATCTACAGAACTCTCACTCTAAAGAACAACAAAATGCATTATTTGTTGATGAAAGCACCAAAGGTCAAAATGTGTGGGAAGGAGGCAATGTTCTGGCGGGGGGGGGGGGGGGGGGGG
>NW_026068063.1:178280-249019 GCF_014885135.2 Alexandromys fortis | reverse complement strand
GAGAGAGAGAGAGAGAGAGAGAGAGAGAGAGAGAGAGAGAGCATGTGTGCAGACATTTGTTTTTAAATTTAAGAAAAAATAGGGACAAAGATCTATCTCAGGTGGCAGAGTCCTTGTCCAGCATACACAAAACCCCAGGTTCCAACCCCAGCACCTCATAAACCAGTCATGTTGGGACACACCTATAGTCATGTATTTGTGTGATGCTCACAAGAAGAGGCAGTCAGATCCGATTATAGATGGTTGGGAGCCACCATGTGGTTGATGGGAATTGAACTCAGGACCCCTGGAAGAGCAGTCAAGTGTTCTTAACCTCTCTGAGTCATCTCTCCAGTTCCTGAAATTCTTTTTAAGAGTAAAATTTGGGAAGCAATATTTTGAAAACAATAACAAAATCAAAGAAAAAAGGCTTGGAAACCAAAAAAAAAAAAAAAAAAGTGCTGATACAGCTAAATATATTTATGGGGTACAATACAGTATTTCAATACTTTTCTATAGTATGTAAAGATCAGAGCGGGATTGCTGGCTTCCATCATCTCAAACATGCATCAGTTGTCAGGAACACTCAAAATCCTCTGGCTCCATCAACACAGTTGCTCACTGTCAATCACAGCTGCCCGACTGAGCGATAGGACACTAAAACTCATGCGTAGGAATTACACTTGTGTAACCATCCATCCTCTCTTCCCCTCTGTCTTGGTTACTTTCCTATCATTGCCACAAAATACCATAACCAAGGCAATTTCTAAAACAAAGCAGTTACTTTAGGGTCTTGTCATTTCAGAGGCTCAGAGTCTTAACGGCGTGGGGGCATGGCAGCAGGCAGGCAGCCGTGGGTGGGGCTGGCGCAGTAGCTGAGAGCTTATACCTTGATCCACAAGCATGAGGCACAGAGAGAGATGGAGACTGGGCCTGGCATGGGCTTCTGAAACGTCAAAGTCCACCCCCCAGTGGCACACCCCCTCCAACAAAGTCACACCTCCTAGTCCTTCCCAAACAGTTCCATGAACTAGGGACCAAGCATTGGAACAGCAGAGCCTATGGGGCCATTCTCACTTAAACCAGCACGTCCTCTAATGCTTGATAATATGTGCCCTGCAAACTCTTAAAGGGACAGGGACAGCATTTGGTACTTGTTCTTAATTGCTTTCAGTTGCTGGATCAACACCACACCCAAAAGCCACACTTGAGGTAATCATCCATCCCTGAGGGAAGTCAGGGCAGACCTCAAGGCACGAATGGAGCCTGGAGGAACGCCATTTACGGGCTGGCTCTCTGGCTCATGCCAGCTAGATTTTTCTCTATAGCCCAAGATCACCTCCCCACAGTAGGAGATGTGGTTCACCGTAGGCAGGGCCTTCCCTCATCAATTACCACAATATCCCATGGATTGGGCAATTCTGGGCACTTCTGTAACTGAGGTGTCCCCTCTTTCATCCCAGATGACTCTTAGTTGTGTCGAATTGAAAATGAAAACGACCCAGCAGAGTGCTCTTGACATCACATACATAATTAAAATCATGTGTGTGACAAACAAAATTGATTAAAACAACTCGGTGAGTATTATCGTAACAGAGGGTGTTGCTGCCGTCTAAAGTTCTTGGAGGGATCACACGGCTTGGCTTTTCTAGGTGCCTTCAGGGACACCGACGCCAAGCACTGGTGGCCACTTAGCTGAACAGCCAGGGAGGGATGTGTGCCCAGGGCGTGTGCTCTGCTATGTTCCAGTACTTGAGTTCCAGCTCCTTGCTGCTGTCTCCTGGCTTTGTGTCTGAACCTGGATGAGCTCGCCTATAAGATGTAAACAGTTCCTGCCTTGTCGTTGTGCTGTGAGGACTACTGAGTGCAACAGGGTTCGCGAGTGGCTAAGACAGTCTAGCCCAGCAAATGGTGAACGTTCCAAAGTGGTTATTGCTATGAGCCCCTCCCATCTGGAATCTAGTGTGCGGCTTTGCAGCTTCACATTTAATCTTCCTATGAAGTGACAGTCTCAGAAAAGGCTGCCTTCCATGAGCTGACCTTTCTATAAGATGCCAGGAACCAAAGGTTACTAGGAAGGAGACACGGGAGTGCGGGGAGAGGGCTCAGCCAGGAAAGAACTTGCCTTGCAAGCTTGGTACCTTAGAACTTGTCCACTGCTGCAAAGAGACACCGCGGCCAGGGCAACTTTTGGAAGAAAGAGTTTAATTAGGGCTTACAGTTCAGAGGGCGAGCCCATGACCACCATAGTGAAGAACATGGCAGCAGAGAGGCAGCATCGGAGCAATAGCTGAGAGAGAGCCTGTATCTTATCCTCAAGTAGAAGGGAGGTAGAAAGAGGCAGAGAGGCAGAGCGAGAAAGAGACACACAGACAGGCGCGCGCACACACACGCATGCACGCGCAAACACACAGAGACAGAAAGACAGAGAGAGAGATTGGGGATATTGTGGCTTTTGACACCTCAAAGCCCACCAACTGTGGGCCAAGCAGTCAAATACATAGATAGCCTCTGGGGCCATTCTGATTCAAGCCAGCACAGATGGAAACCTCATTTGGATCCCCAGAACCAAAGCTGTAATGGTGTGTGACTTCTACCCTAGCTCTGAGGAAGAAGAGACAAGGTGGCTCTCTGGGGCTTGCTGGCCCCGCAACCTGGTGTCCTTGACAAGGTCCAGACCAGTGAGAGAGCCTGTCTCTGAGAAACCACGTAGGGAGCCTGAAGAGAGAGATAGCTCAGCGGTTGAGCGCTAATACTACACTGCCAAAGGAACTGGGCTTGGTTCCCAGCACCCACTTCGGGCTGCTCACAATTCTCAGTAACTCTGCCTGTTGTGAGATCTGACTCCCCCTGCCTGTGTGGGCACCTGCACTCAGGTGCGCATACCCCCACACAGACATATATGCATTCACACAATTTTTAAAAATAAAAATAAATCTTAAAATTTTTAAAAAAGGATAAGATAGAGATTTTTTCCTCCGGCCTCCACATCTGCGCACACGCACACACATGCACAAATAAGACTTGTTCTTCTGCACTTTATGTACATAGTTGCGACCGATGTCATGCCCTTCTCAAGTGACAAAGGTTCTGGAGATGTTTGATCTTCTGTAGAACAAAAAGCACTGGATGGAATGTGTTGCCAGATTAAGGGAATAAAGATCTCTGATGCTCAAGGACCCACCCTAACTGAGGTCAGACTCCCCAAAGCTGCCAGATCGGACCTCCCCTTAGGAGCTCAAAGCAGGATAACACCACGCTCCAAAGCCTGAACACACAGCAAGGACTCTTAAGTATCTGCCAAATAAGCAAATTCCTTGGGCAGGGCGGTTGCCTCTCTCTCCCTCTCTCCCTTTCCAGAGAACCAAGCAAACTAAGTCCTTTCTCCCTCGGGTGGGGCACTCCCCTCTGCTTTACAGCCTTGTTTGTTTGCTGCCTTTTATTCCCCTTGGTGAAGACACAATGAAGGCCTCTGGGAAATACCCTGCTCCCTTAGTACTGTTTACACATTTTGCACCCCTGCGTCCCGGGCCTCCAACTGTGCTCCAAACTACTGGCATTCCCCAGTACCCTGCCAATTTAACAGAGAGCCCCGCTGTGGTGCGGGTTGACCTGCCCATACCTCTCCAGGCATTTCTCCAGTTTTTGACCCTCTGGACAGAAATCACAAGCTCATCTTCATTCTTTGCATATGTCTTTTGTTTTTGAAACTGCATCCATTTTGCCTTGAGTCTATAATGTTTGTCTTCTGTTTCTCCAAGGAAGTGATCAGCTGGCCAAGGGCAAAAGTCTCCCTCTGAATTTAACCAGATTCACCTCCGAATACAAACCGTTCTCTGAGACAAAGACATGAGACCAGATGTAAACACAGAGGTACCGGTATATGTGCGTGCGTGTGCGTTTGTAGTCAAAGGATAACCTCAGGTATTAGTCTCTAGGTATCTTATTTTTTTTTGAGGCAGGGTGTCTCCCTGGCCTGGAGTTTGTGGATTGGGCTAGACTGTCTGGCCAGAGAGCCTGGGGGATGTGGCTGACTCTGCATTCCTAGCACCGTGATTACAAATCCCTGCTACCGCCCAGCTTTTTTAAATGGTTCTGAGAACCAAACTAAGGCTCTCTTGTTGGCACAGCAAGCATTTTATCCGTCCAGCTGTCTCTCTAGCCTTGCTCTATCTACTCTTTCCGTTGATGTTCAAGAGTTTCCCATCACCTGGCTGGCCATGAATGGGCTGGGAAGACGGACAGCGCTGTGGTTAGACGCGTGGGAGGAAACAGACACCTCCATTTCCTGCCCTGCATGAACCTGACAGAATGTCAGCTGTTTCCTAACCTGGCTCTATCCTGCATTCGATCTTGGATGAAAAGCCTGATCACTTTCCTTTCCCAGAACTTTCCAGGGGATGGAGAGATGGCTCATTTAGTAAAGTATTCCCCATGCGCACATGAGGATCTGAGTTCCAACCCCCAGACTCACACGAAAAGCAGGGCGCATCTGTTACCGCAAGACTGGGGAGGTAGAGGCAACCAGATTCCTGTGTGTTCAGTCTAGCAATTGGTGAACCCCAGGTTCAATGAGTCAGTGTCTCTAAAATAGGGTGCGGAGTCATTGAGGACGATTTGGCCTGCGCACGCCAAATCGCAGTACTCAGAATTGCAGGCAAAGGGAGCTTAATCTGTTGTGTACCCCGCGAGAATTCTGTGAGCAACCTCATCAGCTTTGAGAGTGTCTCAACCTCTCCAGTCATGGACCCTCCTCTAACAAGACCACATCGGTTTCTTCCCTGATAAGCAGGGTTTCCCTGAGCGCTGGGAGGTTGGGCTGGGGATCCTCTGCGGGGTTCCAGGAAAGACTGGCATTTGAGTTGGCTCCCTTCTCAGCCTCCCCCGAAATACTTCCACAAGTTGTAACCTGGAATGCCTGTTCTCATAAGCCAGAACTATGACAAAAATTCAGATAAGCCAGTGCAATCCGGAGCACAGGTTCATTCTTGGTTGGCGAGGACGGCGGAGCACACGTTCGGCTTTCCTGCACCCAGCAACCTGCCGCACCCTCTTGAGAGGTATTTAGCACCTGTGAGCAGGATGGATTAAGGCAATCTATTTTGATGCACCGATTACAGTGTGGGGAGCACATAACTGAAAGAAGTCTAGGAAAGTTTGTATTCATGTTTAAGGGACTGAAAGTGAAGTCCACCTTTGGCGTCAAGTTCAACTGTCTTTTTTTTATTATCCTTTTTTTTAGTTCAGGAGTAGTGAGGAGTTTGACTTTGCTTTTGAATTTTTGTTCTGGCAGCTTCTGAGATAATAGCGTATAATTTACAGGAGTTGTCGGGGATTAAATGAGGTAGTCTGGTGACATTCCTAGAATGTGGTGGGGGATGGGAATGCAACGAAGTGGTACCCTGCCCACTAGGCAGGGCCATCCTCACTCATGCCAACATTTGGGTCTCTATCTGTGCCAGCACTGAGTCAGTAAGTGGTGAACTGAGTTGGGCACTGTTGGTTACAGGGACACTCAGCCTTCTGGGGCCGAACACAGACCTTCAAATGTGCTTTTTCTTTCTGAACTCAGTTTGGGATCACAGCCCAAGCTTCCCTCGCAGAATCTCTACGAGAAGAAGCTTTATTCAACGTCTCTGCACCAAAAACCCTCAGCAACCCATGAGGATTCCAGCTCCCCACCTCCCCCAAACTGGCAAGAACTTCAGGGAAATCACAGGACGATTTCTTGGCCACATGATTAATCCTGTTTGGACTGGTCCCGGAAGAGCACACATGGCTTAGCAGCAAGCAGCGACTTTCAGAATCTTACAACAATTAATTGTCTAACGGACAGGCCCTCGGGTACAGGCTTTGGATGAATGTTCAGAGAGAGGGTGGGGCCTGGCAATGGAGGGAGATGCCAGATGTGAGGACAACAGGCCTCTTTAGAATCCACGAGGACTTTAGAGGTGGCAAAGGGGGTTGGATTCTAATACTAAATCATGGCACATGACCCTAATAGAGTCAGCACACCACAATCACCTCCAGTCTGGCTCCCCAATAATGCCTCAGCTCAATGGTGTTGCTCATCCATATTCATTATTCCCAGACAAAACCCCTATAGGCTTCAATCTTGCAGCAGAGCAGCCTGCACAGCACTGGCCACATGGCCACCCCTTTCTTTACCAGGCCTCTTTCTTCGGTTGTACAGTTTCTAATATAGCACAACGAAGACTCTAGACAAGACCGAACAGCAGCTACATTTTAGGAGCACCTTGGGAACTGGCAGCCTACCCTTGCCTGAGAGGATGCTAGCCAGTCTCTGGCTTTCCTCGGATGTGGTTGGGGCGAGTGAAAAGCCATGTCATTTACACACATTGTCTCGCCAGACCAGAAATAGAACTGAAATACAGAACTGTATATATCATCCTAGCGCAAGGAGAAGTTTCAAAGATAGGCCTGCCAGGAATAGCCCAGAGTGCCATAAAGAGCAGCTTCGCCTCTTTGAAGCAGCGTGCTGTATAATTTCCCGAAGACTAGGTAGGTGTTGTCGGTGGAGAATTACAGAAGCCGAGGCTAGGCTCACCCGGCTCACACAGACCACTTCCTTCCCTCCCGGGAAGGACAGGGCTCCATCTCTAGCTCGCTGAGGAGCAGGTGATGTTTGGGATCAAAGGTAGAGCTTAGAATCCCCAGGGAAACAGACACAACTAGAAACGCAAGGCAAGAAATAAAACAGGGTAGGTTCGCTCCTGAGGCCCAGGCTGCTTTCAAACTCTCTGCGTAGCCCCCAGGATGACCTTGAAAACGCCTGTTTCCCCAACGCTGAGATCAACAGGTGAACATCACTACGCTGGTTTTTGCACCTTGCTGGGGATGGAACCCAGAGCATCAGGCCTGCAAGGCAAGGACTTTGCCAACTGAGCGCATTTAAGCTCCATTAGTCTTTTACAAACGCCACTGAGTCCTTGGCCTCAACCACACTTACACCTCAATGCTCACGGCGATGCTCCAGGTTAGGAGGTACAGCTTTAGATGCTGGACGCCCTGGGTTCCATCCATTCCCAGCGCTGGAGTCAAAAGAGGAAGGAGGCAGAGACAAGGCTGCTCGAAAGACAGCAGCCTTCGGTTCCCCTCCTCTACTCCGAGTTGTTTCGCCTCCCACCCGGGCTACCATCCATCAGGTCTGTCCCCAAGGATGGGACCCCTGGTTCCAACCTGTCCTACCGCCTGTTCCTCTCCTCCAGAGACATTAACTATTCCTCTAATACCCCGCTCTTTGGGCCCCTTGGCATCACCCTCCCGCTCCACGACATTAGTCCTCCCCCACCCCGCGCCCCTGGGAGGCGGGAGACATTCCGCACCCCTACCACCTGTGGATCCGGACTACTTCCGCACCCACTGACTGTTCCTGGGGACTTGGCCCCAACTAAGTTGCCCCAGCTTTCTCCCGGGCACTCGGGCACTCTCTGATCCCAGGCAACCCCCGCCTCCCTTCATCCGCTCCACCCCCCCCCCAGCAAATGTTGGTAGCCACTCAGGCCGGGACACTTACCTCCCTGCGCAAAGTGCCAGCACCACGCGCTCCCCAAAACCCAGAACAACACCGGCGCCGTCCACATCTTGATCTCTTTGGAGCCTCAGCAGCTAGTGGTTTTTGTGGTTGTGAAAAGACGGAAAAAAAGGCTTCACAACTACAGGCCCAGCCGGGAAGAACTCTGCAGGAGACTGGAAGGCGGTGAGCAGAAGTCCCGGAGAGTGCCCGGGCTTCCTTGGCTCGCGGCAGCAGCAGGAACAGCAAACTTGGCAGCGGGCAACTTCTCGGCGCAGACAGCATTTATGTCTCTCAACCCGGGGCGGGAGCGGGTGGGCGTCAGGTGGTCCCAGCCCAGAGATCTAGGACCGCCCCCGGACTCTGTTTGGCCAGCATCACAAGATGACCTCAGGCCAGGTTTAAAGTTACAGGGCCTCTCAGCCACTGGGGCTCAGCCCAGGCCAAAAAAGAAAAAAAAAAAAAAAGCTTTTGACTGTTCCACCACAGGAGAAAGAGGGGACACAGGCAGTAAACAGTTCTGATTTATAATTTTTCATGTATTTTTCTACTGTACTTATTATTCTGTTTTAAAGGGGAAAGCACAAAACCAACGTTTTTCTTTTTACTGGGCTAAAGGGAGACTCACATAGTAGCCGGTGTGGCCCATTCCTTGGTTTTAGAATCACACATTGGATTTTTAATTTTTTTTGTAAATACTGAATGTGAGGGTTAGGGGGAAAAAAAACGGCAGTGGTTTGAGTGAGTCAGAGGCAACTCGTGCTAATTAACTGAGCTCTCATCCAAGGCACGTGGATGTGTGGCTGGTGGGGTGCCTGTCCCCCAAAACTGGCTTCCAGTGTGATACTTGGCGTGTGGGTACCTGTCTAGGAGGGGTACTAGTCTGGCTGGGGCACTTGGCCTGCTAGGGTGCTTGGCCCTAGTGACTTACACAGTTTTGAAAGGCAGAGCATGTGACCCCTCCTGATACTGGGGACATTGTGGCTTCCCCTGGAGACGTGAGCAGCTGTGTCATCTAATGGGTGGCCACTCACCTGGAACTAAGAGTTCCAGTTTATCCATTTTAATCCCAGGATTTAACCAGTAATCCTCCATTCTTGGTTTAAACAATCTCTCCTCGGTCTCAGGGAGTGGGTATCAGCAAGAGAGCTCTTCTTCTTTATCCCCCTTCTAACCTGCTGGAATTTAAGAACAGGGATGGGGAGGTGGTCTTGACTCCGTGCCCAGATGCCATAAATTCCACTCAACAAAAGCATCTGAAGATGGGCCCTGAGAAGGCTCAGCCTCCAAACCTGGTGACCCATAATAATGAATGGAAAGAAATGACCCCCAAAGGATGCTTCTGACCAGACAGTTCACACACACACACACACACACACACACACACACACACACACAGAGAGAGAGAGAGAGAGAGAGAGAGAGAGAGAGGATATAAAAATAAAAATAAATTAAAAACAGAACTTAAGGATGAAGGTCCTCAAAGTGTTTCAATGAGGGTGAAAATGGGCTATTTCCATCCTTTGGTCTGTGACCTGGTTCTAAATAGACTTCTTTTTTTTTTTTTTTTGAGACAGGGTTTCTCTGTGTAGCTTTAGAGTTTGTCCTGGCACTAGCTCTCATAGACCAGGCTGGCCTCGAACTCACAGAGATCCGCCTACCTCTGCCTCCTGAGTGCTGGGATTAAAGGCGTGTGCCACCACTGCCTGGCACAGACTTCATCTTAAGAACTTCAAGAGTAGACGTTTAAAATTATTTAGTGTACGTGTGTGTATGTGTGTGCATGCATATGCACATGTGTGTATATGATGTGTGTAGGGACCCATGACATGTAAGTAAGTGTGTGTGAGATCAGAGGACAGCTCTGTGGAGTTGGCTCACTCCTACCTTCACATGTATGTTCTAAGCCCAAATCCCTAAGGCTGCCAGCGAAGCCCTTTTGTTTCCTGAACCAAGATTATTTTAACAGCTCAGATGGTGGGGGCACACACCTTTGGTCCCGGTACGAGGCAGAGGCAGGTAGATCTCTGTGTTTGAGGACAGCCTGGTCTACAGAGTGAGTTCTAGGAGTAGATGAAGGATCCAGGAAATCTACCCCCTGCTCCTCTCTCCCTGTGTCCTAGGGATGTGTCTAGGTTGTAGAAGGCTGGTCTCCTATCTTCTTGTAGAGGATGGAGGCGGGGACAAAAGGGGAAACAGAATCCTGTTGGGGGTCCGGGGACGGGGAGAGGACTGGAAGAGTCTGAAATAGGTCTTCATGTTGGCCTTCTGAGTAACCAGGTGTGTGGCCGGCCCCTAGAAGGGTCACTGAAGGACAGGGTGGGGGAGGGGGTTACATTGCACAACAAGGCAAACAGCAGGTTAAGAGATACCTTAGCCCTGGGCAGAAAGATGCCCAAGAGAGATACAGAGCCATAAATCCAACTTGGCACCACAGGGGTCTTTCCCCCTTAGGACACAGCTTGTGTGAAGACTATGACTCAGCTTGTGTGGAGACTAAAGAAACAAAGAGGTAGAGACAGGCACCTTGAGATAACGCCCACAGCCCCACCATTTGTAAATCTTACCTTGCAATCTATCTGTTCTTCCAGTCAGCCTTCATCTAGGATCACAGCATTCAAGGAAAACGGTTTAGCGCTGATTCACCTGGAGGGCTGCCTAACACGCGGGTCACTGGGGTCACTCCAAAGTCCTCATTCACTAAAAGAAGGAGACCAGGGGTCCCACATTGAGAACCACTCTTTAGAACATACCACAAACTGTGTGGAGTCCTACAGAAAATGAATGGGGAGGGAAAACCAGTTTTTCTGCGGCTGATCAGGGCTGAAGCCTAGTCTTAATCCTGGGTCTTGAATACAATAGACGGAGCTAAGATGGCACAAATGGGATGGGACCGTTTGTCCTGGGAGATGCTGAAGGCTGGTGTTGGGTCTGGCGCTGGAAGCATTCTTTGAGGCCTCTGCCCAGTCTGGAGAGCAGTTGACTGAACTTTTGCAGGGTGCCTGGGAAGACACAGCGTTCTGGGGCTGAAACTCCTCCAGCTGACTCCCCCAAGACACAAAGCATCTCTGTGACTCCTGAATAGGTCATTTCTTAGGGCTCGAGCTGGACCAGGAATAACGTGAGGCTGTGAACTCACCACACCTCGGTTTTCTGGAAGGAGCCAGGGAGCCACATGAGCCCCAGAATCTGCATGCTAGCAAGCAGAGATTCTGATTCCCGCTGCCGAGAACTCTGCATACAGCTAGGATCTGAGCCTGGTGGCGGCTGTTTCTACCAGGGCCCATTGAGTTCCCAGTCTCTTTCTTCTCCTGGTGCTGTTTGTGCTCATCAGGAAACAGTCACTAAACACTAGTGTCTAGGAAAGAAGTGTTTTAAATGGCTCTGAGGGGACCGGTTTCTTTGACCTAAGACATAGATTTCTACACTGAACTAAGGTAAGCGTGGGGTCATTCTCTCTTCTTGGCCCACCTTCACCTGAGCCTGATTTATGAGCCCCCCAATCTGTGCACTCCGGGGAAACTGGATTTATTCGCAGTTCCACCCACGCACCGGCACTCAACATGGAGACGCCAGCCAGGAAGCCAGCTTCTGCTGTTCCATGAGTGGGGACCACCTTGAATTCTGACCCACAGGTGTTCTCTAAGTGCCAGAGTGCCAGAGTGCCCATTGCTCCCGTGTGATCTCCCTGATGCCAACTGCCCCTCCAGCCGTCAGAGTCATCTCAGGCCTCTGTCCCATTTGGACCGTACAGCAATCTCAGTCCCAAAGTCCCCAAAGAATTGTTGAAGAGCTAGGTAGGTACCTATTCTCCATCACAGAGTTGGGTAAGCAGTCATCCTTCGCTGTATGTGGAGGCGGGTTCCAGGGATGTTATAATCTATGGATGCTCAAGTCCCTAAGGACAGTGGGGCTTGTTGCAGAATTATTTCAACTGTGGAGAGGCGTGTTGTATTTGTTTCTGCTGCTTTTGTTAACAACGCAAAGACATGTAACATTTATTTGATTAAATAAAACTTAATCATTTTATTTGATCAGGAAGAGTCAGGAGGCTGAGTCAGCAACTAGCTGACAGGAAGTGGTAAGGAGAATGGTAAGAAGCGGTAGTGAAATGAGGGCTGTTTAGTGGGGGCTGAACAGAAGGATGCCCCTTTTTCTCAGGAGATAAGAGCAAGGAAAGAAGGTGAGCTGTTTGCTATTCAGCCTCTCTGAGCTAGCAGGATTTTACCTTAGCCTTTGAATCCCAAGCTCTATAGAAGGATAGAGCTGGGTTGGTGGTGCATACCATTAATCCCAACACAGGAGGCAGAGGCAGGCGGATCTCTGTGAGTTCAAGGCCAGCCTGGTCTACAGAGCTAGTTCCAGGACAGCTAGGGCTGTTACAGAGAGAAACCCTGTTTCAAAAAGAAAAAAAAAAAAAGGATAGACTTTTAGATGAAGTTTCCCTTGGTGGTTTCTGTAATAGAGCTGGTGCCTGACGGAACAGAATTTCTGTCTTGCTCCATCCTGCCCAAACCTCTGCTAGTAGCTGCAGACTTGCTTGCCAGTTGGGACAACAGTTGCTTAAGGTTCAGCCACTGTATTGAATGCAAAACAACAGGGGTTGTATTTGCCGGCTATGTTAACACATCCTTCCATGAGCTTAATGCACAGCTAGGTCACTCATAATAACTAATGTGATACCAATACTATGTGTTAATGAATAGCTACTGTGCTGTATTGTTTAGAGGCAAAGGGGAAGAGGAAAATGCCTGTGTATGTTCAATGCCCACTCCTAGGTATTGAGACAGTCTCACTAGAGCTCCGTCTAGCCTGGAACTTCCTAAGTAGACCAGTCTGGCCCTGAAATCATGGAGGTTTGCCTACTTCTGTTTCCTTTACCAAGGGATTAAAGGGGTGCGCCACTATGTCCAGCTCTCTAAATATTAATCTGTGATTAGTTGAACTCGTGGATCTAGGGGACTGATTGAACAAGATGTTGAACATGTTAAGCATTTCAGAAAAAGAAATACGGTGGGACTGGAGCTCATCAGTGAAGAGCGTTTGCTGTTTTTCTGGAGGACCTAGGTTCAGTTCCCAGCATCCAAAGGAGGAGCATCCAATGGAGGATCCAAGGAGGATCTGACGTCTTCTTCTTCTTCTTCTTCTTCTTCTTCTTCTTCTTCTTCTTCTTCTTCTTCTTCTTCTTCTTCTTCTTCTTCTTCTCCTTCTCCTCCTCCTCCTCCTCCTCCTCCTCCTCCTCCTCCTCCTCCTCCTCCNTCTTCTCCTCCTCCTCCTCCTCCTCCTCCTCCTCCTCCTCCTCCTCCTCCTCCTTTTTTTTTGAGACAGGTAACAGGGTTTCTCTGTGTAGCCTTGGTTGTCCTAGAACTCACTTAGTAGACCAGGCTGGCCTCAAACTCAGAGCCTCCTGCCTCTGCCTCTTGAGTGCTAGGGTTAATGGCGTGCACCCCCACCACCCCGCTTGCCCTCTTCTGATGCCTGCAGTCACTGCACACATGTAGGGCACAGACATACCTGCTGGCAATATACTGCCATATGACCCACGTTGAGGGCCATTTGTCATATCCCACATCCAGGCAACAACATCAGTCCTGCCAGGTCTGTGCTTGGAGGGAAGCATGAGGATTAAGAGACTAGAGACATCTACTAGAGTTGGGAGGGCATCCACTAAATACCGAGATTCACCTGGTGTTTATTTCTCATAGGCTTTATACACCCCAATCCAAAGAGGAGGGGGAAGGCAAGAGTCTTCTTTACCATGATACAAGGAACAAATAAATTACCTTCTCAGTGCCCAAAGCATCAAGTAACCACATCCTAGGTCAAAACATTCTGTTAGTAGCTACATCTTAGGTCAAACCTCCTGTTATAACCTTGAAGGAGCAAGAATAGGTCTGAACTTTCTGACCTTTAGTCAAGAGGGGACAGATCCACTTCTTTGGGCTCTCACACTATACATTATAAGAAATTTAAGAAATAAAAACAATATGGTGAATACTGGCTTGTAATTGGAAAAATGTTTTTTTGACCTGATTTGATAAAACTGACCATTAAAAGTTGTAAAGAATTTTATCAGTGTATTGTTATACATATATGCTGATAATTTTGATACAAGACTCTTTTCAGGTTTCTTTTGCCTTTGTTTTATTTATTTATTTATTTATTTATTTATCTCTTAACTAATTCATTCATTTATTTGGTGCCAGGGACTGAATTGGGACCTCATAGTAGACAAATGCTCTTCCGGTGAGCTACATGTTCATCCTCTCAGCTTTCTTTTTCTGTCATAATTTCAAAGTTGTGGCTTGCCTAGGATATGTAAGAGCCTGGATTTAGTCCTCAGCACTAAAATGAAGAGGAGAGGAGAGCAGAGAAGAGAGAGGGAAGAAGAGGGGAGGGGAAGAGAGGAGAGGGGAAGGAGAAGGAAGGGGAGAAAAGGAGAGGAGAGGGAAAGGGAAGGGAAGGGGGAGTTGTCGCCTGAAGGGAGAGGTGCTTGCTTAACTTATACAAAGCCCTGGTTTTCAACCCCATTGCTACATAAACTGGGTGTGTGTGTGGTACCCTCATACCTACAGTGTGATCCTAGTGTTTGTAAAGTGGAGGCAGGAGGATCAGAAGCTCGAGGTCATTCTCAGCTGCGTAGTAAATTGGAGGAAGCCCTGTCTCAAAGAGGAGAGGAAGGAAGTGGGGAGAGAGGGAGTTTGAGCCTAGTCATGGTGGCTCATGTCTTTAGTCACCATTAGGAAGGCAGAGGCAGGCGGATCTCGGAATCTGAGGCCAGCCTGGTCTATATAGTGAGTTCTAGAACAGCCAAGTGTAGGAGCCAGCCATGATAAGCTCAATAGAAACAGACCACCAAAGGAAGTTCTTTACTTCCAACCATTATCACCTGCCAGAGCAGGACTCAGCCATCGATAAGTTTAATGGAGGCCTGAGTCTCAGTAGTTTACCCTGAAGCAGTACCTGGTTGCGGGAAGGACCACAAATTTAGATTACCCAAGCACCATCCAAAGGAAATGCCTAACATTCCAACCATTGTAGTAGATAGGATCACCTGCCAGCACGCGTTCACCAGGACACCCCTAGACAAATGTCAGCCAGTCAGGGGTCCTGAACCTTAGAAATCCCTCACCCCCACCTTTACTACTATAAAAACCCAACTCTAACTGACCTTGGGGCTCTTCGATTATTCCAATACGCTGGACTTGTGGAGAGACTGAGTTTGCAAACTTGTATAAAATAGAGGCTCTTTGCTTTTACATATAGGACTCGATCTCCTTGTTGGTTTTGTGGGGGGACTTCATGGATCTGGGCATAACAAAGAAACCCTGTCTCTAAAAATCAACCCCTACAAATAAACCAAAAAAAAAAATCCCCACAAAAAGAGTTTGAAGGAATATTCCAAAACTCCCATATACCCTTCCTCTATATTAACCAACCTGCTTCTGTTCTGCCTTATTACACTCTTGTGACTCAGCAGTCTCTGCTCTGCCGTGTAGACGGGCACTGATGTATTTCTGAGTCACAGGGAGAGTCATAGAGACATTATGCCCTCTAGTCCTCAATTCTTGAATGCAAATTTCCTAAAACCAAAGAGCTCCTTTATAGCCACAGCAGGATTATCAAATTAAGAAATTTAATATTAAAACACTGCTCTTGATTGGGGAGTGAGGACTTATCGGGCATGGAGAAAATCCTGGGTTCGAGCCTCAGCGTGCCAGGCACGGTGGTGGTCACCTGAAGTCCGAGCTGGATCACGAGGCTGAGGTAGGAAGACCACTTGAGCCGAAGAATTTGAGATCAGCCTGCTCAGGGTAACAACACCCCCATCTCTAAACAACTTAAAAAATGCTTTTGTTAGCCGGGCGGTGGTGGCGCTCGCCTTTAATCCCAGCACTCGGGAGGCAGAGGCAGGCGGATCTCTGTGAGTTCGAGACCAGCCTGGTCTACAAGAGCTAGTTCCAGGACAGGCTCCAAAACCACAGAGAAACCCTGTCTCGAAAAAACAAAAACAAAAAAAAAAATGCTTTTGTTTTGCCTCTGGTCCATAACTGCTGCCCCGTCTTCCGAAGACTCCAGAACACTGAGTCTTTCCTTGTCTTTCATGAACTTGGCACTTGATGAAGACGGCAGACTAAGTGTTTGTGGGATGCCCTGACAGGCAGGCCTTAGCTTATGTCTGTAGGATGCCCCTCTGCGGGAGTCTGGGATGTTTCCTGATGACTAGATGTAGATGAGCCCTCCTGGCTGCGGGGCACAGGAGTGCCCTGGTATCCTTCTTACACATCACCTATTGAGTGCCTCCTCTGAGCCTTTAGTCAAAGCTTTTGAATTTAGAACACTCTACTTGGGTGGACCTCTGCCCCTAACAGTGTGCCCTTCCCATTGGCACCCTGGACTAAAGTTCCTTTTTTGTTTTCCCAGCTGGGGTATGGTAGTGCTCGGTCATTAAACCACACAGTCCTACTCCAGGTGCCTTTGTTTCCATACTGCTAGGTAAGATGTTAGGTAAGACGTTAGCTAGGTAAGATGTTAGGTAAGACGTTAGCTAGGTAAGATGCTAGGGATAACAGCTTGACCTTGTTCCTGGGACTGTAGCTCAGCTGACAGAGTGCCTGTCTAGAAAACACAAAGCCCCAGGTTGGATTCCCAGCATCTAAGAAGCTGGTTTACAGTGCACCCCGGTAAATCCAGCCAGCGCTTGGGAGGTGAAGGCCGGAGAATCAGAAGTTCAAGGTCATCATTGGCTGTGTAGCAAGTTCAAGGCCAGTCGAGGCTATAGAAAGAAAAGCAAGTTTTTGTTTTAGACGTGAGACTTGCTTTTCTTTCTAGAGTAAGATGGATTCTTGTGAAGGTTGGTGTTCTTGCAGCAGCTCGAGAAGGAAAAGTTAGAACCCTGAAACCTCTGCGTCATCAGCCCATCCCCACAGCCTGTATTAACTGTTGTGGCTGCGATAAAATGCCACAGACTAAAGCAGTTTAGAGAAAAGGGCTTAACTTACAGTTCCCGAGGGGCAGAGCCCATGGGTGGGGAAGGCGTGGTTGATCTTTTTATCCACACACAGGAGTCATTCACTTTGAGGGTGTGTTTTCTTTTGGGAAGGCGCAGTGTTCCAGGTAACCCAGGGTAGTCTTGAACTCACAAATGTGGACAAGGTTAACCTTGAATTCATGACCTCCCCTTATTCATCTCCCTTGTGCTGGAAACACTAGCACCCCATACCACACCCCATTTTATCTGGAAATGAGGACTAAATGCAGGGCCTCCTGCTTGCTAGACAAGCCCTCTACCACCTCCGTTACTTCTCCCGCCCTGTGACAGAGTCTTCGAAAACAGTCTTTGGTGTTTGAGGAGGGTCCCCGTGGCTGTCATAAGACAAGGAATATTGTGTGGCGTCTTTCTATGATCTATTTAAAGAGTTTGCTATCTTCTTGGAATGATGAGGACATTATTCAAATCCAGATCAGCAGGCCTCTGGGCTGTCTGTGCTCTGGGGAAGCCCTTGCTCCTCGAGGCGGGACACATTGCAACGGGCTTCACACAGGCTGCTCTGGTCAGCGAGGTGAACAGAGCCTTTGAAGAAAGGGGAGTGACCCCCATCTTAGAGACTCTAGGCCCTAGGCTGACTTCTCTCACTGCCCCCCCCCAAATTGCAAAGAGTCCCTCAGCTGTTGAAGGTTGTTGTCATAGCAACTCATGGTTTACACGCTACCTTCCCCCAACTGAAAGGAGAGCTTGTCTGAATCCCCATTGAATTCAGAGGTCTCTGATGATTTGGACAAAAAGTGTCGCTGTAGTAGTTTGGAATCGGAGTCCGGCTGGGTTTACTTTGTTATGGTGAATATTGAGTTTGTGGTTTTTGCTTTGAGACAAAAATCTCATCTTAGTCTGGAACTTTGGGTTCACTTGCTTTAGCCTTCCTGGGCTGGGATGATGCTGTTTACAGCCAGGCAAAGCCAAAGCCCAGTTTGAAAGGACAGACAAGCCCTGGGGAGGTAGGCGTTTGTCACAGTGCAGAACTCAAAGAGGGAAGACTCCTGTCAGTGTGTTCCTGGGTCTCTGCTGTGAAGACTCGGGCGTTTACATGTAAACACATGTGTGTATGTGAGGTTAGAAAGGCACGTGGGACACGCAGGACAGCAGCCGGGGCTACCATTTCCTTCATGGCTTCCTGGAAAGGTGGAAGCTTTGTGGACATCAGCCCTAGCCCTGTGCCCTCTTTGTTTCCCTGGGTGGAAAGTGGACTTGTGAGAATGAGCGTGGCAACGACTCTGTGTCCCCAAGGATGGCTGTCCTCCTTGAAGGAGCAACTGCGTACTGAAGGCTTGCTTCTGCCAGCAGCTGGCTGTCACAAGGACAGCTGAGTCCCAGTATCACAAACTGCATCCCACCCTGGAGGGTCCGTCCTCCCTGGTGCACCCAACGTCTTGCCCCAGAGATCAGGTCGTAGGCCCACAGGCTGGAGTGAAGGCCCTACAGTATAGCCCGGACCCTGCTGTTGCTGTTTTAGAACCTCTTTGTTAAGGGCCCGAGTCTGTTTTAATCACTGCTCAGGAATCTAATTCAAATACTCAGACTCACTGTCTGCCAAGAGGTGGGTTTGGCCATGACAGACAAACAGGAAAAGGCTTAGAAGTTAATAAAGCTGGGAGAAAAGGGCTTTGTGTGAGCAGGGTCCTTGCTACCCAGCTGCCTGCAGGCCCTAAAGTGAGCCAGGCCTCTTCTTGCTCTGCACGGCCCCAGTGTACTTTCTGGAGATGGTCACAAAGCACCAGGGGGCTTCTGGGACATATTATTCAAGTGATTTTTCTGTTTTCCTTCCCGGTGCAGGGAGTGTGGTCATCTAGTCATTTCTAGGATAAGGTCAGCATGTGCTACATAAATAAGAAGTATATGCAGGAATGTACTGGGCTCCCAGGACGTGCCGGGGGCCAGATTTTCAGGTTCCCATTTCTGAACCTCTTGTGTTTCAAAGAGATGGATGATGGGGTTGGAAACAGAAAATATAAGTAAAATTGATAATATAAAAAATAACAGAAATAATAGAAAATAATATGCTGAAGAAATGCATCAATGGAGGATATCAGCTTTATTCTGAGGGGTATCGAATCCCTAGAGAAGCACTGACCCTCTAAAGGGACTCACAGGCAGGGAGAGTCAAGGGCATCCATTTCAGAGTCTCAGCTAACCCGGCTCTCTTTTCGAACATGTATCTACTTCCCCGTTCTCTGCTTTTTTACCTCTGGGCTTTGCTATAGAAACACAAAGCCCTCAGATATGCTTGATCCTAGGACACAGTGTTGCTCCGGGCATGCAGATCCCACTCGGGGCACCAAAAGTACAATCGGAGAGATTGTTGTGTGCTGTGGTTTGGAAATTGTTCCCAAAGGATTCCTGTGTTGAAAATTAATCTCCTCTGTGAGGTGTGGAGAGGATAAACCGTTGAATTGTATCATTTAGAGGTGGGACCTTTGGAAGGCAGTTCAGATGTGCTTGTCAGGGCGGGGCCTCTTGATGGAGTCCTGGAGCGATTTTAGAACAGAGACAGCCTAGAACACACACACACACACACACATGTACAGGCACATATACAGACATCACACATACAACACACATAACCATACACACAAAGACATACGTGCTACAGACATGCACATCATACACACACTCGCCACACAGGTGTACACAGAGACAGAGAGACAGGCACACAATACACACATTCACAACACAGGTGTGCACAGAGAGAGAGACACACCCACATCACACACATTCGTCATACAGGTATACACAGAGAAAGACACAACACATACACAATACAAACACAACACAGGTGTGCACACACAGAGAGAAAGACACACACCACACACACACAGGCACCACACACACACTCACAACACAGGTGTGTTCACACATGCAGGTACTACATGTACACACATACCACACAGATGTGCACACACACCACATATGCGGGCACACACAGGACTGCACACATACTACACACACATACGTAACACATAGGTGTGCACATACACAGGCATGCACACATATCACACACATACCACACAGGTGTGCATGCACACACACAGACTCACATACCACACATGCACACAGTCACATACAGTTATCTGAGCACACATGTGCACACTAGCACACCCTGGGTTCCCCTGTCTTTTTGCAGATCATGTACCACTCTGGAATTCTGACATTAAGAAAGTCATCACTAGATACAGCCCTTGACTAAACTCTATTTCCCTAAAGCTTACCTGGGCTGAGGAATTGCCCATTGTTAGCAATGGAACACAACATTTGAACAGCCTTTATAGGCTTAGGGAGTGGAGTGGGGTGGGTTGTGTCTTTCTTGGCAAGTCGATGTCTCTGCTAAGTGTGAAATTCAGCTTTAAAACAGGGAATTTTTACCAAGGTTGTATTATTCTTTTTATTTGTTTTGTTTTTTATAGGTTTTTATTTTTTATTTATTTTTTATTTATTTATTTATTTATTTTTTTGAGACAGGGTTTCTCTGTGAAACAGTCCTGGCTGTCCTGGAACTCACTTTATAGACCAGACTGGTCTTGAAATCACAGAGATCTGCCTGCTTCTGCCTCCCAAGTGCTGGGATTAAAGGTGTGCACCACTGCGACCTGGTGGTTGTGTTCCTCCTCCCCATCCCGCTGCACATATAGGGTCTCTCTGTAGCTTTGGAGCCTGTCCTGGAACTAGCTCTTGTAGACCAGGCTGGCCTCGAACTCACAGAGATCCCGCTTGCCTCTGCCTCTCTAGTGCTGGAATTAAAGGTGTGCACACCACCATCCGGCGGTTGTGCTATTTTCAATGCAAATGGCAAGAGTGTCTATAATTTCCTTTACGTGTCTTCGCCTCTTCTGTGTCTTGGCTCTGGAATCTGATGACTGCTGCTAGTGCCCTGGTGGCCAAAGCAGAAAGGATGACAAGAGGCAAGGAAAGAGTGAATTTGGGGGAATATTATTTTCAGGTGTGTAACTTTTGTTTATGCTGTATCTGTTTAACTCTGTGAAGCTGTGTTACTGTGTCTGTCTAAAACACCTGATGGTCCTAATAAAAAGATGACTGGCCAATAACGATGCAGGAGCAAGGATAGGTGGGGCTGGCAGGAAGAGAGGATAAATAGAAGGAGAACCCTGAGAGAAGGGAGAAGGAGGAGCAAGAGAACAAGGACAGGAGAATATCAGGGGTCAGTCACCCAGTCACCCAGTCACCCACGGAGTAAGAAGGAAAGACATACAGAAGAAAGAAAGATAAAAGCCCAGAGGCAAAAGGAACTTGGGATAATTTAAGCTAAGAAAAGCTGGCAAGAACCAAGCCATGCTAAAGCCGGGCATTCATTACTAAGAATAAGTCTCTGTGTGTCATTTACTTGGGAGCTGGGCAGTGGGCTCCCCAAAAGAGTCCAAGGTGTAAAACATCACACAACGGGCAGAACAGCCTGGCTCTAGACTAGAAGAAGCACACAGCGCTGCTCCGCCTAACCCATCTATCTTGTCAGCTGTCTCAAGACAGGTGTGACAACACGTCACGTCAGACAGGAAACGAAGGCAGACTGACAAGAAGACAGTCTGATCTGATGACACGCTTGATAAGGAAGACGGCTTTGCCAGCAGAGTGTTAGGAATAGAAATTTCCTACTGATTCACTGGACAAAATCTATGGTTAAATGGATAACAAAGTATAAAGTGGGTGGGG
The DNA here is from genome assembly GCF_014885135.2 of Alexandromys fortis. NCBI lineage: Eukaryota > Metazoa > Chordata > Mammalia > Rodentia > Cricetidae > Alexandromys > Alexandromys fortis. Next base: position 227,786 of record NW_026068063.1, on the reverse strand, counting down.
AGATCAAACCAGTTTCCGTGCATGGGTCTTAGGAAAGGTTTTCCCATGTTGGGTGCATCTGCTTAAAATGTTCTAAGCAGCTCTTTCCAAGCCGGCACTCCGTAAGGGTGAACCATGTTCAGCTCGAGCGCCAAGATCGTCAAAGCCCAATGGCGAGAAGCCTGGCTGGATGAGTTCGAGTCCGGCATCTCTCAGGCGCTGCTCGAGCTGGAGATGAACTCGGATCTCAAGGCGCAGCTGCGGGAGCTCAACAGCACTGCGGCCAAGGAAACTGAAGTTGGTGGTGGCCGGAAAGCCATCATAATTTTTGTACCAGTTCCTCAGCTGAAATCCTTCCAAAAAATCCAGGTCCGGCTGGTTCGTGAATTGGAGAAAAAGTTCAGCGGGAAACACGTAGTCTTCGTTGCTCAGAGGAGGATTCTGCCCAAGCCAACTCGGAAAAACCGTACGAAAAATAAGCAGAGGCGCCCCAGAAGCCGCACGCTCACCGCAGTGCACGACGCCATCCTTGAGGACTTGGTCTTCCTGAGTGAGACTGTGGGCAAGAGGATCCGAGTGAAACTGGACGGCAGCCGGCTCATAAAGGTTCATTTAGACAAAGCACAGCAGAACAACGTGGAGCACAAGGTGGAAACTTTTTCTGGTGTGTCTAAGAAGCTCACGGGCAAGGATGTTAATTTTGAATTCCCAGAGTTTCAGTTGTAAAGAAAATGACTGAATAAAGTGTCATTCGTTAAAAAAAAATGTTCTAAGCAGAATAACAGTTACTATGTATTGCTAACTTTGGGAACTACCTTTAAGGAGTTCTGTGTTTTTTTAAATTTTAAAATTACTTTGTTTGCTATCTGTATTCATGTGCCGTGGCACACGTGTGGAGTCGCGGGGCAATCTGAAAGAGATTATTTTAGAGTGTCCGCATTTATATGCATACACATATACAATGCACACACATACACACACAGACATATCCATATCTTTTGTTGTGCTAAGCAGGCAGCTGCAGACACCAGTGATAGATTGCTGCTGTATAGGAGGACTTGGAGCTGACTAACCTGAGATCTATGCCCGGGCTGGGAGCTCCATCTTTGCAGCTACTAAGCTTGTGATGAACGATTCACTGTCTGTCTGTTCATCTATCCGTCCATCTTTGAGACAGAGTCTAACTCCTAGCAGAGGATGACCTTGAGCTTCCGACCCTCCTCCTGCCTCTACTATCTGAGGAGGTGCTAAGATTCCAGGTGTCTGCCTTCGCCAGAGTCTGTGGTTCTGCGGATCTGAAGGGTTGTTTTTGTGCACCGAGCCGTGAATTTGCAGGATGGGCTCCAGCTGCTCGGGGTTCTTCCCTTGTCACAAAGGCTGCCTCTCTGTGAGAAGCAGGCCGGCGCTTCAGCTGAACTCGGCTGCCTTCTCCTTGGCTTCACTTTTCTCAGATCATTCTCCTTCCGTTTATGGAGGCTGTCTTGGCTCTTGGAGGCCTGAACAGGCTCCATCTGCACATTAATTCTCCTGGCAAGAATTTTGTTTGTGCTTGTTTACAAGACCGTCAGCATGCTGAGTGGACACTATAGACTGCTCTAAGTTTGCCATGGTGACACTTACGGCATTCCTTTTTGAACAGCGTAAATTCTGATGTCTATAATGTGACTCCTCACACATCTGTGGCCAAAGGAATAACTCCATGTTTCCTGAAGGGTCTAGAGAACATAGATCAGGATCTTCTCTTTGTGTTTGTCATTTTGTTGCATTGCAGGAAGATACCTGTCACGGCCCAAAAGCATCTCTAAGGATTTTAAAGTGTGCGCAGAGGGTATGTAACATTTAGAAATTGCTTGAAAGGTTTCTAGGCAAAACAAAACCCAAGCTAGATGTGGTGGCGCATACCTTTAATCCCAGAACTCGGGAGGCAGAGGCAGGGGAATGTCTGAGTTTGAGGCCAGCCTGGTCTACAGAGTGAGTTCCAGGATAGGCAGGGCTGCACAGAGAAACCTTGTCTGGAAAAACCAAAATCAATTAAGCAAACAACCCGCCCCTCAAACCCTGAAGAACAGCGTAGTGGCAAAGAACTTTGTGAAGAAAGGAAGGCAGTCTTTGAAGAGGAGAGAGTCACCTTCAGCTGACTGCTGACCAGTGCAAGACCAGAGAGACGGGCAAGCAGAAAGAGGAACAGGTAGGAAAAAACAAGCAGGAAGGACAGTCAGAGGAGTGGTTGGTCCGCTGGAGGAGAGGTGGGAGGGGACCACAGGAGCTGAGTGGAGAAGCAGGGAGCTACAGACATCGACTGTGTGACTGCTGGCCGATGACGGGGTTTGAAAAGGCTTATCTGGGATGTTCCCACTGCTCAGCCACAGCCCAGCTTCTGAACCTTGGCACTGTTGATAGTTGGGACCTGGTAATTCCTTTCTATGAAGTCATGCCCTGGGCATTATAAGATATTTAGGGACATCCATGGAATTAGTTCACCAGGTGCCAGTGGTATATACCCGTTTACCCCCATGTAATGATAAAACATGAGATTACCTAAACAATAAAATTCCCCCGTTGACCCTCATTTTGCAAACCCAGTCAGTCAGAGTATCTCCTTTGGGAAGATTAGTTTTGGGGACATAAATTATATAGAGAAAGGGCTTGGTACCCAGTATTTGGTTTTCAAAACGGGCTTCCAAAATCCTCAGCAATAAAACAGGCTGAAATAATCAAGTCACACTGAGAATGTTCAAGCATCCTTTTTACAATAATAGCCAAACCCGGTAAGCTTGTCTCATAGGGGTTTTGCTTAGAGAGAACCCATATGTGACATGTGGTATGTGGCACTGTCTTTTAGGAAGGGGTGACAAAGAGAACAAAGTGAGGAGGTGGGATGCTTGATTCTGGGAGCTGCTGCCCAAGGCCAGGGAAGAAGATAAATCTCAAGAACATTCAAGCAGGTGTCCTGCTTACAGAGACACCCACCATGGCCTGCATGCAGCCGTGTGGCTCAGTATATGGAGGGTCCCAAAGGAGACCCTGAAGTAACATAGGTAACTGCTTATAGAAAAGACTTTCCTATCACCTTGAAGTAGCAGGATGTGAGGAAGAGACCTGGTCCTGGTAGAAGGGCAGGAGACTTCAGATCTCATGACCAGAACCACCAGCCAAGCTGAGAAACAGCAGCCGCAAAGGCTACCTCACACATGGCTTGGAATAAAGAGGACCAATGGCCTTGCTGGTCTATTCATCAAGAAGCAGTCAACACCCAGTGGCCTTAGACAGCCCTGCCCTTCCAGGTCTCCTTCTCCCCTGGCTAGCTCCAACCTGTGTCTGCAACTCTCCTGTGTCAGATACTCCTCCGTCCTGGCATTTCTAACATCCACTGCAATTTAGGTTTCATCTTGATGGTTTTATACAATGGCTTTCCCTTTCCTCCTTGCCAGGAATCTGGCCCTGTCATCCATTGCCTGGCCTCAGCAGCTCTCCGGAGCCTTGGCGCATGCCTCCATGCTCCCATCGTCCTTGTGTTTTCAATGCAGGCAAAACCAGTCAACGTAAACTGTGCTGCCAAGTTCTGCAGCCAGCCAGGTCAAGATGTAGTTTGACCCTGTTCTATCATAGGGACAGTGGCGGAATCTGAGAAACCTTTTTTTTTCTTTTTTGAGACAGGGTCTCTCTCTCTCTCTCTCTCTCTCTCTCTCTCTCTCTCTCTCCCTCTCTCTCTCTCTCTCTCTCGCCAGGGTTTCTATGTGTAACTTTGGAGCCTGTTCTGGCACTCATCTGTAGACCAGGCTGGCCTCAAACTCACAGAAATTGCCTGCCTCTGCCTCCCAAGTGCTGGGATTAAAGGTGTGCACCACCATCGCCGGGCTGTGCTCTCTTTCTTTCCTCTCACTGTAAACCTGGTTAAGAGTAGTGACCAGAAACTGTGCCACAGCCGGAATGCCGTTCCTTCCTGATATTTCCTCTGCCAAGCAAATTAGTTCATTACTTTTGACTTCAGCTCTCAAGCCCTGGGGAGAATGCAGCCAGATTCATTGCCAGAATATGTCACGAGCCACCTCTATCTCAGTTCCCAGCAGAGTTTTTATTTCCCTTTGAAACCTCATGAGCTAGGCCTTCATTGTCCACATTGTCTGTCAACATTCTAATCTTCCAGACTCCCACCTCAGTGACCCATCGGGTTGTACTTAGAACATGCTAGGGCAGCGGTTCTCAGCCTTCCTCATGCTGCGGCCCTTTAATACAGCTCCTCATGTTGTGGGGACCCCGACCACAACATTATTTTCATTGCTACTTCATTTTGTAGAGGAGTGGTGTCTCAGTCCCTAAGACCATCAGAAGTAAGTGTTTCCTGACGGTTGTGACCCACAAGTTGAGAGCCGCTGTTCTAGGATGTTTCTAGGCTGCGACTCCAGACTCTTCCGCAATTCCTCTTAACAAACTAGTCAGCAACAGCTCCATTCTTTAATGACAATTTTCTTTATTACTTACTTTTCTTTTCTTTCTTTCTTTTCTTTGTTTGTTTGTTTGTTTGTTTGTTTTTCGAGACAGGGTTTCTCTGTGGTTTTGGAGCCTGTCCTGGAACTAGCCCTTGTAGACCAGGCTGGTCTCGAACTCACAGAGATCCGCCTGCCTCTGCTTTCCGAGTGCTGGGATTCAAGGTGTGTGTCACCACTGCCTGGCCTCTGTGTTAACTAGTGGCTAGCTCTGCACTCTGACCTTCAGACAAACTTTATTTGTTAGATCACAAACCAAATGTCACCACATTTTCCCTTTTTGTCTAAAATAGGAAAGGTTATATTTGGGAACCCTGAAAAAAAAACTTTGGGTTGTCAAGTCCTGGAAAGGTAACTGTCATTTGTTGTCCAATCTCTGTGTAATGGGAAGTGCAGGGCTTGTCTCAAGCACTGACTAGAGCAGTCTGTGAGGCTGGATCACTCAGCTAGCCACCTTGAAATTGTCCTGAGCAGTTTGCAGCCCCAAGCTGATCTTTAGGTGGCATTTTTCAACTTGTTGTTACCATAGTCCTCGTGGAATCATCATTGTGGGGCCCCATCCTCCTTTTGGAGAGTTCAAAGCTCACTGTTAGGCACGGTCTTGGTTCACTAGAGAAAACTTAAACATTTAAATATCATATGCAGAAGATCTAAAAAATGTTAAAGGATCATACTTCGTTATGTCCATCCAGAGTACAAAAACTAAATTCCTAGTTACCCGATAGAGACTCAAACCTGAAATCATGTACAGGAAGCTAGATGAAGCCTTTTCCTAGAATTAGTTAGTACTCGATATGATCATTAATATCATGACAAAAAGTTTAAATATATATATTAATCTTATAAACTTTGAGATAATATTTGTACCTTAACCTGTTAAAAAGTAAAAATAAAACCAAAAGATTATGAGATTAGTGGCAACAAAATAGTTCCTTAATTTTGATTTTCCTTCTGTCCCATATCAGGTGGCTCTTCTGACGTGACACAGGAATTTTGGATTTTACTTTAACAATCATGCTTGGGTTTAGAGAAGCAGAGAGCCATGCCCCAATTTCAAAGCCGGGTTTAATTTTTAATTGGACTGAAACTACAAAAAGACCATTTACTTTATATGTCTGTAGAGAACAGTAGAAACAAACATTTGGGAAGATTTATGAAATTTTATCCTGTTGGAAATGTGATATACTGGTAGGCCAGTTTACTCTTTCTCTTGGGACATTTTTTCTGGGTGATTTGTTCTTTTTCTTCAGATGTCTCATTTGTCCAGTTGTCTTCAGAGTCCTTGGCTGGATGCCTTCTTTTCTCCTGAAAAGACAAAAGAAAACCCTGCTCCGACCCTAACCTTAGGGAGGTTCCCTTATGACAAGTAATATCTGATCAGATGAGAAGCATTGGTTAGTCATCTAAATTAGTCTAGATAGAATGGTTACCCTGGTCGATGAATTATCACCTCTTCTAACTAAGAGGGCAAACTACTGAGACCCAGGCCTCTGATTAAATTTATGGATGGCCACGTTCTACTCTGGTAGGTGATAATGGTTGGAAGTAAAGAACTTCCTTTGGGTGGCCTGCCCATACTTAGCTTACCATGGCTGGCCCCCACAGTGGCTTGAATAAAAATGGCCCCCATAGACCCATAGGGAGTGGCATTCTTAGAGGTGTGGCCTTGTTGGAGAAAGTTGGGGGTGGGCTTTGAGGTTTTCAGATGCTCAAGCCAAGACCAATGCCACTCTCTCTTCCTGCTGTCTGCTGATCTGGATTTAGAACTTGGCTCTTTCTCCAGCTCCATTTTTGCCTGCACTCCACCAACCTTCCTAACATGACAAGAATGGACTAAACTGTCACGAGCCATTTCCCCCCTAAAAATCATTACAGGAACCATCACCTTGGGGAGTCTGCAGGGAACCTCACACCCATAATTATGTTCTATTGAGAACCTGCCCCACACCCAATTAAGCTGTTGATGGAGAGCTATCTGTTAGCGGAACCGCCTCACATTCCAGCTACCCAGGGAACCAGGTGTGGCAACTTGTGACTTCTTGGCCTACCTCCTGGCCTACGTGACCTGGAACAGGCGGCAAGAGTCCAGTTTCCCTACCCTTCAGGGGCTATATAAGCAGCAACCATGATCCTAATAAACGGAGGCTTTGACAAATCTGCTTGGCCTCATTCTTCTGTCCTAGCTCATTCCCTTTCAGGTAGCGCCCCTCCGAGACCCTGGAATAACTGATTGCAGGGTGGGTTACAAACCCCTAGACTGAGTAACCCACCCCAATGCAATCGACACTAAACCTCTGAACCTGCAAGCCAGTCCCAGTTTAAATGTTTTCCTTTATAAGAGCTACCGTGATGCCAGGCGATGGTGGTGCACACCTTTAATCCCAGCACTAGGGAGGCAGAGGCAGGCGGATCTCTGTGAGTTCGAGACCAGCCTGGTCTACAGCGCTAGTTCCAGGACAGGCTCCAAAGCCACAGAGAAACCCTGTCTCGAAAAACCAAAAAAAAAAAAGAGCTACCGTGGCCATGGTGTCTCCTCCCAGCAATAGAAACCCAAACTAAGATGGTGATCACGTGCAAGTCTTTTTTCCTCCCTGATTTCTCAGCCCCTCCCTTCAGGAAAAGGAAGTCATATTGGTCCTGTAAAGCCATAGGGTAAGGGTTCTATGAATTATTGAGAGTGAAGAGCAGAGGAAAAGCACCTCTCACACTTCAGCTAGTGTGTGTGTATGTGTGCGTGCGTGAGCGCGTGTACGTGCGTGTGTATGTGTGCATGTGAAGGTCAGGGGTCCAGCTTATTTTGTGAGACAGAGTCTCTCACTATTGTAGAATTCACCAAGTAGGCTATTCCCCAACCTACAGAGACCATCCTATCTCTGCCTCCTTAGAACTGGGATTACAAAGTGGGTACCACAATGCCAGGAGATCCGTCTTAGGTCCTCATGATGGCAAGACGGGAACATTCACCCACTGAACCATCCTCACAGCCTCTGCTTTGGCTATTAATGGGAAGGCCTAACATGAATTCAGTAGGCACTGGGGAACTCCTCTTCATTGTACACGCTTTCTCTATCACCCTGTGTTGGATGGAGACAGGATAGAGGAAAGCCTTGGCTTTGAAGCTAAGTGGGTGGGATACATTCATAAAATTAGATATTCAAAAGTCTTTCGGAAATCATTCTGGATCTCACTTTAATCTGTGCAAACCGCAGGGCACCCCATGACACACACAGACAGCTCTTCTCACTGACGTGAATGGAGAAGGTTTGGGATAGCAGGTCCTTTTATGAGCAGTGTCCCCCTTCTTCCTCAGGAGTGACGGAGCCTGATTATTTTATCAAGAGTCTGCCCCAGGCAATGTCTCCCCGTCAGACACTCAGACGCTTGAGAGCAAGCATAACACCCCAGCGTTCACTCCACTTGGCTAATTTTAAAACTCCGGACGTCTGTTGTGTACTTAGCTCTAAATTACACGTTAAATGTGGGTTTTTCTTAGGCCTCATACACGCGGCAGGTAAATAAAGTCGTTTTTGTGAAGGGGGACATTAAAAGTCGTTTTAAAAGGCCCTGTATCCTCGGACCGGAGCTGCCAGCCGCCTGTCTGGGACAGGTCTCCCAGCTACTGTGTAGGCAACTTTAGGATTTTGATGCAACCCAACCAGTAAATAACAGTCCAGGCTAATGGACCCCCCACCCCCAGCCTGAGAGGCCCTCAGCTTGGCTCATCCACCCTTCTCTGACTGAACCATTTACTTTCACACCGGACTGCTTTTTCTGCTTTGGAGGTCAATGCAGTTCCCATCTTGGCCACAAGGAGGCAACACGGACTCATTCAGTTAGTGGTGCTTGGGCCAGGGAAGCCAATGGCTTGACATTTTCCTTCCTGTCCCCGGGATGATGCCAGGAGACAGGACAAATATAGCGTAAACAATAGTTACAGCCTACAATTTGGGTGCCACAGCCTCGGATGTCAGCTTCTGCTCTTTCTTTTAGTGACTCTCTCTCTTCTTTTTTTTTTTAAACATTTAATGAGAGGGAAAGGCGCTGGTTGTTTAGAAATACGCTCTCCTTTTCCAGGTCAAGGTCTAGGCTCAGATCTGCGCGGCTGGAGCAGAGCCCTGTTTCTTGGCTGGAGTTGACAAATGTCTTCATTTGACGACAGCGATGTGGCTTCCATCACCATGTGGTAGACACTCTGTGGGCCACCCGGAAGAGAGCGGACTCAGAGCTGGGGAGGTGGACACTTGGGAGGAGCTGTGGTCCTTCAGGTAGGGATGCAGAATGAGACGGAGTGCGCAAAGTGAAGGTCCAAGATGCCCAGTCCCTCAGAGGGGAGGATGGAGGGGAGGAAGGGATGAAGGAGAGGACGGTGTGAGCGAGGACCCTGAGGTGGACATCAGCAGCTGCAGGCAGTCAAGTTCTATTTTCCATACTCTGTTCGTTACTTTTTTTCCCGCGGAACAAAGTATGAACAGAAATAAGTTAGGGAAGAAGGTTTGACTCATGGCTCAAGGTGACAGTCCACCATGGTAGCAGAAGTCTAAAGCAGCTGCTCACGCTGGGTCTGGAAGTGAGGAAGCCGAGAGAGATGGAGTTAGGATTAGGAGAGATTGAGACGTTCAGTTATCCCCACCTACCTACCAGGTTTGAGGCTCACCAGGACTACATGAGACGCTGTCCCCACCAAAAAAAAAATATTAAAGGAACAAACCAAGGGGGTGGGGTGTGTCTGTACCGGTTACATTTCCTGTTGCTGACAGAAACAGCTTACAGAGGGAAGGGAGGAACCATCTGTTTGGGCTCACAGCTGAAGGGTCCAGTCCTTCCCAGCAGAGAGGGCTTGGTGGCAGAAGCTGGAGACAGCTGGGCACATCCACAGTTAGAGGAGAGGAGGGATGGATGCTGGTGCGGAAGCCCCCTTGATGACACTCCCAGAGGTTTGTTTCCATGGTGATTCAAGTCTACAATCAAGGTGAATCATCCCATCCTTCCACTGCCATCACGGGGCCCAAAGTGCATCATCTCAGCCTACTCACATGGCCCCTGCTTCCCTTCAGATCCCCCTCACTGATAAGCAGTATTTTGTGGAGTCCTTGCACAACTTTCAGAGATTTGCCTGACTAGGGAGACAAGAGAATGATGAATTAACAGACAAACAGACCTACAGAAACAGGAAAGCTGGGATCAGGAAGACTGAACCCTCTGGTGAAAAGCCCCATCAGCCTGGAAGTTCACAATGTGTTTATTACATACAGTTGAGCAGGGAGGTGGGTTTATGGTATACAGTTGAACAGGGAGGTGGGTTTATGGTATACAGTTGAACAGGGAGGTGGGTTTATGGTATACAGTTGAACAGGGAGATGGGTTTATGGTATACAGTTGGTCAGGGAGGTGGGTTTGTGGTATACAGTTGAGTAGGGAGGTGGGTTTATGGCATACAGTTGGTCAGGGAGGTGAGTTTATGGTAAACAGTTGAGCAGGGGAGTGGGCTTATGGTATACAGTTGGTCAGGGAGGTGAGTTTATGGTATACAGTTGGTCAGGGAGGTATGTTTATGGTATACAGTTGACCAGGGATGTGGGCTTATGGTATACAGGTTTAGCCAATCTCAGTAGAAGCAGTCTCTATAGGGGGTCAGTTTCCAGGCCACAAATATCTCGGGGGAGAAAGTCATGGTGGACATCTTCTGCACAAACAATCAAATTCATACTTAGACCCCCAAGCAGGTTTTGCCAGTTGCCTCTGAGCCTCACTCTGAGAAATAAATGGGGAGATGCTTCCTAGCTTGGGATACCTACATTTTCCCTTGGGTCTGGCATGGCCATGTCAACAATTCAACCCTTTTCCCTGGCTTCCACCCCTTGCCTCTTCCATTTCTCCACCACACAACATTCTGACCAGGTCTCCTGCCTTCTACCTTCCACACACACTGTTTCTCTAATTCCAGGACTTTCTGGGACTGTACAAGTCTCAGGGCTCTGGGTCTTGAATGAGTCCTTCTTCTGGTGTTTCTTCCTCAGCGTGTATCTCACAAGTCATCTTTTGGGGCTCTGGGCTTAGAAGGGTTTGTGCTGGCTTTAACGTTCCGAGATGCCGAAAGTCTTTCTGATTTCACTATGTAGCCCACACTGACCTTGAAGTTAAAATCCCCCTGTGATGTGGGATTCCCCTCTGTATGCTGTGAATACCATTGGTGAATAAAGAAACTGCTTTGAGCCTATAGCAGGTCAGAGCAGCACAGAGGTAGACGAGGGGTGGGGGGAAACTAAACTGAATGCTGGGAGAAAGGAGGCAGAGTCATGTAGCCTCTTGAAGACAGATGCCAGAACTTTACCTGGTAAGCCACAGCCTTGTGATGATACACAGAATAATGGAAATGGGTTAAATGTAAGTCGGCCAGGCAGTGATTTGATTAATACAGTTTCTGTGTGGTTATTTCAGGAGTCTGGGCAGCTGGGAAACAAACAAGCAGCCTCTATACAACACCTGTGCTTTCTCCAGGAGCTGGAATTATAGGCGGTTGTCAGCTGCCATGAGGGTGCTGGGAACTGAACCTGTGCCATCTGCAAGAATAGCCAGTGCCCTCCATCCCTGAGCCACATCTTCAGCTCCACTTCACACTGGCTTTTGAACGAAGCTCTGTATTTTCGTTTTGCATGTGGCAGATTCCACCTCTAACCAGGACACTGCTCATCCAAAACTTAACTCTGCAGTGATCCAGATGTTCCCTCCCAGAGGCCCTCTCCCACCACTCAGCCAAAGGAGCCCCCAACAGTCTTCCTGTAAGCCCATTCCTGTGTGAACACCTTGTCCTTCACCCCTCTCTCTGTCTATTGTCTGTTTCTTTTGCATGCCTGTCTGCACATAGCTGTGTCCTTAGGCACCACCAAAACTGGTGGTCCTGATGCTCCTGGTCCCTTTGATTGAGTGAAGAACCTGGGACCAGGAACAGGGTGGGTGTCTGATTGGGCTGGGACTGAGCTGTTCTCAGCTGGGACCCGAAGGAGCTGGAGAACTGTGGCTGCCCTTCCTGGGACAGTCAGTAGCCCTTTCCTTTGTCTCTAATGTGTCTGCTGAACTGGACTCATCCTGTGTCCTGGGTAACTCCGAAACTCTGAAGTTTGAGGGTTTTGAGAATAAACAATTTCTTTTCGTCATGAAATAAAGTTGTATACATTTAACATTTAACATTGTTACATTGTTAACATGATCAATGTTAAGACACAAAAGACATAAACTGGAGCTAGGCAGTGGTGGCACATGCCTTTAATCCCAGCACTTGGGAGGCAGATGCAGGTGGATCTCTGTGAGTTCGAGGCCAGCCTGATCTATAGAGCTAGTTCCAGGACAGCTAGGGCTGTTACACAGTTTTTCTTCTTTTCCTTCGCTTCTTCCAATCTTCTTTCTCTTCCTTCTTTCCTTTTTTCTTACTCCTTGATTTTTTTCTTCAAATAAGCTCTCATGTAGCCCAGGCTATCCTGGAACTCCCTATGAAGTTAACAATGACTTTGAACCTCTGATCCTCTTGGCTCCACCTCCTGAGTGCTAGAATTACAAGTGTGTGTCATAATGCCTGTTTCATATAGTGCTGAGGATCGAACCCAGGGCAACAGGGTTAAACTAGGTGAATATCCTACTAATTTCTTTTGAGAAAGGTCTGTGTGTGTGTGTGTGTGTGTGTGTGTTGTTATGCCCAGATCTGTAAAGGCCCCCCAAACCAACAAGGAGACCAAGTCCCGTATGTAAAAGCAAAGATCCTTTATTTTATATAAGTTTGCAAACTCGGTCTCTCTGCATGCCCAACATATTGGGATAATCGAAGTGAAAGTGTGCTGGCAGGTGATCCTATCTACAATGGTTAGAATGTTAGGCATTTCCTTTGAGGGGTCTGTTCTTGGGTGGAGCTCCAGTAATCTCAGTTTGTGGTCCTTCCTGTAATCAGATAATTGCCTTAGAGTAAACTACTGAGACTCAGGCCTCCATTAAGTTTATCATTGTTGCCAGGTGATGGTGGCGCACGCCTTTAATCCCAGCACTCGGGAGGCAGAGGCAGGCGGATCTCTGTGAGTTCGAGACCAGCCTGGTCTACAGAGCTAGTTCCAGGACAGGCTCCAAAGCCACAGAGAAACCCTGTCTCGAAAAACCAAAAAAAAAAAAAAAAAAAAAAAAAAAAAAAAAAAAAAGCTTATCATTGCTGAGTCCTACTCTGGCAGGTGATAATGGTTGGAAGTAAAGAACTTTACTTCCTTTGGGTGGTCTACTCCTATTAAGCTTACCATGGTTGGCTGAGTCCTCTGTCTGTCTGTCTGTCTCGTGTGTGTGTAGCTCTGAAACTCACTGTTTAGCCCAGGCTGTACTCAGACTCATGGCAACCCTCTTCTCTCAGATTTCTAAGTGCTGGGGTTCTAAATTTGAACTAAAATACCTGATTTCTTCTCTCGCTCTCTTCCTTCCTTCCTTCCCTCCTTCCTTCCTTCCTTCCTTCCTTCCTTCCTTCCTTCCTCCCTCCCTTCCTTCCTTCCTTCCTCTCTCTCCCTCTTTCCCAGTTGGTCTCTTTCTTGGTTTATTTCTGAGCCATGTCTTTGGCTGTTTTGCCCAGGTGGGCAGGGAACTGCTGGGCTCTAGTGACCTTCTCCGCTCACTCTCCTAGTCTCTGGAACTGTAGACGTGTCCGGCTTTCCCCTTCAGCCCAGCGGTTGTGAGTAATCCAAGCAGGACAGCTCGCTCATGGCAGTATCGTTCCACCTGTGTCCCATTACAGGGCTCAGACCTTCCTGGCACCGAAGGCTGTGAAATTCTAGACCACAACCAGCCGGAGAAATGCATCTCTGACGTCAGCAGTTGATCCTCCGAATCCCTGAAGCTGGGGAGGAAACAACTGCTGTTTTGTCTCCTAGTTGGGAGTCCAGGGAGTAGAACGAGGGAGGGTGGTCCAGGCTGGGGGCCCCTGCCCGCTGCCGGGGATGGGGAGCTTGTTTATTCCTCAGGATCTGCAGTTTACCTCCAGGTCAGCATGGTCCTCAAAGGGGCTCTAAAGAGCACACCAGAATTTGTGTTTTGCTATTGAGTTGAGACTTCCCAATGAGTTGAGACTTTTTTTTTTTGTGGAAAAACAGCAACAACAACAGCTTAAGGCTACGTCTGAGACAGAGCTCAAACCATCTTGCCTCGTGGTCAATTAAAAGTGGTTACACATCTCTAGTCCCAGCACTCAGGAGGTCCTAGAGGAGGGTCTAGGATTCAAGCTGTCTGAATGTCACTTCTGTTGCTGTGGTAAGCTCCTCAGACAGAAAGCAACTAAGGAGAGAAAGGGTTTATTGGCTCACAATTCCAGGGCATACAGTCCATCATTGTGGGGGAGTCAAGGCAGGAGCTTCTAGTGATATCATATCCACAGTCAAGAGAAGAGGAAACGGAATGCACGAATGAGTGCTGGCTTATTTCTCCACTCTTGTACAGTCCAGGGCTCTCTACCTAGGGAATGCTGCCACCCACTGTGGGCTGGGTATTCTCACATCAAGGAACTTCACCAAGGCTGTCCCCTACTGGCATGCCCACAGGCCAACTCTGTGTAGACAGATCTCTTATTGAGCCTCTCTCCCTGGTAAGTGTAGGATGTGTCAACTTGACAGTTAAGGTTAACTAACTGTAACACAAGGCCATCCTGGCATATATAGTGAAGCCCAGTCTCAAAAAGAAAAGAGGAAGGGGGGCTGGAGAGATGGCTCAGTGGTTGAGAGCACTGGCTGCTCTTCCAGAGGTCCTGAGTTCAATTCCCAGCAACCACATGGTGGCTCAAAACCATCTGTAATGGGGTCTGGTGCCCTCTTCTGGCCTGCAGTCACACATGGAAGGAATGTTGTATATATAATAAATAAATCTTTTAAAAAAAACAAATAAATAAAAAAGAGGAAGGGTTATTATTAGTGTGGCCGTTGATTGCTGCCTTCCCTGAGATGTACCGGGGTTAGCTAGGGCTGTATCCTTTTAGCGGCAAGGTCTCTTATCTAACTAATTCAAGACTTCTTTATCAGCTCTTTGCTGAGCCGTACACTCAGCCTGAGGTTCCTGGGGGAACTGCGAGAAAAGGGCATCTGCTGTGAGTTGATGTGAGACCCTGACTTCGGGTGTGGGGTGTGTGTGAGCCTTCTGTGGACTCAACAATACCACTGAAGCGAGGGGCAGGCTCGCTCCCATTTACTAGAAGAAGCCTCAAGTCCTAGAGGTGGTTTGAGCTACGCATCTCTTCCCCCAGTGCTATAGTTCGGGTCTGATTTAGCCCCTGAGCGTAGAGGTGTTGGAAGCCTAGTGGTATTGGCAGAGCTGAGGATGTAGCTCAGTTAATAGAGTACCTCAAGTGAAAGGAGACTAGAACAGTCTTTGAGCCACCCTTACCTGGGTCTGGATTCTCAGTTTGCCAATTCTACCTCACCAGGAGTGTTGGTAAGTTCCTTACCCCCCACCCAAATGTGATCACCGCACTTTAAGCCGGAGGTAATAGTTAGCTCTCAGGATTGCGTTCACAGTGAAGTTGGGCGCTGTGCTGAAATTCTCCTCTGCTGCCCCAAACTTAGGAGCCGCTCAGTCAACAGCCATTAACACTGAAACTATGGTACCACATAGAGAAGCAACCTCAGCTATGTTATTTCATGTTTTTCCACATGTGATTTTCTTTAATATAAGAAAATGGTCGGTTTCCGTTATAAAAGCAGTAATGTTTAAAGGTTTGCTGAGGCCTTGGCTGTAATTTTATTATATTCAAGAGCTGGAGAATGTTCTGAGGAGCCATTTGGGAGGGCGGGCAAGGGAAATAATGGGGAAAATGATTTGAACTATAAAAATTCCAATTTCCAACCTAGTTCTCAGGAACTCATCTCATCCCAGCAGAGAGGAAAAGTCCCCTCATCTCCCCTCTGTTCACTCATTCCCTTCCCAGCCCGTCTTAGCCTGATGTCTCTTGGAAAGAGTCACTTTGGGCTCCTTTCTGGGTCCCGTCTGCTGCACTGCTCTCTCAGAGACCAGGTCTTGTTTCAAGGCAACCATGAAGCCTTTCCCCCCACCTGCTCCCAGTGCACATTGTCATTCTGCACAGAGGCCTCCCTGCACAATTTCCACACTCCAGGGGACTGAAAGTCACCACGACTCTAAGGTGTGTGTCACCCATGGACAACTCCTGAATAACTAATCAGCAGAGGGAAATGAAGACTTTCAGCACACAGCGGGGCTGTGAGTAAGCTGGAGAAAGGACCTGGATTCACCTCTGTGTGTGTGTGTGTGTGCATGTTTGTGCATATGTATGCGTGTGTGTGCATGTGTATGCATATGTGTATATGTGTGTACACTCATGCTCTGCCTTTTGGCATACTGGGCAAAATCATCACTTTTCCTATAGTTGTCATCAAATGCCTGACAAAAGCAGCTTCAGGAAGGAAGGGATCACCTTGGCTCACAGTTTGAGGGTGCACGGTCCATCAGGGCATGGGGAAGGTCTGGCAGGCAGCAGAATCAAGGAAAACAGATCAAGGAATGTGCGGGTGCTCAGCTCACTGTTTCCATTTAAACAGTCCAAGGCCCCAGTCCATGGCACGGTACAGCCCCCTTTAGGGTGGGTCTTTCATAACCCAAGGAACCGAATCCGGAAAAGCCTGCACAGGCCTGTCCCCCAGGGGCATACCTAGCCAGAGACTTGCCTTATACATGATTCTAGATTCTAGCAATATGACAGCCAACCACCAGATGATTCCCTGAAAAGTGGGAGTGAAATTATTCATCCGTTGGATTGGACATCCCTTACACCTGACCTCTTTCCATTCTTTCCCATGACAAAAATCCACCTTCTTTGGAGGTCATTCACTCCTGACGATGAGACAGCTGACTTCCTCTCAGAAGCAGGCACGTCCAAATTCAGCCTCTCCGAGCTGCCTCACGTGGTCCTAGCTGAGTGTTTCTACTTTCAGCACAGTGCTGATTAAGTATAGTTGCACAGGGCTGGAGAGATGCCGTTGTAATTAAAAGCACATGCTACTCTTGCAGAAAACCCAAGTTTGGGTTCTAGCATCCATAGATAGATCAGGCAGTAACTCTGGCCTTGGGGAATCTGCTGTCTTTGACCTCCATGGGCACCCACACTGTTGGACACATACTGCCCTCCCCCCAATTAAAATCAAATATTCAGAGAACTGGGAACATTCCACTGTAGCACAAATAGTAAAAACCTAGAGGTAGATATAGGGGTTCAAGATGGAGATTAGAAACACAACCAACCACTGGCTCTTGCCAGACTGAAACGGGTGATCCTACCTCTATGAATCCTTATTATTGAGACTGAACTGAGACCTGTCTCCTCACGTCTTATATTCCTCTCTAGTGTTGGGAGTAAAGGGATCTGACACCCCCTTCTGGTTTCTGTGGCATTCAAATGGCCCATAGATATAAATGTAGGCAGAACACCCATACAGTCAAGTGGTGGTGGTGCACGCCTTTGATCCAAGCACTTGGGAGGCAGAGATAGGAGGATCTCTGTAAGTTTGAGGCCCACCTGGTCTATAGAGTAAGTCCCAGGACAGCCAGAGCTGTTACACAGAGAATCCCAGTCTCAAAAACCCAACTAAGCAGTCAAACAAACAGAAAAACTCATACACATAAAATAAAATTTAAAATAAATAAAAATTAAAAATTTGCCATATGGATGGTACTTGAGTACTGGTTTTGCTAAGACAAGGCTGAATAGCAGCTGTAGGTTGGTCCCAGGTCATGACTTCAGCAAAAATTAAATCAATGCATTCTTTGAGGATATTCAGAATGTACAATAAGGAACATTATGTAAGTTACAGTTATATTCAAATCATGTTATATATCTTATCAGAAAAGCCAAATCTTACTTATGTATATATACAAATCACTGCCCCCACCTCCCCCTAAAACATCAAGAAACACTTATCAGCCCATTGCTGGTTCTGACCAGGGTTCAACCTAGTGGGTGACATGCTTTTCAAACTGCCGCCCCAATATGACAATGTCACTAGAACAGCCATAAATCAACATAGGAACGGAAGCAGGGTGCTGCAGTATTGAGAGGCGAGAGGAGCTGGCGGCTCGCGGGAAAAGTAGGTCCCGCTTATTTCCATCTGCCGGTGGAAATGGACTCATTTTCCCCGCTCAGAGGCCCAGCCCGCCATGGAGTCCTTCTCAGATCTCCTTGCCTCTCAGAGATCAGTCTGGGAGCCCAGATGTTGGAGGTTTAAATGAATAAACAAAATAACCGCTGTTTCTCGGTCAGAACAGGTTGCTATTAATTCAAAGTAAAATAACTCGATCCTACAAATAGCCCACCAGTCATTTCTCAGAGCAATCTGACTGGAATGTCATAAAAGCATTAGTGCAGTGTCCTCTCCTGATCCCACAAAGCAAATTCCCCTTAGAATAGTTTGTCATGGCGGTGGTGGCGCACACCTTTAATCCCAACACTTGGGGGGCAGAAGCAGGCAGATCTCTGTAGGTGGATTTTTCTGTCCTGCTAGCTGCTCCCCCAAATAACCCAGAGACTTACTATTAATTATAAATGCTCGGCCAATAGCTTAGGCTTGTTTTTAGCTAGCTCTTATATCTTAACTTGACCCATTTCTATTAAGCTACGTGCTGCCTGAGGCTCACTTACCTCATGTACATATTTCCCATTCTGCTCGCTCATGGCATCTCGTGGTGTCTCTCCTCAGAGTCCTCCTCCTTCTTACCAGTATTCTCTTAGTCTGATTCTCCCACCTAACCTTATCCTGCCTAGCCATCGGTCTATCAGCTTTTTATTAGCAATGAGAGCAACACAGTTTACAGTGTACAGAAGCATGATTCCACAGCGGTGCTCTGTGAGTTCAAGGCCAGCCTGGTCTACAGAGTGAGTTCCAGGACGGCTGGGGTCTGCACAGAGAAATCCTCTCTCAAGAACCAGAAGAATTGTTTTCATAGTCACTTATTTATTGTGAATGTGTGTATGTAGTCAGGGGTACGTGTGCCCTGGCATACATGTGGAGGAGGTCCGAGCACAACTCGCTGGGGTTGGTTGGTTCTCTCCTACCATGTGGGTTCCAGGTATCAGAGTTAGGTTTCCAATCATAGTAACAAGTACCTTTACTCGCTGCACCATCTCACTGGGCCTGGATTTTTAAAAAGGTTTATTTATTTAATGTGTGTATTTGCATGCTCTGTGGCGTGAGCGGGGAGGTCAGAGGACAAGTTGTGGGAATGGGCTCTTGCCTTCTACCATGTGGGTTCTGGGGATCAGATACAGATAGTCTGGGTTGGAGGCATGTGCCTTTACCCACTGAGTCATCTCACTGGCCAATCACCTATTCTTTCTGAGGCAGGATCTTTCCTGGGTGTCTCTCCATCTCCTTCAGAGCTGAGGTTACAGGCATTTGCAGGAATACCTGGCTTGTTACCTGCTGGGCATTCAGGAGGCAGAGGCAGGCAGATCCCTGTGAGTTCAGTTCAGCCTGGTCCACATAGTGAATTCTAGACTAGTCAGGGCTACACAGTGAGGCTGTAACTGAAAAACAACAAGCTCTTTTGGAATAGAGGAGAGGGCCTGGGTGGCACAAACTCAGTTTTTCCAAGTTGCTCTTCTTTCTCTTGGAGCAGTAGCCTGAAAGGTTACAGGCAGCCTCTCCATGTGCCAGGAAAAGTCCCAAGAACCCAAACAGCTGCTTTTGGCAGGTGTGTCCAGCTGTGGCCATGACCCTGGCTGCTGTTGCCTGTGTCTGACTTAGGATATAAGGAATCTTCTGGAACTGGACCCAGAGAGAAAAAGTGCCCTTTCACGACCACAGCCTGGAGGCTCAAGTGTGATTAAGTCTTCACCAGCCCAGCTGAGCTGTCTCTTTCGCCTTTGAAGGAGAGCTCTGCTTTTTGTAGCCTGAATTCTGGTCTTGGGAGAGATCAAACTGGGACAATGAGAAGCCAGGGAACAGGTCAGGGAAGGACAGAGAAGGTGAGAGAGCCGATGTTTTGGAGAGTGTCGGAGGTGGGACCTGGGACCACTAGCAGATGCGGGGAGCCTACAGGGACGGGTGATGGGGACTGGTTACTTGGGTCTAATGTTATTCAAGTGTTAGTGAAAATTTGAATATATTTTAATGAATTTTAAGCTACAGGAGGCTATTTCTGGAGTTTGACACTATAAAGACTCCCTGCCTGTATTCCTGGCTTCTAATCATGAGTTCTCTGATTCTAAGACAAGGGTCTTCACTGAGCATGTGTAGTGTACCTTACTGGGCTCATGGCTTGGGGCTGGGGATGGACATGGGAGCAAACACGCAACTCTGTGAGGCCAGAAGAACACCAAGCCTTTGGAGAAGGATGGTGAGGAGCTGAGCAGGCAGGAGGAGGAACTAAGATGGGAACAGTACACACACACACACACACACACACACACACACACACACACACACACGTACCCAAGGAAGCCAGAAGAGCCCACCTGATGTGAGAGATGGAACCAAACTTGAGTCTCCTCAGAGAATAGCAAACGCTTTCAGCTGTGACCCCATAACCACGATCTGAAGGGTGTGCAGAAGCACAAACAAATGGAGAATCTGTTCCCGACAGAGCTATGCTGAGAGGTCCAGCAACGCAACACTAATCTACCTGAGTGTTTCAGTAACCTATCAAATCTGGTCAACGAGAAATGGCCCAGGCTTCCCCCTCCCACATTTCGCTTCTGTGGATTTATAGGGACGGGTGCCACGGAGAGAAAGAGCTGTCCCAATAATAAATTGCTGTAAAAGAAAAAACTGATTCCTGATCTTCTCTGGCTCTACTCTGTCATCGCTCCCTGTTGCCCGTGTTCCTGATATGACACCATTTGCCATAGGTACAGCCAAGGGGACTGTCACCAGAGGCTGAACCACTGAGGAGTAGATATGGCCACAGAGAACTTGGGGAAAGGAGAGAAATGGCAGGATGGGCTTTGACCCCTGCTGCAGCCCCTTCAATTGCTCCCGTCTCTTCTTATCACTGAGCCATTGCTCCAGCCCGAAGCTGCCTTTCCCCTGGTTCCCACCCCACAGAAGCTCAGTAAATTGTATCTTTTTTTTTTCTTGGTAGACCAAGCTGGCCTTAAACTGGATGATCCGCCTGCCTTTGCCTCCCAAGTGCTGGGTTTAAAGGCGTGTGCCACCACTGCCTGGCTAAATTCTGTCTTCTAATTAGACCAGATATTTTCAGCTCTTGAATCCTTTTCTCAACAAAAGGAAATGACAGGGCCTGGAGGGCTCAGGCTTGATTCCCAGCACCTCAGGGCAACTTAGAACTTTACTCTGCTCCATTTCCCAGATACCCACTGCCCTCTTCTGGCCTCTGTGAGCATTGCATGAACATGTTCCACAGATACACCTGCAGGCAAAACACACATACACATAAAATACAAATGAATAAATCTCTCCGGGTGGTGGTGGTGCACGCCTTTAAGCCTCCCATTTGAGAGGCAGAGGCAGGCAGATCTCAGTAAGTTTGAGGTCAGTCTGGTTTACAAAATGAGTTCCAGGACACTAAGGGGTGTTACACAGAGAAATCCTGTCTCAAAGATAAACCAACAAAACAAAACAAAAACAAAGAATAAATCTCAAAAAAAAATTGAAAAGATGATAATGATTTAACTAGGTACCTTGAAGTATTATAAAAATAAAAACAAAAACCGAACATGGTGGCGCATGCCTTTAGACCTAGCATTCAGAGGCAGAGGCAGGTGGATCTCTTCCAGTTAGTTGGGGGCCAGCCTGATTATTTGATGAGTTCCAGGCCAATCAGAGCTACATAGTGAGACCCTGAGTCAAAAATAAAATAAAATAATAAACTAAAACAAAACAAAAGAAAAGAGAAAGAACAAAGGGATGAACACACAATCTATCACTAAAAGGCTGTAGAGGCTCAGTCAGGGCCAGGAAAGCCTTGTTTGGACAGATCACCTGCTGCTTGGCTGGATGTAAGGTGACCTCATTGGGTTCAGGAAGCGCAGACGCTCTCTTAAGCCTTGGGCATCTTCACAGTGTATATGAATGTGACCAGGTCAAGTAAGGACAGTGACAAGAGCTGAGGACTTTGTCTACAAATTTGACCGCATGTCATCTCCAGTCCTTCCCTTTTCCTTTTCCTCACTGCATGGTTCACCCCGGACGCCATTCCTTGAACATTATCCACTCACCTCAAACCTGTTATCTCTGCCATCTGCCCACCCAAATCCACAATGCCTCCCTTGTCAGACCCTCGGCATGATCCTTTCCCCCAGTTCCCTCAACGTTAGATATGGCCACAGGATACTTAGAAAAAGGGTAGAGATGCCAGACTACTGGGCTTTGGTGCCCTGGGTGTGACCTCTTCAGCTCTCGTCTCTTCTCCCCGTTCTATCAGGAGGTGCAGCCCAGCCTCATCCAGCAGATGGAGACAGCATCTGAGGGCTTCGCTGAGATGAGGTGGGGTGCTCCTGGGTGTTCTGTGTGCCTGTGTGGAGGAAGCGAGGTTGCCCAAGTCTGGAACTTACATCCAGGAACCTCTTAAGAGCAATCAGTTTCTGAGTTTGCTGTTTCTCTGGCTCTGTATGTGTGTGAGAGAAAGACAGACAGACAGACACACACACACAGAGATAGAGACAGAGACTGAGATCAGAGAACAAGCTCAGCTGGCTTTCTTCAGGAGGCTTCCAGCAGGCCAGGAAGCTTCAGACACCCCCCTGCCCCCATTTCTACTCCCCATCACGGAGACTAAAAGTGTTACCACTATGTTTGACTTCCCCTCCCTCACACGAGCCAGGGTCCCTCTGTGTAGGTAGCCCTGGCTGGCCTGCAACTCAATATGTAGACCATGCTGGCTTCAAACTCAGAGATCGACTTGCCTTTGCCTTCTGGGGTCTGGGATTAAAATCATGCACACGCACCCCCCCCCCATGCCCAGCTGAGGCTTGTTATCCTTTTTAAACACGTGTTTGGCAATCAAACCTTATCATCACCGAGTAAGACATCTCCCCAGCCTCCGTTCCTGACATCTCTAATCAACCTGGGCTCTCTTTGTTATAACAGTCCAGTGCTCAGTGACAATCCTGGCTTTGTCTTCTTTATCCACTGCAGCGTACCCAGCCCCTGAGGGAATAGATGATCCCTGGCCTATGCTCAGACAGTAATACCCACTGTGCCAATGAATGGAGTCAGGATTCCTTTATTTGGACAACATGACAAGCTGTGCAGCCTTGACCACAAACAAGGCTCTCAGTTTCTTCACCTGTAAAGTGGGGAGAACAATTGAGCTGTTTTGAGATGGCTGCACTTAAAGTATTATATATTTAAAACTCAGAGCCACACCTAATGCTTAAAAGGTGCTCCGTTAAGCGATGGATGATTTCCTGATCACGATGACTGTTTCCTTTAAGTTGCATTTTTATTTTATGTGTATGGATGTTTTGCCTGCATGTATGTTTACCATGTGTGTGCAGTGCCAGCAGAGGTCAGAAGAGGGCATCAGAACCCCTGGAATTGAAGTTACAGCTACTTGTGAGCATCATGTGGGTGCTGGGTATTGAACCTGGGTCCTCCGGAGGAGCAGCCAGTGCTCTTAATGGCTGAACCATCTCTCTAGTTGCATGATGACTATTTTCACCAAGGAAGCATTGTGTTTTCTGCACCCTCTGGGGTCTTCACGGATGCAGAGAGGGTGTCATATGAATCAAAGCTTCGGTGAAGGTGTCCTTTGCTGGATAATTTTCTGTTCTGTGAAAACAGTGGGATGGCTGTGGGGGGAAACATGCAAATGTATGCAAATCACATGCAGATTCACATAAAGTAAGTCTGTGGGTACCGCCTCCGCGTTTACTAGAAAGAAGTCTGGTGGCTTTGTTCCGTGCCACTCCGTCCTGTCAGGTTTCTAATCTGTCCTCTCTGAACGCCACACCTGGTGGGAAGAGGCATGCACGTGGATGCGAGTGTGTCTGAGCGTGGGTCTCTGGGGAGAGGGGTTGGTGGTGGCAACTTCAGAACTGCTCAGCTGCGAGAAAGGAGTGGCAGGTCCAAGACCGTGAACTTCAGTATGAGTGACCGCAAGAGGGCTCCGCGGGGTAAGGTGCCTGAAGACCTGAGTTCCGGAAGACTGGAGTTTCAGTCTTTGGAATCCACATGGTAGGAGGGGAGGACCGACGGCCCCAGACTTTCTTCTGACAGTGTGTCCACTTGCTGGCACATACACACGTTCATGCCAGAACTGCGATTTTTAAAAATCCCTTGGGATGTGAGAGTGGTCTTCTTAACTCCAGGATTGGCCTGGCTGATCTGGGTAGCTAGGTGAGCATCAGGGCTCCATGCAAGTCCCCCCACAAAGCCTAGTGCTCCATGGGAGACCAGCCCTCCTCAGTAAAGGTGACTTGCTGGCATATAGGTGGCCATGCTCCCCAGCTACAGCCTACAAACAAGCTCTCTAGAGCCAATATTTGAAACTTCCAGCCAGACAGGATGGCACATGCTTTTAATCCCAACACTCGGGAGGCAGAATCTGGTGGATCTCTCTGAGTTCGAGGACGGCCTAGTCTATAGAGACAAACCCTGTCTTGAAAAAAAAAAAACCAAAAAAACCAAAAAAAAAGAAAGAAAGAAAGAAAATGAAAAAAATTATAACTAATTATTGTATGTTAACGTGCATCTCAAATATGTGTCTGTGCATACCTTCATATGTGTATTACAAGCATGTATGGAAGCCAGAGGTCAGCAGCAAGTGCCTTCCTCTGTGTTTTTACCACCTTATTTTCTAAAATATAATTTATTTTTATTTTATTTGCATTGGTGTTTTGCTACATGTATGTCCGTGTGAGGATGTCAGATCTTGGAGTTACAGACAGTTGTCAGCTGCCATGTGAGTGCTAGGACTTGAACCCAGGTCCTCTAGGAAGAGCAGTCAGTGCTCTTAACCCCTGAGCCATCTCTCCAGCCCCATATCACCTTATTTTTTTGAGTCAGGGTCTCTCACTGAACCTGAAGCTCACCAGTTGGCTAGGCCAGTGAACTCCAAGGACCTGTCTGTCTCTTCACCTCCATTACAGTTACAAGCACCTGCCGCCATGTCTGACTTTGAAGTGGGTGCTAAGGATTTGAACTCAGGTCTTCCTGCTTGCATGGGCAGGCACTTTACCCACTGGAACATTTTCTCAGCCCTGACTTGACAGTATTACACAAGGTGACAGGAGGCAGTGAGGAAGGAGGGTTAGCACAAGGCCGTGCAGCAGTCCGGGCGGTAGGAGCTTTCCAAAGTAATTCAGTCTTCCAGTCCTCTGTCCAATTATCATTCTGGACAGCAGGCTCGTTTGTCCCTACAAGCATGCACCCGTTCATTCATTTGACAAAAATGCAGAGAGCACGGGCTCTGGGATCAGCTCTCCGCAGGGTTCCAGGACGTAAGGACAGAGAGGACGCTGTCGCTTTTGTTCACAGAAAAAGAAATCGTTCCTCGCTGTCCTTGCTCACAGGGACCTCTTTTCTTCTCCAGAGCTCTGCAACCACCCAGAACAGGAGACAAATATATCACCTAGAAACACCACGCACGGGGCAGGCCTGGCAGCCTAGACTGCAAGAGATAGAGGGGAGGAAAGGGCTGGCTGTACCTGGGAAGGTCAAAGTCACACAGGAACGCACTGTGTCTCAAGGATAGGCAGGAGCCTGCCAGGTGGACTGGCAGAAGGGTTGCTGTGGGCCAGGGCACAGAAGCATGAAGCCACACAACGGTGCTTTCCAATTGGGAAATACGGTCAACGGTGTCAAGATGTACCTCTCCCTGGCACCCCTGGCTCCTGAAAATGCCGGTGACATTTTTGGGCCTCAGGTGCTTGCTCCTCAATTAAGGTAAACAGCGAGTCTGTGTGGTTTGTCCTCTGCTGTTGCCTGGGCTTTGTCCCTTCCAGGAGGTTGAGTTACTGAGAAATGGGGCTATGTCTGCCTCTTTGTCTCCCCTAGGAATCCTGCTTCAGCGCCTTGCTCTGAACTCTCAAGCAGGTAAGAAACTCAGTTCACTGAAATTGTGGGAATGGCTGGAAATGTTTCCGCCTTTGTGAGACCCTCTTCACTGAGCACCCCCTCCAGTGACCAGCGTGGGTCCCTCCTTTACAGATGAATCTACTAGGGTCTGGAGGTGTGACCTTTCTTGTAGGATGGAAGCAGCCCAGAAACGCTGACTTTGGGACTGAAAAGATGGCTCAGTGGAAAGCGCTTGCTCTGCAAACACCGGTACCCAAATTTGTGTTTAAGGCACCTACATCAAACCAGATATGGCAAGCATCCCTGTAACCCCAGCACTGGGGCACAGAGGGAGATATGGAGAGAGGAGGATCCCAGGGTCTTAGTGGTTAGCTAGTCTAGCCAAATGATGAGCTTCAGCTTCAGTAGGAGACCGTGTCTCAACCCGATGGAGGCATGCATGGGTGAAAGTATATTTATACACAGGGAGCACAGACGCAGAGAAATGCTGGCTTTGAATGAAGACAAACAGGTGCGACAGTCAAAGCTTTGAGCTCCAACTTAGCCCACACTTACCACTCCCGCTTCGCTACGCTTGGTACACCAGTGCGGACTTGATTTACTTTGTTTGATGTGTGTGGTGTTTTGCCTGCCTGTGTGCCTATGCACCTTGTGCATTTAGTGTCTGTGGAGTCATGCGTGGGTATTGGATTTCCTGGAACCGGAGTTAGAGGGGACTGTGAGCCACCACGTGGGTGCTGGGAATTGAACCCGGCTCCTGTGCTAGAGTAGTCAAAGTTCCTAACTGCTGAGCCATCCCTACAGCCTCTGGACTTGAGTTTTGCAGATGAATGTGAAAGTCCTGAGTTCCAGCAAAAATTCTGTTAGCTTTTGTGGCTCCTTCTGAAGCCTGGGACCCCTGTAGGATGGGGTTGTGCCAACTCCATCTTTGATTTCCACTCCTAATACAACATTTATTTGCCCGAGAAGGAGAAACAAAGGGGTCTGGGTAAATTTGGAAAATCAAGTTCCCTTAAATAAGTGTGGATCTCAGTGGGAGACAACTAGGAAGGAGGGTTTGATGAAGGCTTGTGGGGGGGGGGGAGTAGAATAAAGCAGTGGGGTGTTGCCTGCTTTTGATAGGCTAAAGAGGGATTATAAGTAATGTTTGGAGGGACCTTGCTGCAAGGGTACAATTGGAGTGTTCTGTGATTCCTACACACCCCTGATCTCTCACAGGACCAGAGCTGAGGCTGTCTTGGCGGGACAAGTGTGCATCTATCTCCACATGGGGCACCAGCGAAGTAACTGTGAACCCTGACTGAGATGCATCATTTGCAGATGACTATTAGTTCATCATTTAAACATTCCTTGAGAGCCTACTGTATGCTGAGGTGGATTCTGGGAACTAGAACAAAGCACCCGTGAGGGTTAATAGCAGTAGTTAGCTGATGGGATTTGGAGTCAACTTAGAGGCACCCCCTTTCTGGGTGTGTTCTTGAGGACATTTCCAGAAGGGTTAACTGAAAAAAAGGAGCCCCGCCCCAAGAGTGGGCAGCCCTTTCTAGTGGCCAAGATAAAAAAAAATGTCCCAGGAGAAAGCAATGCTTGGCACTTGACTTGGCTTCTTGCTAGTTGGTGAGTGAGTCTGTACCCTTGTGGCTGCCACCACCACCCTCCGCGGCCATCAGAATCCGGCTTCTTTGGCTTTCTGACCTGGACTGATGCCAGTGGCTCTCCAGGAATCCTCCAGACTTTCAGCACCAGCCTGGGGCTGCTAAGGCATCCAGCCACCAAAGTTAGCCATCAGCTACCAGGTTCTCAGTCTTTCCCGTGAGCAGACAGCCACTATTGGACTATCCAGGCGGTGTTACGTAAGGCAGCCCAATAAATCCCCTTTGTAACTCATATCCGTCCCAGTGGTTCTGTTCCTCTAGAGGACCCTGACTAATACAGTGTCCCGCTTCCATTTTAATGAGGGACAACAGAGTGAGCGAGTAAAGAAATAGGCAAGTGAGGCCTCGTCTGGTGATAATGAGCATCTTGACCAGAAGACAGGCGAAGTTTAGGGTGATGGGGAAGCTGGGAAGCTGAGGCAGGCCTCAGAGGAGACGATATTTGGACTGAGAAAACTCAAAGGATAGAATGGCACCAATCAAGCCAGAACCTGGTGTGTGGGTGTGTGGGTGTGTGGGTGTGTGGGCGTGTGGGTGTCTACACAGAGGCTATAACTAGAACAATGACTTTGCAGTAGAAATCAATAAAAAGAAAAAAGAACAAGACCAGAGGTCGTGACCTATAGGCAAAGAAAGGGTCACAAGCCTTGCGGAAAAGACACATAGAGCTAGGCACGGTGGGTTTTTATCCCAAGTGACTGTATTCATTAGTTGCTGCTGTACGACAAATTTCACCCCCATTCCCATTTAATCGCTCAAAACTAAACGTGGCTTTATGTCAGTTTCTCTGGGTGAGAAACTGTTTTGGGTTGGCCCGCGGACAGCTTCAAGTTCAACTGGGAAGGCTTCACTTAAAGTTCCTGTGGATGTTGGCCAGGCTCCGTTCCTCATGGGCTCTGGTTCTGAGGTCACCCTCCAATCCTTGCCATGTGGGCCACTCTATGCTGGCAGCTTGCGCCATCAAACCGTGCAAGCCAAGAAGGTGACAGTCTGCTGGCAACGTGGAAGGAAGCAGCTCTTTGTCACCCAATCTCAGATGCGACATCTTTCACCGTTGCCTTAATGTGTTTTGAGGAAGTAAGCCACAGACTTCACCCTCACTCAAGGAACGCCTGGAGGTAGGCGCCTGAGATGATCTTAGGAATCTTACAGTCACACACAGGATCCCATCAGTAGCATCTGAGCAGAGGGTGACATAATCGGATACATATTTTCATTGGCCACTTTGGCTTCCTTGAGTATTGGAAGCATGAGTGGGGAGTTGGACAGGAGTAGACGACAGATGGCAATTGGAGCGTTACATGGCTCGGGTAAGGATCTTGCAGGTGGATAGAAGATGAAGATGGATGGAGAGGAAGTGGGGATGGGTAGCACCAGGCTTGCTGGACTATATCTTGCCTATGGGATGAGGATGCCTGGGACTCTTGCTTTTCCCTGGAACAGATAGGATGCCCATAACTCCATTCTTCTCCAGCCCTGCCTAAGGCCACACATTAGATGGATGGTTGGCTGGCATTAGAGGCGCTAGCCCCAAGTGAAGAACACACATCTCCTTGTGCCAGGCCAATGGACTGCCCCCACGTCCTGAGTCTCGCTAACTTGCTCATAGTCAGAATAACCAAGCTACTGGGCAAAGTGGGGGAATGCTGCACACCGACTTCACAAGCCAGCCAGAGCTGGAAAAGTGGCGTGTGTGTGTGTGTGTGTGTGTGTGTGTGTGTGTGTGTGTGTGTGTGACATAGCACCCCCTGGTGGTGGTGGTGCAGAAGAGTGGAGAGTTGAGATTAGCCCTTTAGTAGTGGACACAGACACAGAGTAGAGTATATTCCGCATCCAACTGCTTCAGGGAAAGGGTTAGAGTATGTTCTCATCCCTGGGGGACAAGGGGATGTCCTCATGCCTCCTGCCCGGGCAGCCAGGCACTGATTAAAAAGCAATTCACACCACTAATCCAGATGACATCACCAAACGCCAGCCACATTTTTTATGATTCCAACATAGCCTTTGACATATTGGCATCATCTTGCTTAGGAGTCAAGGCCTGGGACTTTGGCTAATTAAGACATCAGTGTGGCGACAAAAGGGGACAGCCTGGCTGCTGGATTGGTTTTACTCTCAGGACCCTGGCCCTACTTAGGGCCTTTCCAGGGGACTTCCATGTATACAGCCCTCCGAGGCCTCACCGCCTGGATAATTGACAAGGATGGGAAAAGGACCACACAGGAAGATCTCTGAATGAAGATCGGAAAGCATGGGGAGTCCTGAGGATTTTCGAAGTGGAGAAAAGGAGGATGGGCAGGCAGAATAGGACCTTAAAATTTATATTTATTTGGAGCTGGAGAGATGACTCGGGAGTTAAGTGCACTGGCTGCTCTTCTGGAGGACCTAGGTTCGATCCCTAGCATCCACACGATGGCTCACAACCATCTGTAACTCTAGTTCCAGGGGATCCAACCATTCTTTCGACGTTTCGTGTGCCAGTGTGTATGAGTACAGGTATGTGTGAGGGCACAGCCGGGCCACATTACACCTGTGGAGGTCAGAGGATAACTTGTAGCAGTTGCCTCTCTCCTTCCACCAGGCAGGTCCCGGGGATCGAACTCAGGTCATCGGAAGCACCTTTACCCACTGAGCCATCTCAACGACCTGAACTTCAGGTTTTTAAAAAAACATCCATCGGGATACGTTGGGTATTTTATACCCCATCTAGAGTCTCTTGAATAGGAATCAGGACATGTTGCCTTTGAGAATAAACACAGGAGCATTTCTGGCAGGCAGATGCCCTGGACGCTTCTCCAGGCCTTTGACCTACCTGCACTTTGACCTCTCCCTAAGAGGTTTCGTCCCAAGTGGGCGCAGCGAGCACGGGTGGGTGGCACAGGTGTGGACCCACAGTGCCCGTATGCTATTTCCAGCTCGTATCTCTGACTCACGGAACGACCTTGCTGAGGTCACGGCTCTGTGTTTCTTGTAAGGGGGAGAAATAGCAGGGGTGGCAAAGCTTTCCTTTCCCCAAGGAATGAGAGTCCTGGAGCTGGGGGGCCTCCTGGTCCTCAGCCACGCCGTGCTGATATTAATTCAAAAACAAAAACAAAACATCATTTAGATTCGGATCCCAGGGACTTTGGGAGACGGTCAAAGCAGGAAGCAAGGAGTTCCCGACAGGGAGATTTGTGGCCACTTTTCCATGCATGACTTCTGCAACATTTTCCAAGTCACGTTGCGTGCAAATAATTCCCCTCGTGCCCTCGTGCTGCCTGTGCAAGGGTAGAGGAAGCATTTCCTCTTCATTTCAGGACACGGGAGCCACAGCTATGGGGAGGCCTTTCTCAGCTGTTTTGTTTCCGGAAACCCCCTTGCATTATCTCGCTATCGAGCCTGGCCCGATTTGTGGGCATGTATTGGCTAAATACTGTACATGTATTAAGTAGAAAGTACTGTTTTTGTTGATCGAAGTCACCCGTGAGAGGGTGCCATGTTTATTTACCTTTGGTGTCCTTTTTCTAGATAAGAGCCCACTTCTCACCAGGCTAAATTTTAACAGAAAAGGTCTGGGAAGGTTTCAGAAAGACAAAGGAACCTGCCCTATAACTCTGTGGTCAGTAGTAGACCCAGGATCAGACGGGGGTGGGGGGGTGGGGAGAGATGGCAGGAAGACACCTGTGCACACCTAGACCCTCATTTACAAGGGAGGGCAAAATGGCATCCCAGTCAACCAGGTGTCCTGAGACAAAAAAGCTCAGAGCTCCAACAGGGACCGCGGTATTGCTCAGCCCTGGTGAGAACAGTCGAAACAGACTCTGGTGCTAAAGGGGGCAGCATCTCTCTTTTCAGGGGGCTCTTGCAGACTATCCGGTAGTGGCATGTGCTTACTCTGGCCGCTTGCTTGCATCTTCAAGAGCACAACACCAGTGTGGCTAAGGCACCTTCACCTACCCAGATCTTTCCCTCTCCACACTGCCTCTTTAAGAGGCAAAGCCCCTGAACCTGGGGATTGTAAGGACATTCTGGGACCTCTGGAGAGAGTGGGGATACAAGACTGTAGGTCTGGCTTGGTGGCATGGGTTTGTGCAGGGGGAGGAGCTGCTGAGGGGACCCAATACTCAGCCCCTCCTGGAACCCAAGCAAGCATTATCCTCTTGGGCCCTTGGCTCCATCCCAAAGACTTGATTGCCTGATCCCTGGCTCAGAGGGACCAACTGGATTCCAAACTGGAAAAAGAGGTCATCCAACTCCCTTCCAAACTAGGAAAAATATATCCAGACTTAGCTCTGGTGCTTTGGAATAACTGGCTCCACCAATCCCCTGCAGAGCTAGGGCTGGGGCAGAGGCCATGGGGGGCATGTAGTGGACAGCTGTTCCCTGAGTTATTTTTGGGCCAGGGGCTGAGCTTTTCCGTCACAGGGCATTGGGATTAAAATAGCCACCTGCGGGGCAATTCCCTTGTAGCTCCGTGAGGGCTTTCCAAAGGAAAAGAGTCAAAGCCGGGGTGGGGAGGGTGACTTGAGGAATGGCAAGGTAGGAATTCTACCGCGGTCTAAGACCAACCTCACCTTTGTGCAGCTCGAACGAAGCCTTGGCATCTCTCTGACCAGATCACTTTTCTCGGGTATCAAAATGATGGGGAACGGAAAGAGTTGGTAACTCCCGAACTCTGCTTCTGACCTTCCTCAGCTACCCTCCCCATTTCACAGACAGTTCCACAGGAGTTCAGAGGGCCTAGGAGGCTCTGGCCCCAGGTCATCCACCTCCCATCTCCCTTCCAAACTGCCCCAATGCCTCTTGCTTGAGCCTTGCTCAGAGCTCCAGTAGATCCACCCTGGGAGGATAATCAGTTCCATCCCCAAGCTCAGGACCAGCATGGAAAACGCTGACTGGCCCTGGTCATCTTTCCAGTCACAGCAGAACTGGCAGCTACCCGCCAGGCTCACACCCTTCTCCAGAAGGAGGTGGGCCAAAGGCAGGTGGGAGGAAGGAGGGAAGTCCAGCCGTCCTGGAGCCTAGCCCGTACCTCAGATTCGCAACCCCAGACGGGGACTTGACAGCCTGCGGGCATTGTCCCGGACTTGGAGCTAGAGTGACAGGGGCCCCTTTGGCAGAGACTAGGGTGGCGCTGCGGGCGCATGCCCCAGACACGCCCTATGAAATCGCTCCAGGGATCGGTCACCGAACTTAGTCTTGAACACCGCTGGCCAGGTCCGTGCGACAGGTTCTACTTCCCTGCCCGAGTGGGGTCTCGCTGGGCTCCCTCCGTGATCACCACCTATGCCTTGGAATGTTCCAGAGGGTCAATTTCCTGTGCGGGTGAATTCGGCGCCCAGCGCCTCTCCTCGGCCTCCTCCCTCCCCGCTGCCCGGACACCCCAGGTCGCTCTGTCCCCGCCACACTCTCATCGCCCCCGCGCGCCCGGGAGCATTCTCCCCGCCCCGCGCCGCTGCCCTAGGGCTCCCGGCGCCCCGCAGCCAGGGCCCCGCTACGCCTGCTTCGCCCCACGAACCGTGTCCTCCGGAGCCCCCGGGGCCATGAGTCTCTGCTCTGTCCCCTGCCGCCCCACCGGCGCCGCTGCGGCGCTGGGGCTCGGTAGCCTCTTGATGCTGCTCGGGCCGGGACGCGCGTGCCCCACGGGCTGTGCCTGCACCGACCCCCACACCGTGGACTGCCGTGATCGCGGGCTGCCCAGCGTGCCCGATCCCTTCCCCCTGGACGTGCGCAAACTGCTTGTGGCCGGCAACCGAATCCAGCAGATCCCCGAGGACTTCTTTATCTTCCACGGAGACCTGGTCTATCTGGATTTCAGGAACAACTCCCTGCGCTCGCTGGAGGAGGGCACGTTCAGCGGCTCGGCGAAGCTGGCCTTCCTGGACCTGAGCTACAACAACCTCACTCAGCTGGGCGCCGGCGCCTTCCGCTCGGCGGGACGACTGGTCAAGCTGAGCCTGGCCAACAACCACCTGGCCGGTGTGCACGAGGCCGCCTTCGAGAGCCTGGAGTCGCTGCAGGTGCTGGAACTCAACGACAATAACCTGCGCAGCCTCAACGTGGCGGCTCTGGATGCACTGCCGGCGCTGCGCACTGTGCGCCTGGATGGGAATCCCTGGCTATGCGACTGTGACTTCGCCCACCTCTTCTCTTGGATTCAAGAGAACGCATCCAAACTGCCCAAAGGTGAGCCAGAGGGTGGCTGGAAGCCAGGGCTGGGTGGTGTAAGGAAGGAGATGGGAGAGTTCAGCATGCTCTGAATGTTCGTGACCTCGCTTTGGGGACTCAGTAACAAGTGCCCTGAATGAGAATCGCTATAGGTGTAACTCTACAATATCAGAGGCCTGAATGCCTCCCGCATATGTTGACATAGAAAATGTCAAAGAACCCATCTGGGACTCTCCCAAGTTCCTACCTTTCTTCTTCACCTCCTACCCAGATTCAGGATCCGCCTTTTCTCCATCATTGTGGCCCACATCCTCTTTGGGTCCTAGGACAGGTGGGTGTGAGCCACATACGGGTCCCTCCTAATGGGAAAGCCCCGTGCTGTGTGGGACGCCATACCATTCCCAGAACCCAGAGATGGAGAGGAGCTGGTCAGCCCTGAACGTGGTCTAGCTGCACAGATTCTAACCTGGTCCTTCTGTTCCCGGATCCCCTTGACTCTTCAGAACATCTCTGGTGAAGAAAATTCCTGGCTAGGACAAAGGCAGCCTAGATGTGGAATTGTGGGACAGAAATCTTTTGGGTGGGTACGTCCCCTGCTTTCCTGCTGCCCCTCCTGATTTCTCACTCACACCCAAATGGCTGATGGGAACACCAGGGCTCTAGGAACACAGCATGAAGGAGGTAAAGGCAGAGCTGAGATGTCAGGGACCCCAGCATTTGTCGGAGTGCACACCAGGACTGATGGCAGGTGATAGCCATGCCTTGGGTAGAGTTCACCCTTCTACTCATGAGCCTGTGAGCACTGGCCCAAATTGACCTCTCAGTCCAGAACCAACCTCCGGAGAGCCTCTAAATCTTGGTGAAATTGTTTGCAGTCCTGTATAGCACACGTTACAAAAGCTGTGAGCTTCCCTTTAGTCTTCGGACTAAAGTTGAGAACTCAGAAACACTGTTCCTTGGTGTATGGGACTCCCGTGTTTACTTGTCCACCCCACAGGGTCATAAGCACACACCCTGAGGCCCTGTGGTTACTCCTGTGATAAGAGGACATTTTCTCTCCCTAATACCTCTCCTATGTGAACAGTTCATAAAAGATCTAGCCTGCAAGCTGCAGAGTCCCCCAGGTTTGAGTGATGCCCTTCTCCTGCCTGGCTCCCTAGATCTGCCAGGATATTCTGAATGACAGGAATGTCTTGTCAAAGTTTTCTCTGGGGGAGAGGGTCACTTTTCTGTGGTTGTTCCCCTCTTGGTGGACTGCTTCTCAGTTAGCTGAGTGTGTGTTTACTATGGGGCTCTCATTGTCTTCCAGTTGGGGCAGAAGCTTGGGTTCTGTTTCCAGGGTTGCCTTGGGTAGCTGGGGCCTTGAGTGGGCTTTAAATGCTTCTGTGCCTTGGCTCCGTTGTCCCTTGGCTACTTGGGTTGACCTCTGAGACCTCCACAGTGCCTTGGGTCAGAGTCTGAAGTTGTGGGTTTTGCTTTAAGGTCTTGGGGACTCTGAGGAGGTAAGTCACTTAAGGTTTTCCCTTCTTCATGTGTTGTCAAAACCAAAACACAGTAATGAGGGTGTAGCCCCAGAGCAAGGGGAGCTGTTTCTCTTCCAACATCCATCATCCATGGGAGAAAATGGGCAGCAGGTGGATACAGAAGGCTGGAAAGAATCAACAGGCACTGAAGACCGTGTAAGGGTCCTGGGGATAGGGCAGGGGGGAGAGGAAGACCAGTCTCATCCAGCCAGGAAAGGAGGGTGCCAGCTGGAAGACACCTCCTGGGCCCAGAGCCAAGGGCAGCTCGTCTCTCAGGGCAGCTGCCTACAGAACGTGGCCAGAACAGTGTCCCCAAAGTGAACCAGAAGCAAGGAGGTGAGGGACCTGGCGAGTGCAAGACTCAAGCTCTGATCTGGACTCAGGTTTACGATTTTGGATGAGTCCCTGACCTCCCCCAGCCTCAGTTTCCCTGCTTCTGAAATCAAGATATGGACATTGTCCTCCTACCTGCTGGGAGGGCACAATGATAGCCAGTGTGTTGTGGATGCTTAAGAGGGGTTAATAGCCACTCCCTCCTTTATCATACTTGACATCTCTTCAAACTTTAATTGGCACATGGTAATTGTGTATATTAATGGGGCACATCATGATAATTTAATTCACGTACGTGATATATAGCTATCAAATAAGAGGAGCTTACCATTTCTATCCCATTAACCATTG
The DNA here is from genome assembly GCF_014885135.2 of Alexandromys fortis. Taxonomy (NCBI): domain Eukaryota; kingdom Metazoa; phylum Chordata; class Mammalia; order Rodentia; family Cricetidae; genus Alexandromys; species Alexandromys fortis. Next base: position 192,318 of record NW_026068063.1, on the reverse strand, counting down.
ATCATTTCTTTGCTCTGGCCTCGTGCAGACTCCTCCTGGTCTTAATTAAATATAAGTGTGATGATATGGGAACTAGACATGGCTCGGTTTATAAAGTGCTGCCACACAAGCCTGAGGACCTGAGCTCCGATCCCCGGGCATACCTGGGGCATGCCTGTAAAAACCAGGCATGATAGTGTGCGTCTACGGTCGGATGGGCAGAGACAAATGGATGCCAGGAGCTCATTGAGCAGCCAATCGAGCTGTATCAGGAACCTCCAGGCTCAGTGGGAGACACTCCCAAAAAAAGAAAAGAAAAAGATGGTGGAGGAGGCTAGAGAGATGGCTCAATGGTTAAGAGAACTTTCTGCTCTTATATCTTATAGAGGATCAGAGTTCAGGTCCCAGCACCCAGGATGACTCTGCCTCCAGGAGATCCAACAACCTCTTCTTGTTGGTACTACACTCATACCACACACATAGCTTCTCCATTGCAGACCTGTAGAAACATAATTAAAAATAGAAACAAAATTTTCAAAGGATGCTTAAAAAGAGGTGGAGAACACTTGAGGAAAGCACATGACCTCTGGCCTCCATCCATCTGCACACTTCACATGTACATGTGTACCTGGATACACATGTACACTGCACACACACACAATAAATAATAAGTAATTAAATAAGAAAAGCTGACTGTGCTGTAGAACACTAGGGTTTATTCCTCCTTGGGATCCGTGATGTGGTCTCCCTCTGGTCTCCACCCCTGCCTCCTTCACAGTCTACTTCTATCATGAAGGCCAAGGTCAAATCTCCAAGGCCCAGGTGGGGCACTGAAGTGTGTGTGTGTGTGTGTGTGTGTGTGTGTATGTGTGTGTTTGCAGTGCCAAGGGCTCTACCACTGAGTGACACCCCCAATCTTTTTTTTTTATTTATTAAAGATTTCTGTCTCTTCCCCACCGCCGCCTCCCCTTTCCCTCCCCCTCCCCCAATCAAGTCCCCCTCCCTCGTCAGCCCAAAGAGCAAGCAGGGTTCTCTGCCCTGTGGGAATCCAAGGACCACCCTCCTCCATCCAGGTCTAGTAAGGTGAGCATCCAAACTGCCTAGGCTCCCACAAAGCCAATACGTGCAGTAGGATCAAAAACCCATTGCCATTGTTCTTGAGTTCTCAGTAGTCCTTATTGTCCGCTATGTTCAGCAAGACCGGTTTTAACCCAGGCTTTTTCAGACCCAGGCCAGCTGGCCTTGGTGAGTTCCCGATAGAACATCCCCATTCTCTCAGTGTGTGGGTGCACCCCTCGCGGTCCTGAGTTTTTTGCTCGTGCTCTCTCTCCTTCTGCTCCTGATTTGGACCTTGAGATTTCAGTCCGGTGCTCCAATGTGGGTCTCTGTCTCTGTCTCCTTTCATCGCCTGATGAAGGTTAATATTCAGGAGGATGCCTATATGTTTTTCTTTGGGTTCTCCTTCTTATTTAGCTTCTCTAAGAACCCGAATTATAGGCTCAATGTCCTTTATTTATGGCTAGAAACCAAATATGAGTGAGTACATCCCATGTTCCTCTTTTTGGGTCTGGCTTACCTCACTCAGGATAGTGTTTTCTATTTCCATCCATTTACATGCAAAATTCAAGAAGTCCTTGTTTTTTACTGCTGAGTAGTACTCTAATATGTATATATTCCATACTTTCTTCATCCATTCTTCCATTGAAGGGCATCTAGGTTGTTTCCAGGTTCTGGCTATTACACACAATGCTGCTATGAACATAGTAGAGCATATACTTTTGTTCTATGATAAGGCCTCTCTTGGGTATATTTCCAAGAGTGGTATTGCTGGGTCCAGGGGTAGGTTGATCCCGAATTTCCTGAGAAACTGTGGGTGGCTGTCTTAAGTTACTATTGCTCTGTTGAAACACCATGGCCAGAAGCAACTTAGGGAGGAATGATCTGGTTTACATTTCCACATCCCTGTTTATCATCAAAGGATGTCAGGGCAGGAACCTGGAGGCAGAAGCCAGTGCAGAGTCTGTCAAAGGTGCTGCTAACTGGCTTCTTCCCCAGGGCTTGCTCAGCCTACTTTCTTATAGAACCAAGGACCAGCCCATGTAATGATTCCATATCAATCATTAATTGAGAAAATGCCCTTCAGGTTTGCTGACAGTCTGTTTTTTTTTTTTTTTTTGAAACTTTTCAGTGAATTTTTATTAGGCGTTGCATCATGATTCAGGGTCTCAGGGTAGGGACCATCATATACCCAGGCCCCCTCCCTTTACTGTATGAGGAGAGCGAACAGAAGAGAGGAGCGTGGAGCCAGGCCAGATCTTCCCAGGAAATGTGCCTTCTGCTCTGCCGTCATCCCAGGCTGAGACCCATGATACGGGGCAGAGGGACTTGTATACACGCTGGTACCACTCACACAAGGAGACATCACCCTCCTGATGGGGAAACTCTGTTAACCAATCACAGCTAATTGGGGCGTGGCGATCTGAACCCCAGGAAGAAAAACTGGGAGATCCAGGTGCTTGCTCTCTCTCTGTGTGGTGCCTGCCGGACAGGCCTATTGTAAGCAGGACCTCCCACTCTTATGGTGTGAGTTTGCCCTCTTTAACCATTAAAGTATAACCGTTATTCTTGAGCTAGCCTGGTTATTTATCGTACCGACTTAATTCTCTACTCCCCCCCCCCCCCACTCCTTGCGGTCATTGCCTTCTCGCAGTGGTGGAAGTCCAGATAGTTCAGCCAGCAGTGCCTGGTCTGGTTCTGGTTTGGGAAGTGGCTGTCAAAGAGGACAGTTTCGTAGTTCTTGATTTTAGTCTTGATGTCCTCAGCCCTGGTGCTGACTCCTGAAGACTGTCTTGGAGCAGTGGTAGTTGAAGGTGACCCTTAGCCAAGGTGCCAAGCCACAGTCTGATCTTATGAAGGCATTGTCCTCTTCTTTTTCCTTTCTTTTATTAAGAATTTTTTAAATACAATCTTTTCTCATTTTACATAGCTATCCCTGTTCCCACTCCCTTTCCTCCTCCCTCTTCTCCACCCTTCCCCCTACCCCACCTCTCTATCCACTCCTCAGAAAGTGTAAGGCTTCCCATGGGGAGTCAACAAAGTCTGACACTTCCCTTCCAGGCAAGACCAATCCCCCGCCCCATTACCTAGGCTGAGCAAAGTATCCCTCCAAAAAGAGTGGGCTCCCAGATGCAGAGACATTTTCTTAATTGAGGTTCCCTCCTCTCTGATGACTTTAGTGTGTGTCAAGTTGACATAAAAACTCTTCAGCATAGCAATGTGACCAAAATCGCCTACTGTCTCTAGGCCTAAGAAATTTCTTCTGCAATCAAGTGTATCAGTGTTAGACCTGGAGAGCCATTTCCAAATGAAAGTCTGTGGGTTAAAAAAAAAAAAGTGTGTGTGTATTTATAAATGTTTCTTTTCCATTCTATTTATTTATTTATCTGTTTGTTTGTTTGGTTGGTTGGTTTTGCGACAAAGTCTCCCCATGTAACTCTGGCTAGCTTGGAACTTGCTGTGTAGGCCAGGCTGGCCTTGAATTCGCAGAGATCCATGTGTCTATGCCTCTTCGTATACCACTATGCCTGGCTATGCAAATATTTTCATGAGATTGGGCACGCCCTATGTGGACATGTGCACAGCAGCCTGAGATGACGTCACAGAAGGCCTGTTCACATGTGCTCCTTCGCCTTGGTCCTGGAGCCATGGTGGAAGGATGGTCGCTGGATTGAGAGATAGAAGCTGGCAGATGCAGGACTATATGCCTGGGTTTGGAGGTGCTCGGAGCAGGTGGCACAGTCTACATCAGGCCTGAGAGGGCAGATGTTGGGAAAGGAGCCAATGGATCTCATTACAGAGGCTGATTTAGCTAAGCCTCTTCTTGGGCCTTCTCTTTCTAGCCATGGTCCTGTGTCCTCAAAGGTCACAACCCTCAGTACCAGACTGGGGATGCTTGAGTCTAATTGTCTTATGACCTTGACACGAGGAGAAGTAGGGTGTGGGCTGGGAGGAGGGTAGCCGTGGCGGAGCTAAGCAGAGGTGCCTTGACTCTGCCTAGCCCTGGTCTCTACCAGAAAAGCTTACTAGAAAGAACCTAGCAGAAATGCCTGGAATGTCCCAGCTCTCAATGGCTGGGAACCCCAGTGGGCACTTCTGTGGGCAGAATCCTTTCGTGAGAGGGTGCTATGGCAGACAGGGTGCTTATTCAGCCCCTGTACCACATCACTTAACCCAATTTGCTACCTGGCTCAACTCAGGACCAGTGGGGGAGCCCATCCTGAGCCCCAGAAACTCCTTCGATTTTCTGACGTCAAGCAGTCTCGCCTAGGGCAAGTGAATGGAGATTAGTGTCATCCAGATGGAGAAAGAGCCAAAGCTTGCCTGAAAGTCACAGGATACTTCCTCTTAGACAGCTCCAAGGTGACTCTCTTCTTCTAAAAATAAAATAAAAGCAGTTTTCTTCTCCTGATTATAAAAGTAATAAGCTTCACTTAGCAGTCAGGGGTGGGGGAGCAGATACATATTACATAATGAAGATAAAACTTAAAGACAACCCCCCCCCCCAAAGCAAACAAACAAACAAAAATCCCCAGAGGCCCGAGAGGTGGCTCAGCAGCTAAAAGCTCTGGCTGCTCTTGCAGAGGACTAGTTCCCAGCACTCACATGGTGGCTTGCAAACATCTGTAATTCTGGTAGCTCCAATGTCTTCTTCTGGCCCCCAAGTACATTACACACTCATGATGTACTTGGCATACGTGTAGGCAAAAACTCATACACATAAAATATAAGTTAAACAACCAAAATATTTTATTTATTTATTTATTTATTTATTTATTTATTTATTTATTTTTACATGGTTTCTCTGTATAACACCCCTAGCTATCCTGGAACTCACTTTGCAGACCAGGCTGGCCTCGAACTCCCAGAGATCCAGCTGCCTCTGCCTCCTGAGTGCTGGGATTAAAGGTGTGCGCCACCACCACCAGGCTGAAATCCTTTTACTATTAAAGTTCTATGCTAATATTTTTTTTTTAAAGATGGCATTATGGTGTACACCTTTAATCCCAGCCCAGCCTGGTCTACAAGAGCAAATTCTGGGACAGGCTCCAAAGCCACAGAGAAACCCTAGCTCAGAAAAAAAAAAAGTGAAAGAAAACAAACCATTATGTTAAAAAACCAAAGCGACCAAACAAACAAAAAAGGAAATAAATTAGTCACAAAACAATCAGTCCTGTGCTGGGTATTTTCACGTCAATTTGACACAAGCTAGAGATATCTGAAAGGAGGGAGCCTCGGTTGAGGAAACGCCTCCATAAGATCAAGGGCCAGGCTCTAAGGTATTTTCTTATCAGTGAAACGCTGCGGGGAGGGCCCCACCCTGCCCATTGTGGGTGGGGCCATCTCTGGGCTGGTGGACCTGGGCACTATAAGAAAGGCTGAGCAAGCCACGGAGAGTAAGCCAGTAAGCAGCACCCCTCCATGGCTTCTGCATTGGCTCCTGCTTCCATTTTCCTGCCCTGCTTGAGTTCCTGCCCACAGTGCTTTTGATGATGAACTGTTATACTGAACCGTGAAGAAAAATAAACCCTTTCCTCCCCTAGTTGCTTTTGGTCCATGGTGCATCATCACAGCAATAGGAACCCTAACTAAGACAAGTCCTATACAGTTGGAGGAACAAGGTGGTGAAACTCACAGAAGAGGGAGGAGAATGGGGGTGGCCAGGGGCTGGGCAGTGGGCATTTCACGGGTACAGTTTCTGTTTGAGAGATAGATATAGGAGCGCTGGCTACATGATGCCAGGATGCTTCAGGATGAGCCCTTGACCCGAAGTTGCCCTACATCCTTCTCGCCACGAAATCAGCTTATTATTTAATCAGACGGAGTGTCTGCCGGCCGAGACAGTGAGGATAATTGGGAACTGTCCCCTATGCGATAGTGGATATTTAATGAAAGTGGCAACAGAAAACAAAAGTTAGCACTATGGGAAATTGGAGCCCGTGCTCCTTGGCACCCCAGAGCAAGAACGAGCCCCACAGGGCTCCCTGCAGGCCTCCTTAGGCAGCATTCCTCTGTGGCCCGGAATAACTCCAGCTGAGGCCACAGCACATACGCCTTCTCCAGATGTTCAGGGTGACAGAGAATAGGTGTCTGGAAAGACACTAAACAGGCCGTCAGGAGACTTTGGATCCAGGCCAGAGTCTGGGTGACTGCCCTATTTAGCTTTCTATTGCTGTGATAAATACTATGAAGCCAACTTGGGGAGAAGGTCAAAGGCAGGGGGAAATGAGAGCTGGAACTCATCTCACAGGCCACAGCCCATCGTTGAAGGAATTCAGAGTAGTAACCCAAGCAGGCCAGGACTTGATGCAGAAACCACGGAGGAATACTACTTACCGGCTGGTTTCCAGGCCCACCAGCCTGGGGACAGTACTGAGCAGAGTGGCTGGGTCCTCTTTCACCAGCAGCAATCAAGAAAATGCCCCTACACACATGCCCACACGTGACCAATCTGATGGAGCCAATTCTTCAACTGCACTGTCCGCCCTCAAGATTAGCCATCATCACAGTGACCTTAGGCAAGTTGTCTGATTTCCCTGGACCCTTCATCTATAAAATATAAGTGAGGGCAGGGGAAGGAGGGAAGTTCAGGCATCGGAAAAGGTATTTTCTCATGCATCTGACCTTCCACTATGTGCTGCTTGAGAAGACACAGCTGCTGAAAGCCTGGCTGGAGATGTGGAAGGCCCCAAATTGCTATTTCCCTATTTCCTGAGCATTTTATTTGTTGTTTGCTTGTTTTCGAGGTGTTTTGTTTTTTCCTTCCTCCTTCCTTCCTTCCTTCCTTCCTTCCTTCCTTCTTCCCTCCCTCCCTTTCTCTCCCTCCCTCCCTTCCTCCCTCCCTCCCTCCCTCCCTCCCTCCCTCCCTCCCTCCCTCTCCCTTTCTTTCTTTCTTTCTTTCTTTCTTTCTTTCTTTCTTTCTTTCTTTCTTTCTTTCTTTCTAAGTTCTATGAGGCAGGCAGGGTAAAGCGAAGGTGGGGGTTTTTCCAGCACAGGGTGTGCCCCCTCTAGCCTTGTCCCTAAGGCCTCTGACGCTTCCAGAAGATGGACAAGAGCTGTGTCACACAGGTCTTGGCCCCTGATTGCACAATACAGCATGCAGCTCAACTGGTGACCAGAGTAATACCAAATCTCTCGGTGACATTCTTTTCTACGACCTGTCAGGTTGATGCTGATGCATAGGTGACAAGCCAGAGCTGGAGAGATGGCTCAGCTGGTAAGGACAATTGCTGCCGGGCCTGGTGACCTGCGTTTGCTACGTGGGAAACGGTGAAAGGAGAAACGGACTCCTGCTCTTGTCCCCTGACCTGCACAAGTGTGTTGTTTTAAGCACCCTCCACGCCAAACACAAAAATAAAGTGTAATGAAATTTTAATAGGAGAAAAAAAAACAATCCTAGAATCATCTGAGAAGAGAAGAAGATCATGACTCCTCTACCATAAACAGCCTGCAGCCATTAAGTGTGTATTTTTGTGTGTCTCTCCATGTGATATTTGTGAGCGTGTGTTATACACTTGCAGCGCATGCACCCTTGCTAAAAAAAATACATTCAGAGGCCAGAGTACATCTGATGTCATGCTCCACCTATTTCCTTTAGACAGGGTCTCTCACAGAGCCTAGGGCTAGCCTGGCAGCCAGCAAACCCTAGCCATTTGCCTGTCTCTGTCTCGTATAGCACTGGTCTTACAGGTATGCATGCGGCCGTGCCTGCCTCAAAAAAATGTTGACGTTGGGATTACAGGTGCATGAACAGTTTCACCTACCTTTTGAAAAAAAAAATATAGACCCTGGAAATTCGAACCCAGCTCGGTGTACTTGCATGGCAAGCTCATTTAACCATTCTCTAACTTCCAAAGTGTATTTTAGTCTATAGTCCCAAGATTCAGGAGGTTGAAGTCGGAGGATCTCTTGAGGCCAGGAGTTTGAAACCAGCCTGGGAGACAGTGAGACAAATGCCCAGAAGTGGCATGTTGTATTTGGTGAATAGAAAGACTTTCCCAATATGGTCACCAAACACGGTGCTAAAGATATTTCTTCCAGACAGATTTGTGTGTGCTTATATCTAGGAAGGAGGACCTAGGAACAGCTAAACCATTGTGCAAATCGGATTTGTGAGTTCTTGCCTCTGCCTTCTGCTCATTTATTGCTGCCGTCTCAGTTGTGTATGTCGGTTTTGCCTAATAAGCGGAATCGAGAAAGCAGAAACCTATCTTTAACAACAGAAGTGCTTAGGAGAGCCTGTAGCCAATTGGATTGAGAAGCTCTCAGGAGGCCAGAGCTGGAGAAAGGCCCCCTGAGAGATCTCAGCCCAGCCTGGTCTTTGGCAAGGGGCCGGGCCAGGCTGGAGAGATTAATCTCAATCCACCATCTGCTGTGTCACTGTCTATTTCGAGGATGGCAGTTTGTCACCCTCGCCACTCAGGTATCAGCTGTGGGGAGAAGTCATCATTCAAGGGGATGGAGCCTGGGGTGTGGGTGGGAGGGGGACCCCAGCCACTCGCACGAGTGCCATGGCCGCTATCCCGAGAGAGAAGATAGGCGGGAACAAGATTGAGCTGCCTGGTGGATGAATGAGCAGAGGAAGAGCCACTACAAGGCAGAGGTCGGGAGGTCACATAAGCTGCCCACTGGGAAGTCACCCCAGGAGAGGTGATCTTCACGGGCACCTTTCCTATGGCCCTCCCGCCTGCATGGGCCTCCGAGCTGGCGGTTTTGCAGGACATCTGGGCAGCCGTAGATAATAAGGGGTTGTGAGGCAGTAGCTGTCAGAACAGGGGCTAACTCATCCTTGAATTCCATTTCCCATAACCCATCCCAGGACCAGTGAGCATAAGCAAGAGAAACTAGCCCTGACTGAGCAAAGGGAAGGGTTGTTAGTGGAAGGATGCCAGCCGAAGAAGAGCTGAAGAAGCGGGCTCAGGACAGGGATGCAGCTCAGCTGCCAGAGTGCTTACATGGCATGCAGGAAGCCCTGGGTTCCACCGCTGGCACCCTAAGCTGCATGTGGTAGACAAATGCCATGAAGGTAGAGGTAGGAGGATTGCCTGGGAAGCCAACGTTGGCTACGTAGTGAGACCCTGTCTCAAAAATAACCAAAACCTCAAACAAACCATAGTGAGGGGAAGATGGCTCTGGGGGTTTGGAGAGTCAAACCCCACTGGTAGGGGCAGCAGGAAGGGCGGCTGGACTAAGTGGGCTCCACTTTCTTTTGAGCTATTGAGCTTAAGTGTTGTCCTGGCACAGAGACAATTATCCTTGTGGGAGAGAGGCCAAGAGATATCTGAAAGACGGCGACACAGAGCAGAAGATCCCAGGAAGAAGGCAGGTTAGAGAAGGAAGCGAGGAGCCAAGGACAGGCAGCCTCTCTCCTAGGGTCTTCAGAGGTAGCCCTGATTCTGACCTCCATAACTGTGAGAGTATACCCGCTCCCTCTCTGTGTAGACAAGTTCTTATATCTTGTAGCTCAGGCTAGCCTCAGTCTTGACCTTTCCTGCCTCACCTCAGCCTCCAGAGTGCGGTGACTTCATGCATGTGTCATGATGCTCGGTGTTCACCTCTGCCCCAGAGTGAACTTTTTTGTTATGCGTGTGGTCCTGAGAATTGAACACAGGCCTTGTGCATGCCAGGCAATAAGAGTTCGGCTTCTAAGCTATACCCCCCAGCCTTTTTTTTTTTTTTTAATGTTGTTTTGAGACGTGATCTCTCCATGTAGCTTAGGCTAGCTTCTAACTTTTGATTCTCCTGCCTCAGTTTCCTAAGTACCTGGGATTACAGGTGTGAGCCACCATAATCAACTGCAATTAGTATGAGTGCCCCTGTTTGTGGGTAGTTACTGGGGCAGCTATGAGGGAATGATGCAGGTCCACGTCCTGTGGAATTGTCAATTGGGGTGCAGGAGACACAGTCCCCCATTGTCGTTCTCAGGTACTAGAAGAACTTCTCCCAGACTTTTAGGGGTCCCCAGTCAGGCAAAACCAGGATTTTTCAGTCAACACAGTAAAGAATTTAGGACTGGCCAGTTTACGAAGTTTGTTTGGAGATTTTATTAAAGATATTTTAATATAGGTTCAGGTGTGGGGGTTAGAAGAGAAGGCAGCTCAGAAGGACAGACAGACACACCTGAGAGCATGTGCTCAAAGAGTCAGGGAAAGTCAGATATACCCACGTGTGGGCTCTTAGGGGAGAGTGGCTCGTCTAAAGTTATTTGTCCTGGTTAAGTGTCTGTCAACTTGACACAAGCTAGAGTTATCTGTGAAAAAGAAATCTCATTAGGAAATGCCTTCAGTCACTGAGCAGGTAGAGGCAGGCAGAATGCTGTGAGTTCGAGGCCAGCCTGGTCCCCTAGAAGAGCAATACACTCTCTTGCCCAGTGAACTGTCTTTCAGGCATCTTGGGTTTTGTTTTTGAGACCGTCTCAAGTAGCCCAGACTAGCCTTGAACACAGGTGCAGCCAAGAATGACCTTGAACTTCCAATTCACCTGCTTCCACCTCAGGAAGTGCTAAGATTACAGGCACGCCCCACCATGCCTGGTTTATCTGGTACTGAGGATTGAACCCAGAACTTGCTGCTTGCTAGACAAGGACTCTAGCAACTGAGCTGCATCCTAACCCCCAACCCCAGGACTATTGACATGCAGGCCGGGACTCTTGTCCTTGGCTTGAGCCGTGTGCGCTTTAGGCTATCTAACATCCCATCCTATTTATAGGAGATGCCAGCAGCACCCCAGCCAGGGGGGCAATTCAAAGTGTCCCCAGGAGCCAGGTGTGTTTACATTGTCAGCACTTGGGAAGCGAAGTCATGAGGATTAGAAGTTTAATGCAATCTCAGCTGTACACTAAGGATATTTGAAATCCTGTCTGAAGCAAGTAAACAAACAGAAAAGTACCTCATCTAAGTGTCTTTGCAACCATTTGAAAATAGTAATTATAAATAATGTCTTTGATTTCTTTTTTTAGATTTTTATTTGTTTTTATTTTATGTGTTTTTCCTGCATGTATATCCGTCCACCATGCCATGCCTTTGGAGGTCATAAGAGGGCATCAAATCTCCTGGAACTGGAGCGATGGATGGGTGGTTGTGAGCTAACACGCGGGTTCTGGGAACTAGACCCAGGTCCTCTGCCAGGACAGTCAGTGCTCTTAACCTCTAAATCATCTCTCCGGCGTCACCTCGTATGATTTCTGAAACACTAACCAGGAACATCTTGGGGAGAAAAGGGTTTATTTGGCTTCCAGGTTAGAGTCCACAAAGAAGACATGGGAATAGGGGGGGGCACTTGCTGAGAAGAAAGGATCTGGAGGTGGTGGGGGATGCGATGGGAAAGGGTGTGTGTGTGAAAACAACTAAATGTGTTCTATACATATATAAAACTGTCAAACAAACAACAACAATCAAACCCCAAGCAAAATAGTGCCAGGTTGGAGAAACCAGTTTATGGCAGAATACTGTTAAAAAGGAAAGGGAACCCCGAAGTCACAGACCCCAACATCAGAGCCCTGCACCAGTCACGGGTACTTTAGCAGATGGCTCTAGGGACAGATCTTCACCCTCTTCTGCCTGGCCCTGTGCATCCAGCTGACCGTCTTTGTCCAGCTCCTCTTGTTTGTCTGCCCTCTGTGAACTTGGGAAAGCCATTAAGTCAGGGTGTCTTATCACAGCTGAGCGTGAGCCCAGCCTCCACTCCTGGTGGGTTAGGTGGTGTTTTCCCAAACAAGTCCTTTTCTTGCAGCCACAGAAGAATGTGAAATGACATTTTCTAAAACCGTTGCTTTGTAAAAATGCCAAGGCTAATCTCCAGGCACAAAGAGCAGTGTGGAGATCAGAACTGACTCAGGGAGCTGCAGCCCGGGAAGAAGAATGGGCTCAGAGGTGCGTGCGTGATGGGTGTGTATGGCTGGGCCACTGACTAGCTGAACTGTGACCTGCTGTGAGCTTGAGAGTTGTACGTCCTGTGGCTGTTAGAGCCCGTGCTCAGGCCTCAGGCAGGACTCTTTCTTCCTGGTTTTCAGGGTATCTTCGGCTAGTGAGTAGCTATCAAGAGGAGGCAGGCTGACTGATTTTTAGGCCTGAAAAATAGATGTCTGCAAGGGAGTCCCACTATGGACATCTTAAAGCTCTCCTAATTTGGCCCAAATGCTTTTCAAATGCTCAGAATAAGTAGGGAGAAGTTTTTTTTTTTTTTTTTTTTTTTTTTTTTTTGGTATGCTTAATTTTTAAATTTCAGGTGTGTGTGTGTGTGTGTGTGTGTGTGTGTGTGTGTGAAGAGGCCAGAAGTGGGCATCAGTTACCCTGGAGCTGGAATTATAGGAGCTGGGGGTAATCCGACACACATGCTAGGAACCTAACTCTTCCTCTGGAAGAGTAGCAAGTACCCTTAACCACTGAGCTATCTCTTCAGTCCCATGTTTTATTTTGCTTTGATTTTCAGACGAGATTCCATGTGGCCAATGCTGGCTTAGCTGGTTTAGTGTTATAGGCATGCACCATGCCATACCGGAATAGAAACCGAACCAAACCACTCTGCCTACTGAGCTACATCCCAGCCCTGAAGTTTTAGCTTAAGAAACAGTCAAGAGCTTGGGATGTAGCTCAAAGGTACTGTGCTTGCCTGGGATGAGCAAGGCCTGGCTTCTATCCTCGGGAGGAGAGAGAGAAGGTGAAAGGGAAGAAAAGGCAGAGAGGTAGGAGAGGAGGGAGGGTAAAAGAAAGAAAAGAGTAAAAAATTCCATTGTGAAGATGGACAAGGTCACTCATTCCTGTACTTCCAGCACTTGGGGGGCTTACATAATGAGTTCCAGATCAGTCTCAAGTATATAATGAACCTCTGTCTCAAAAGCTAGCTAACTGGAGAGATGCCTCAGCAGTTCCAAGCACATATTGCTTACTCTCTCAGAGGACCTGAGTTCTAGTCCCGGCACCTGTGTCTAGCAGTTATAAATGACCTAATGCCTCAGCCTCCAAGGGCACCACATGTAAACACACACATACACTCACACACCCCCACACACTGTGAATTGAAACAGTGGGGTGGACAGGATCATTGTACAGTATATGTATGTATATATAGGAATAGCAAGTCAATTCCATTAATTTATATAATTTATGTGTCAGCAATTATATTATACATGTGCCTTTAATTCCAGCATTAATGAAGCAGAGGCAGGTGGATCTCTGTGAGACTGAAGACAACCTGGTCTACAAAGTGAGTTCTAGGTCATCAGGGGCTATGCAGTGAAACCTTGCCTAAAAAAGCAAAGCAAAGCAAAGCAAACAAACAAACAAACAAACAAACAACAAAGAGTTCTGGGTCATCGAAATCCTTGAGGCTCCCAAGCAGCTACATCGATTTAGGGAGAAGAGAGAGAATGCAGTATAGTTGCTAGGCAACTGTTCCCATGGAGGAATGAATGGGTGGGGTGGCTGTGGATGTGTAAAGGATGGGCCCAGACTGCAGGAGGGAGGAAGCTCAGATATTCTTTCTCCATTTTCTGTTCTGAGCTGGAGAAGACGGGGTCACTGGTAAGAACCCCAAGGCTGGTTTGGGGCACTGGACAATGAGTGAGGTTGCTCTTTTCTGGACCCAAGAGGGCTAACTAACAAAGTTGGAAGACAGCTGACTCTCAGACAATGTTGGGAAAGGGCTGAGGGTGAGCTCTGCTGCTTGGAAACACTGAAACAGAGAACGAGAGAGGCTTTCCTGAGAATGTGAAGACACCAAAAGTAAGCAAGGATTGATGGTTGCTCAGTTTCCTGTCAAAAAGATGTCTCCCATTTTCTCCCCAGAAAAAGCACACCTTCCAAACCTATCCACAGATAAGAGGAAGTCTCCAGAGCTGAATGCCTGGGCTCTCGAGCCTAGATGTGAACCTGTGAAGTTAAGTTACCAAAGGAAGTGCTGTGAGATTTCCTTCTGGGAGGTACTACAGTTGGGGGCTGCAGCCTAACCCTCTCTCTCTCTCTCTCTCTCTCTCTCTCTCTCTCTCTCTCTCTCTCTCTCTCTC
>NW_026068063.1:151996-178264 GCF_014885135.2 Alexandromys fortis | reverse complement strand
CTCTCTCTCTCTCTCTCTCTCTCTCTCTCTCTCTCTCTCTCTCTCTCTCTCTCTCTCATTCTGTCTCTCCTCAGGCCTCGATGCCATCCAGTGCTCACTGCCCATAGAGGACCGGAGGATGGCCCTGCGCGAGCTGTCAGAAGCCAGTTTTAGCGAGTGTAAGTTCAGCCTGTCCCTCACAGACCTATTCATCATCATCTTCTCGGGCGTGGCCGTGTCCATCGCTGCCATCATCTCCAGCTTCTTCCTGGCCACTGTGGTGCAGTGTTTCCAGAGGTGCGCCCCTAACAAGGACACGGAGGATGAGGATGACGACGAGGATGACTGAGCCACCTCTTCCTGCCCTTTGCTTTCCCACACCCAAGCTAGTGGTACCTCTCCAAGGGAGACCGAGATGCTGAAGACAGAAGCATCGCATCACTCCAGGCAGTGAAAGGGCGGGTGCTTGCCTAGACACACCTGCTGGGACAGCCGATCCCAGAGCATAGAATCAGCAGAGTAGAGATGCAGGAAGGATGGAGAGATTTATTCCTGAGCAGAGCCCACCTCCCAGGCTGGGGCATTCATGTGTGTGAAGATAATCAAGTCAGGCTTCGTGGCTTACAGCTTTACAACTTCCCCAAGCTGAAGTGAGAGCTTACAGCTTCTGACCTCAGAGGCGTTTGGACCATTCTTATTACGAGCTGCACTCTGGACCATGAATCATCTTCCTCCTAAAAGACAGCGGAGCTCTCGGTGGAGATTCAAGCTCAGCTCATTCTCCACGGGAGCAGGAATTCTTTTCCTCTATAAAAGGACCCGGCAGCTTTGGGAGGTTAGACCAAGAATAAACAAACGTATACGCAATAGACAATGTCTGTGTCTCCCCTCCATTGCTGCGTTGACACCAATACCCAGCGTGATGACGCAAGATGACTTGAGCCAGCAACACTGAGCTGGGCTACGAGGTAGAGGTTCACAAGAAGTGGCTGGGGGTGTTTTCGGGATCCACTCCTTCAGGGTGTTTTGAAGAGGGCCCTTGGATATGACTGGGTCATGAGGATGGATTCATACTGAGTGCAGTTAGTGTCCTTATAACACAGACTCTGAAGACCTCCCTGCCCCTTCTTCCAGGTGAGGACCCGGTGAGAGGACAGCCATCTGTGAACCAGGAAGTGGTCTCTCACAGGAACTCAACCCTATTGGCACCCTGGCCTCCAACCTCTAGCCTCCAGAACTGTGAGAAATAAATGTTAGTTATTTATAGACCCTCGTGCCTGTGGTTTTTTTTTTTTTTTATAACAACAGCTCAAGGAGACTAAGACGCCAGATTTAGATGAAATGTTAGCAAGAAATAAAAGCTTGAAGTCTGTCAAAGGGTGTTTGTTGTCTGTTGGTAAATAGGTTGGGAAAATGTGTGTTGGCATCGCCTGGACTCCAATCCTTATCCTAAGAGGTAACACCCTGCAGAGGACAGACACTCACTGTGTCAAGTTGTGATGGCCACTTTGAGGTTTCCTTCTTTCTTCTGTAGTACTGTCAGGGTGTTTGTTCTCTCTCCAGAGTCCCACCTTAGCTAATAGCTGAGTCATTTTCTGTGTTGGTATGGTCTTAGACCTGTCCGCTGAAGAAATTTTGGGGAACTCTCCCAGAAACCAGGAGGTCAATAAGCAGGTTGCCTTGGACCAGCAAAGTGTTCCTTAAACAAAATAAAACACCACCAACAAAAATAGATGTGAGGCCACATGCCTCTAATCCCAGCACTCAAGAGGCAGAAACAGGCAAAACTCCAAGTCTAAGGAAGTAGATAGGGCTCCGTGCACCCCAAAGGGAGTGTTCCTGGCCAGCCAGGGGGCACGCACTACATAGTGAAAGCCTGTCTTTAAAAAAAGGTTGGCATGTTAACACATGCCTCTCAGCCTAGCCAGCACTCAGGAGGTGGTGGCAGGAGGATTACCTCAAGTTTGAGGCTAAACTGGGCTACGTAGTGCAAGTGAGACCCTGTCTCAAAAGCAAAACAAATGAACAAAAACCTACCACGGGGACTTGGCCTCTGAACAACCTCCATCGGTGGCATCAGTGGCCTCGGGGTGTGCATGACATTTCCTTGGAAGATGGGCTGTGACAGACAGTGTTTTCTGGGGTGAGGGAGACAGCACTTTGCTTCAGAGACAGAAGCAACCACGTCATGAGTCCACGCGGGCTGATGCAAAATGACTTGTGCTGGCAACACTGAGTGTGGCTGCGGCCGAGACCTGGACCAGAGAAGCTCGCGAGAAATGGCCAGGATATTTTAAGGAACCACTAATTCATCATTTATGATGTCCATCTTAGGAGCCAGATGTGGTAGTATAATCCCAGCATTTGGGAGGCAGAGGCAAGGAGGGTCAGGAGTTTACAGCTAGTCTGGGCTTCATGAGATCCTGTCTCAAAAAGACAAAAAGTCGGGGGCTGGAGAGATGGCTTGGCAGTTGAGATCATTTGTTTCTCCCTCAGAGGACCCTGGTTTGGTTCCCAGAACCTACATGACACCTCACAATCACCTGTAATTCTAGTCCTAGGAGATCCAATGCCCCCTTTTGGCCTCCAGGGGCTCCTACATGCACACAGTTCACGTTAGCTCACCACGTACAAAACAAAGAAAGAAAGAAAGAAAGAAAGAAAGAAAGAAAGAAAGAGAGAGAGAGAGGGAGGGAGGGAGGGAGGGAGGGAGGGAGGGAGGGAGAGAGGGAGGAAGGAAGGAAGAAAGAGAAACATCCCTTTGCTTCCACGATCATCCTGAGTGCTGAGTGCCAGGCTCTGGTTTGTACTGGACCACATGTGCACATCACATTAGAAAGGAAACACAACTATCACTGGAAAGCAGTAGCAAACTCCAAGAAGGGAATACATGAAGTCCCAGGACAGACAGTAACTCACAGGAGGCATCCCAGAGTGGCTAGAGGTTGTATGCATGGGGATCTCCGGAGAAACACGGTGTACAAGAGACCCTGTATCAAGAGATGAAGTGCTCCCATAATGGGTGACAAGAAGTACCACGTACTTCTGTAGCTGGCAGGCTGGAGACAGGAGAATTGATGTGGCAACTCAAGGCCGGGGCAGTAGAAGGCCCGGTTCAGCAGTCAGAGTGGATTTCTCTTCTGCTGCTGCTTTTGTGAATTACTCAGGCCCCGAATGGATTGGGTGATGCATCCTGCTACTCAAACACTCCATTCAAGTGTTGATTTGGGTCAGGAACAGCTGCAAGAGATACACTTAGTCCTAAGTCTTTAGGACTAAGCAAATATCTGTCTTGTAGCCCAGTCAGCTGTACACACGAAGCTAACCACCACCTCCTAGAATGCTTCTGATTGGCTGGCTTCCAGCGGAATCCTGTCTTCCCTATTCTGTTACTATAGCCTCCCTTCCCCCTTCCTTTCCTTCTAGTCTCAGGAACCTTGGTGAGACTCTCAGTCACCCCTCTGCTTTCCAGCTCCATGGTCTCAGGCAGAGGGATGACTTCTCACAGTGGCTGGGTAGGTGCATTAAGTAGGTACATAAATCATCTATCTGGTTTCCCAGGCAACCTTGGTGGGCTCTGACCCTCGAAGCAGGTAGGCTTCTGCTGAGTAGACCATAGAGGCAAAGTGAAGTTGATCGCTGCATGCCATTAGGCGTTGCTTGAATTCTTGTTTGTACATCACAGACATGGGTGAGCCCTTTAACTGGGGAGAGCAAACAGGAAGGGGCTTTGCTGCATTCAGGAATAATATCGTAACAGTCTTCACTTTGGTGTCTAGGGCACATCCTGCTGGTCCTTAAACTGCAGTGCTTCCCTGAGGGAAGATTCCCTCCCCTAGGCGATAAGGAAACAACAGCTACCAACGAAAAAACTGAGGAGGGAAGTACAATTCCTCCAAAGTTCACCCGGGTCAGTCAAAGAGTTCACTAGACTTCTTTACAGAGTAATGGGTGGGTGCTTACTGGTGGGAGCATAGGTGACCACAGAGCAGCCACGCTGGAAAGTCTGCACCCAGCAGGGATGATGGCTTCCCCGTGGCTGCGTAGACAGAGTTCTGGCCTCATCCTTCCCCAGCTGTAGCCTCTAGGACCTCTCCCAAGACCTTGAGGCCCCGTGCAATAAAAGCAGAATTGGAGCAGCATATAACCTGTTGGGAGGGTGGCCGTACACTCAGGTGAGGATCCCATGACCCTCTCCCTGTCTGCTCCTTCTGTGAGAACAAGTCAACAGTCAGCTAAGCCCAACCGTGATTTTCTTTTGCAAGAACTCCTGATGTGGGGACTGGAGAGATGGCTTGGCAGTTAGGAGCACTGACTGCTCTTCCAGAGGACCTGGGTTCAATTCCCAGCACCCACATGGCAGCTCACAACTGTCTGTAAATCTAGTTCCAGGGGATCTGACCCCTTTACACCATTGCACATAAAATAAAGTTAAATAAATCATAAAAAAATCTTAAAATAACAAGAACTCCTGAAGATGGCAGCAGTTTGGCTCAGATGACAGCTCTGTACAACAGGGGTCTCAGACTTGCCCAGCCTCCTTCCATCTCTCTATAGTCACTCACATCCTTCGGCCCTCCACTGTCGTTCCTTTTGGAAACTAAAGCTCCCAGATTCCTCCTGGATTATGGACACCTGTGCGCGCGCACAGGTGCAGGACATTTCTCCCAGATACCCTTGCGCTTCTCGTTAAAAAGCGAGCTTCCACGAGGTCTCGCTCTCTTGCCCTTTACCCTTGTGTGTCTTGCACACCTGTCCCTTATCGTGCCCCCCCATTAAAGCGCACCCACGTGGGAGCCGCGTGTCTGTGTCTTCTCCTTTCGTGCGTGTTTTGTCTGTCCTGTGTTTGTCTCCACACATACCCGCTTTAAAAGAATAATATCCACCTCCTCAGGTTCCTTGCATAAGCCCAGCTTGTTCCAGCAGTAGATGGGAGGTTTCTACCTGAGTCCCCTCTGTCTGCTCTTTCCCTAGGTCACTGTTCCCTCTTAGCATCCGGGTCTCACCTCAATATTGCCATATCAGAGAGGCCTCTCCTGCCCTACTCAGCCCAGAAAGGTATCTTGACTTCAAAATTTGGGTCTAAGGATATGTTACTTTGGAAAAGAGGTCCTGCTTTTGTTTCCAAAGAGGATGAGAACCTGTGGATTCCTTTCAGACTAATGTGGTTTGATGGAACAAGACCAGCCCTAGAGGTCTCCATGAATTCTACAAATGCTTTGCCCCATAAACAGCAGGAAGTAGTTTGGAGAGAACTACACCCAGATTCCCAAATATTGTTTATAAATGTTTGTTTACATTTAAAGGCGGATAGGGCTGGCGAGATGGCTCAGCGGTTAAGAGCATTGCCTGCTCTTCCAAAGGTCCTGAGTTTAATTCCGGGCAACTACATGGTGGCTCACAACCATCTGTAATGAGATCTGGTGCCCTCTTCTGGCCTGCAGGCATATATGCAGACAGAATATTGTATACTTAATAAATAAATAAATATTAAAAAAATAAACATTTAAAGGCGGATATGCTAAGATATGGATACTTTGATTTGGTATGGGTCTTGGTTTATTGATACGAATTTAAGATCAATTTTGTTATATATATAGTTCTGCTCTTGAATAAAGTATTATGTCTGTGCAGCTCATTTAAAAATGTAATGTATAATTAAGAGATACAAGTTAATAGCTAGTCATCTATAATAGTCAATCTTGTAGTCATTTTAGATTTTCTAGATATACAGAGATATATTTCAGTTAGATAGATAATCTTCAAATCTTTCAAAGACCTACAGAATATGGCTTTTCAAAATGTTTTAAGAACTTAGGATTTTTCATGACAATGAGGCACATCTGCTCCTTGCAGTCAAGAGGATGATGGGCATCAAAGAGGCTCCTTATGGAGTTTGTTAGCCATTTGGGCAAGAAACTGTTCTTGCCTGGACTGCTTCATGTTAATGCTGTATGAACTGGACATTGCCCTTAGGCCATGACCTTATGCTGATACACAGAAATAATAAAAATTGGTTAGTTTAGGATATAAGAGCTAGCTAGACAATATGCTTAAGCTATTGGTCAACCAGTATTGCAAATAATATAGTTTCTCTGTGATTATTTCGGGTCTGAACAGCCAGGAACGAACAAATAGCCTACTCCAACAGGTGGGTGAATGGAGAGGTGTTCCATGCGGACGGATGAGTAGGTGGAAGGATAGACAAATGGGTGGGGTTCACATGACTGGGTGAACAGATGTGCAGGTACATGGCCAGGTGGATGGACGCGTAAAAGGATGGGTGAATCCATGGGTGAGTACAGGTCCATCCAGGTGGATGGATGGGTAGATGGGAGGGCTCTGGGGGGTTGTGTGGGTGGGTGGGAAACTGGTGGGCTGCATAGGAATGGTGACTAGTTAGCTGAGTGAATGGACAGGAGGGGAGATAGTAGACAGGAAGATGGGGGTAAGGTGGGTGGGTTAAGGGGGGTGAGTGGGAGATACGTGGCTGAACAGATAGATGACTTACGGCGTTCCTTTCCTTTTCAAGGATTTGAAAGCTACCCAGACGCTGCCAGGAATATAGCCAAGAAGACCAGCACACATTAAAGGAAAAGCCCTCTTCGCCTTGCAGAAGACAAGGGACACAGCTCTGAGCGCGGCACTACCGTGAGGTTAGGAACTATACGAGTGCCCCGTCCTGAGAATCTGCCCATCTCTATTGTGGCTCGGACTGCTGACTATGGATGTGCCTCAGACTTCGCTAGGGACAACAAGGTCCTGGGTCACACGGCTAGGACACATCAGGCCAGCCCCGTCTGCCTGGCACAAACAGTCTTGGCACCGTGACTGTGTGCTGAGTGATTTTCGTTCATGACCATCTGACCCCTAATTACTTCTGCTAATTACTTGGACAGATTTTCTTCACAAAAAGAGCTTAAAATCCAGGGAAGTAGGAAGGGATGTCCTTCATCTGTCCTCGTCCACCACCTGCTCCCGAAGGAGACTGTGGGTTCAGGTTATTCGGTTTCCCAGGGATTTATTCTCTCATTGACTCTGCCAAGACCAAGGTCCACCTGTCATTTTGATGGGTCCCCTTAAGAGTTAATTCCTTAGCTAATCCCATGTCTTCTAAAGTGACTGATTGCTCACGGAGGGGAGGGGGGACAGGGACAAGGCTCCTTGTTATCTGTCCAACATGGCACTAACCCCTAGGTCCTTGTGCTCTCCTCTCTGTTCATCATCCAAAGAAAGGCCAGTACGGAGCAGCCCTGCCCAGGGACAGCGCAGCAGGGAATAAAACCTTCACGGGGAGGGGGGCAGGGGCAGGCCTGCAATCCCAGCTTGTGGGACAATGAAGAGCTACAGAGTGAGGTTCTGTCTTGAAAACAACAATATACATATAAAAGGGTCTGTCAAGATGGCTCAGCAGGTAAAGACAGTTGCCGATAAAATTGACAACCTGAGTTCAATCCCTAGAACCCGCCCAGTGAGAGAATTGACTCCTGAAATTTGTCCTCTAATTTCCACATGAGTGGGGACACACACACACACACACACACACACACACACACACACTAGTCAGCCTGAGCTGCTATTCAACCAGTGTTAGCAGTTCAAAACCATCCTGGACAAGACTGGGAAGATGGCTCAGCAGTTAAGAACACTTGTTGCTCTTGCAGAAGACCTGGGTTCAACTCCCACCATTCATATGGCTGCCCAGCCACCTGTAACCCCATTTTCAGGGGAACTGATGTCCTCTTCTGGCTTTAAGGCACCAGTGGTGGCATATGCTTTTAGTGCTAGCAATGACTCAGGGGGCAGAGGCCAGTAGGTCACTGTGAGTTTGAGGCTAGCCTGATCTACATAGCAAATTCCAGGTCAGCCAGGGCTTTATAAAGAGATCCTGTCGGGGGCTGGAGAGACGGCTCGGCAATTAAGAGTACTGTCTGTTCTTTCAGAGGACCCAGGTTCAACTCCCAGCACCCACATGGCAGCTCGCAATGGTCTCTGACTCCGGTTCCAGAGGCACCCTCACACAGACATCCAGGCAAAACACCAATGCACATAAAATAAAAATAAAGTTTAATATAAAAAAATTAAAAAAATAAAGAAACTGGGAGGTGGTGATGCATGTCTTTAATCCCAGCACTCGGGAGGCAGAGGCAGGCGGATCTCTGTGAGTTGGAGGCCAGCCTGGTCTACAAGAGCTAGTTCCAGGACAGGCTCCAAAGTTACAATGAAACCCTGTTTCAAACACACACACACACACACACACACACACACAATAAAAAGAGACCCTGTCTCAAAAACAACAGCATCAACAAAACAACACAACCACAACCAAGTCATCCTGGACAAGAGTGAAATCCTAACATAGAAATAAATAAATACATAAAAATAAAATCAGAATATTATCTTTATCTTAATGAACTTCAACTTTTGCTTCTTAATAAATAGGCATCAGCCAGGTAACTGCGAGGCCACAGAAGTGAGAAAAGTAACTAGTACAAGTCAGAAGTTATGCTAAGTCTGGCTGCCTCCTTATACAGACATTGGGAGGACTCCTTAGTCCTGAGTGTTCTGCAGATCCTTCCAGGAGCCCTTCCCAGGCGCTGGCTCCAGCTCTGGGCTCCCTGTGCTAATTTTTCTCATTATCCTGAATGGTTATCTGGTTTTCCTCTGTTGGAAAACTACTATTGGGTGAATGAAGAGATATATGGGTAAGTGGATGGGTAGGTGGGTGGGTAGGTGGATGGATGGATAGATGGGAGGATGGATGGATAGATGGGAGGATGGATGGGTGGGTGGATGGATGGATAGATGGGAGGATGGATGGGTGGGTGGATGGATGGATAGATGGGAGGATGGATGGATAGATGGATGGATGGATGGATGGGTTAGGTGGATGGTGGGTGGATGGGAGGATGGATGGGTGGATGGTTGGGTGGATGGATGGGTAAATAAAGTTCCTCCAAGGCCTCTGCAATCCCACAGTGCTCGCTGGGAACCTGTCTCTCAACGGATACTTGCAGGGTAATTGTAGAGAGTCAGTCACCAAGAGTAATTTATTTGTTCCTTGGGAGAGTCTGGTGTGGAGGACTTGCAGATGGGCCCATTTCCCCCCTCAGAGATACCCTGGAACTGTACCTCATGCCTCAGGAGTGTGTCATTTGTACCCAGGCTGTATCCAGGCGAGGGCACAGAGGACTGACAGAGTGGTACTGCCCTGTCTAATGGAACACAGGGCATGGATGGATGAAGGAGTGAATGGATGCTGTGGTTTGCCTGTGCTGGTCCTCTGGGCTTAGCATCCTCTCCTACAACCTACACCGTGACAACAGCAAAGGCTCTTAGACTGTCACAGTGAGTAGGCGCCTTAGCTCTCCTCTCACTGTGCAACTCAGGTCAAGTCACTTACCCTCCTCAGACTTTGTTTTTCTCTTCTATAACATGGGGATAAGTCCAGCACTAACCACACTGGACTGTTATGACGATTCAATGGGACCACAAATGGCAGGGTATGAGGCAGGCTTTCTGAGATTTCATTATAATTTCAGATGGAGAGGACTGGAGAAATGGCTCAGTGGTTAAGAGCACTAGCTGCTCTTCCAGAGGTCCAGAGTTCAGTTCCCAGCATCCACATGGCTCACAGACACACGTAAGGAGATCTGGAGCCCTCCTCTGGCCTGTAGGCAGACGTGCAGGCAGATCATTGCATACATAATAAATACATCTTTAAAAAATGATTTCAGATGGAGGACTGTGGAAGATACCTGGGACCTGCGAGTCCTGGCCTTCCTTCCACTCTGCAGAGGGTGCTCAACATCCTTCAGGCAAATCCCACCTGCTAACCCCTTGTGGTCTCCTTTTCTCCCCAACTGTCCTTTGAATTCCACTGGGATTCTTTCGCTAATTCCCTCTGTACCCTTAGAGGAGAGAGGGCCGTGCCCCTCCCCAAGGCTGACACAAGCTCCTCCCTCCCTCCGACTGGTTCGGAAATAGAAAGCTGCTGGGTCTTTTGGGTTTTGTTTGTTTTGAGACAGGGTTTTATGGAGCCCAGGCTAGGTGACCTCGAACGCTTGTTCCTCTTGTTCACACACCCCGTCTCCTGGGATGACAGGCATGTGTCACCACTCCCGACTCCAGAGCTATTGAACTGAAAACCCATAAAGGATCATATGTTTGGTCATTTAGTCAGAGTTGCCTGGGGGTGGACTTGAAGAAAAGCAGGGGTTCACCTGCCCCCCTACTCCCCAGATGCACTAGAGGACATTGGAACCCCCAGTGCTACCCATCCTTTTCTTGTTTCTTTCCTTTCTCCTTCTTAACCTCTGCCCTCTCACTCTCAAAGCCTGGATGGGGATTTCAGTGGAGAAGGAGACTTAGCAATTCTGTTCAGCGGCAGGTGCACCACATCCCCGTCCTGTTGTCATGACAATAAGGATGATGTGGGGAATCTACCCTTGCTGGACCCCTGTTTCCTTACAACTTGATCTGAACACAGAAGTGACAGTCAGTGCTCACTGTGGCACAAAGACAGAAGCCCTGGCCACAGAGCCACTTTAGCGCCTGCTCAGATGAAGGTGATTGGGCTCTGCCTCCTGGAGCTGGCCACCTGCCAAGAAACCAGACCATCCAGTGTGACTCTTTCACCCTCTGCTGCAGATGAAACCCACATCCTGAGTGAGGGGAACAGTGGTCAGGCGTTCCGAGGTCACCGGTGTGGAAGGGCTTCTGAGGAAATAAGACCGGGTGGAGACCTAGTCACAGGGGACTTGGAGGTGGCCACGGCACAACAGAGAGGAGCCCCTCCACGTCCCCACCCACCCCAGGACCTTTGCTTGTCTCTCCATCCACCCAGAGCCAAACTCAAGGCAGCTAGCTGCTATTTCCAGAATCAGTTGCTACTCCAGCCTGAGCAGTAAGTGACTTTCAATCCAGACGCCCCCTCTGTCTGGCCTGGAGGCAACTCAATGTCCCCTGCAACGTGCAGCTGGGATTTATCCCTGACATTCCTCCCAGTCGGCTAGGAGGCTGCAGCTTCAATAGACCTGGAGCACATTGGGATGAAACAGAATTCATTCAGGAGACAGAAGCTACTCAGAGAGGCAAGAGCTGTTGATAGCAGAAAAGAATGGCTGAGCTGCTGAAGGAGTTAGAACAGCATCGGAGTGCTGGGGGGAGGGGAGCTGCCTGAATAATGAACTTACTTATCGCTCTGACCAGACAGTCTCGAGGCAGTCAAGGGCACGTGGACATCCTGGAGAATTCAGTTTGAGGTTCCCAGAACAAAAAAACCAAACTTTTAGATCATGCTCCTTGATGAAGCCACAGTGTAGATTTCAGCTTCCAAGGGCATCCGAAGAAAGCCAAAGAAAGTTAAGGAGTGAGAGGGCTGGAGAAATGGCTCAGAGGTTAAAGGGTATATTGCTCTCTCAGAGGATCCAAGTTCAGTTCCTAGCACCCATGACAGGCGGCTGAGAGCTGCCTGTAACTCCAGTTCCAGTACTGACATCTTCCTCTGACCTCTGTGGGCATCAGGACTCACAAAAACACATATAATAATAATAATAATTAATAATAATAATAAAGTTAAGGCGAGAGAGGGCGAGAGAGCGAGAGCGCCCACATGTGGCTGTATAGAGCACTGAATTCTGAGGGGTTTGACCTTGGAAATGGTTTTTTGTTTGTTTGTTTTTCAGAATTAGCTTTTACTTTCTGTTTCCCCCCCCCACAGGCCCAGCAAGTGAGACCACGCTATTCTGCCTGCCATGACTGTCTTGGGCTCTCAGGCTTGTTAAAATCATGTCAAACAAAAACCTAAGATAGAATCACGTCAAACAAAAACCTAAGATAGAAACATGTCAAACAAAAACCTAAGACAGTGAGATAGCTCAGCTGGCAGAATGCTTGCTTAACACGCAGGAGGCCCTGGGTTCCATCCCCAGCAGTGCAGAAAACCTGGCGAGGTCAGCAGGGAAGATTTGCTTAGTAGGTAAAGGTTGGAGCCACAAAGCCTGATGACCTGAGATTGATCCCTGAGACCTACAAGGTGGAAGGAGACTCCAGAATAACTGGGAAAGTGGTCCTCTGTTTTCACACCTACTGTGTGTGTGTGTGTGTGTGTGTGTGCATGCACACACATACAATATAGTAATAAAATGATAACAACAACAAAAATAATAAAAGCAAGCAAGGAAGCAAGCAAACAAAAACCCACCCTGTTTGCCTGGAGGTGGTGGCACACATCATTGATCCCAGTTCTCAGAAGGCTGAGGCCAGTGAATTGAAGCCAGCCTTATTTTCATAGAGAGCTCTGAGCCAGTAAGCCCCTGTCACAACTAACCAAACAAACAAACAAACAGACAAATGAACAGCCTGCCCTCAAACCTGGCCTATGCCTATAGCCCCACCACTGGGAAGAAGAAGATGGGCAAATGAGGATGGAACTCAAGGTCACCCTTGGCTGCTAGAGTCTCCCTGTGCCACATCAAAGGATTCAGAGCCGTTAGGGTGGATAGATGCGCAGATTATGCCGCCTGCTTCTCCGGGGTGAATGATAATGCATGCTTCCTTTGCTGACAGAAGGAATGCAGGGAAAAAACAAGGCTTCAAGTTTTGAAGATTTGTTTTAATTGGACTGGACAGGTGGCTCTTTGGTTAAGAGCACTGGCTGCTCTTCTAGAGGTCCTGGGTCCACATGGCAGCTCACGACTGTCCGTGACTCCAGTTGTAGGGGATCCAGTGTTCTCTTAAGCCCTCCGTGGACACATGGGTACATACATACATGTAGGAAAAATGCCCACACACATAAAATTAAAATAATTAAGATTTACTTTTTTAGCCAGGTGGTGGCGGCGGCGCACATCTTTAATCCCAGCACTCAGGAGGCAGAGATGGGTGGATCTCTGTGAGTTTTGAGGCCAGCCTGGTCTGCAGAGTGAGTTCCAGGACAGGCTCTAAAGCTACAGAGAAACCCTGTCTTGAAACCCCTGCCTCCCAAAAAAATCTTTTTCCATGTACATGTGTATGTCTATGGGAGTGTGTGCCATACGTATATGCATGGGTGCCCATGGAGACTGCTGCCAATCCCCCGTCTTTGTAATTAGTCTCCCTCTTACCCTCATGCCTCCTCCTTTCTTCCTTCATTCCCCCCTTTTTTCCACAGAATAAAAACCCAACTAATTTTATTTTATATTTTGTGGAACTGGGGACAGAGTCCAGGAGCTTGCAACTGCTCTTATCCCTAACCCTAAAGTCTCTTTGTTTAGTCTTTCTTTCTTTTCCTTCCTTTTTTCCCTCCTTCTTTTCTTTCTTTTTCCTTCTTTCTGGGCAGTGAGATGCTGAGAACTATTCAGGATAACAAAGTGGGCGAGAACCACTGCACCAGGGCAGCATCTATGTTCTCTCTCCAGACGAAAGACAGATTTGAATTTTCAACCAGGTTGAGCTTTCTTTCTCCGGCCACATCAAAGTAGGTCATGAATCAGCTCCCACAGATTTCCCTGTCAGAAAGGGAGCTGGCGCCCAGCCCAGCCCTTGATGGGAAGTTAATAGATTATTTCTCACCCAGAAGCCTTTGTGCTGTGTGGACATGCAGGGGACGGGGAGTCAGATCACAATGTTAAGTGGCAGGGGGAAAATACCCTGTTTTGACAGCAATTTAACTTTCAGACAAACTCGCGGGTGTCCTCCCATGAATATGTATATGTTTAAAGAACGGTGGAATGAAAAGCGATTACTGCCCAGGGCACAGCTTTCTTTATGTGGCTCTTTCTGGTGGTGGTGGTGGTGTGTGTGTGTGTGGGGGGGGCGGGGGGATGGAAGCTGGGGCCTTGTGCACACTAGGCAAGTGTTCTACAGCTGAGCTACAGTCTCAGCCTTAAAGGTCATCTTTAGTGTTTCGGTCTTTAAGTTAGTTGATTTTATTTATGTATATGTGTGTGTGCCTGCTTCTCTGTGATCTACATGTGATCACTTCAGAAGACATAAGATGGTGGCGGATCCCCTGGGACTGGAGTTGCAAGAGATTGTAAGCTACCCAACATAGGTGCTGGGAATTGAACCCAGTCTTCTGCAAGAGGAGCAAGTGCTCTTTGGTTCTGGGCCATCTCTCCAGGCAGTCCCTAGTTGTTTTTTTCTTCTTCCCCAATATCTCAGAAAGGGCTCAAACCTAGTGTGTTTGACTCCTGATCTTCCGGTTTCTACCTCCCCATCCTGGGATGAAAGACATACACTGGAGTTTCTTCCGGGGACTGAACCCCGGACTTAACACTGCATACTAGGCAATCACTCTGCCAGTCGGGCTGCGGGCCCAGCGCAAATGCCAGCCCCACAGCGGTACTTCAGAGCTTTGTTCCTGAGACAGGTACCCAGGCCCTACATCTGGAGTCTCCTAGTCTCTTAGCACTTCCGTCTTTGCCCTGAAGGTCTGGCATTCTGGTTATGCTGCAGGACCCACAGAACCTTCCCCGCGTTTTGATGAATTCACTGGACTGCCATGGTCTCATGGAAATCCTCATTGTGCGCATCCGGCTAGCGTGGCTGCTGAGGAGCAACTCACAGCCTCACGGGCGCTGGACAAGAGCTCTACCACCGAGCCGCGGGCCTCCGTCTCAATTTTTCTCACAGCTAGGGAAGAGGAGCAGCCCCAGCAGGCAGAGGACTACCTGTCCAAGCCGTGGCGCTGCCCTGATTCCTATTCAGGAACACAACAGCGCTGATGTGGCCTGCTGTGAAACAGATTTTGATAGCAGGGTTCATGCTCCAAAGATTGCTGTGGGTCTGGCGGAAGCTGGCTGTGTTCTGCCGGAGCTTCTTATGATTGGGCTCTTTCCAGGGCCCTCATCTTCCAGGACTAGAACGCTCTTACAGAGTTCAGTTTCCAGAATCCAC
Source organism: Alexandromys fortis (assembly GCF_014885135.2). Classification (NCBI taxonomy): domain Eukaryota; kingdom Metazoa; phylum Chordata; class Mammalia; order Rodentia; family Cricetidae; genus Alexandromys; species Alexandromys fortis. The sequence goes on along the minus strand of NW_026068063.1, from coordinate 163,405 downwards.
TTAGCTGCTCACAGCCACCTATAACTCCTGATCCCAGGGATCTGGTGCCCTCATCTGGCTGCAGTAGGCACTGCATGACCATGGTGCACTTACATGCCCGTCAGCAAAACACTCATACATAATAATATAAAAATACATTTTAAAAATTACCTTTTAGCTGGGCGGTGGTGAAGCATGCTTTAAATCCCAGTGCTTGGGAGGCAGAGGCAGGTGGGTCTCTGTGAGTTCGAGGCCAGTCTGCTCTACAGAGCAAGTTCCTGGACAGGCACCAAAACTACTGTCTCAAAAGACCAAAGGAAAAAAAAATTACCTTTTAAATTATTTTTTGTTTATTATGTATTTGTGGTCATGTAGATGGAACCAAGGGATTCAGGGACACATTGAATGCACTTGGCAATTCATATCTTTCTTACTCCTAAAAAATGGCAGCATGCATATTTATTTATTTATTTATTTATTTATTTATTTATTTATTTTTAAACTTCATTTTTGAATCACTGGAGTTTCACATCATGCACCCTAATTCTAATTCTGTTCACCTCCTGGCCCCCCAGATCTCCCCTCATCCTTGTTGCATCCCCCCCATGGAAGGAAACAAAAAAGCAAGCAAGCAAACAAACAAAAGCAACAACAGCAACAAAATCCTAATAAATCAAAATAGAACAAAAACCACACAAGAAAAATCTCTGCTTCTCCTCTCCTGACTCTCCATCACCTCTTCATCTATCCTGATGGCACTGGGGGCTCCGGTGTGCCATATAGTGTACCCCTTTGTCCTATAATGCTTTCCCCCAGGCTAGGTTCATTCTCGCCTGTTGTGAGGGGTGAGGGCCCTCTCTCCTGAGTGCAGGGGGCAGCTCTCTTGCTATAGTGGCCAGCAAGAGGCAAGGCCAGCTTTCCCAGGGCAGGAAAGGGTGGGAACGACTCAGTATATCCCTCTGTTTTCATCTTGCACGATTTGAAGGCCTCCTGAGGTGATACTGGCCACAGACATCAACACAAGGTTGGACCATTATAGAAGGAAGTTTCTATCCCATCTGGTCCTTCAGCTATTCAGTCCCAAAGACACATACAGAGGCTTATATTAATTATAAACTGTTTGACCTCAGGCTTTTTTTTTTTTTTTTTTGGTTTTTCCAGACAGGGTTTCTCTGTGGCTTTGGAGCCGGTCCTGGAACTAGCTCTGTAGACCAGGCTGGTCTCAAACTCACAGAGATCCGCCTGCCTCTGCCTCCCGAGTGCTGGGATTAAAGGCGTGTGCCACCACCACCAGGCCTCAGGCTTATTATTAACTAGCTCTTACAACTTAAATTAACCCATAATTTTTATCTATGTTTAGCCATGTGGCTTGTTACCTTTTTTTCAGTAAGGCATTCTCATCTTGCTTCCTCTGCATTTTGCTGGTGACTGTGTCTCTGCCTTTCCTCTTCCCAGAATTCTTCTAGTCTGGTTGCCCTGCCTATACTTCCTGCCTGGCTACTGGCCAATCAATCAACATGAATGACAAATCTTTACAGTGTACAAGAGCACAATCCCACAGTAGACCACTGACGCAGACATGGCCCTTGGCAACAATTTAGGCCCAAATGACATCCTGGCTCTGGATGGAGGGAGTGGCCACTCAGGTGGCAATGGGTCCGGCAGCCACACCACCAAGACCTCAAGTTGTGGCCCCAACCTTGGGCGTCTATGTGACCATTAGTGGCAATGCAGGGCCCGGACTTTAGGGGAGACCTCAAGCTGCAGTCAGACAATGGACCCTCAACAAGGTCCTTATCAGCAGCTGGGTCTGGATGTCTCCACTGTCCCCAGTGGTGGTTTGTCCCTGAGACACTAACTTGGACCTTGATCTTGGATGTCTGTGCAGTCTTTGATGGACATTAGCACAGATCCTGGCTACATTGAGGCCATGGACCCTGACATGGCCCTTAGCTGCAACCTGGGTCCAGACATTGCCATGTCATTGAGTAGCAGCGCAGGCCACTCAGACATGGATGTATCTGGTCCTCGGACGCCAACCCATCTCAGGTGGCTGGTTTGACCCAAAGCTTCTTCATGGTGCTCGGTGGCAACCGGAGGGAGTCACATATGTCAATCTGGACCCTGGCCTCTACAAGGCCATGGACCCAGACATGGCCCTGAGTCCAGATGACATCCTGGCCCCAGGTGGTAGCAGAGGCTACTCATATCTGTACAGCCCCTGCTGTGGCGTGCCCCACTGACGCCACCCAAGCCACAGGCTCCAGCTCAGATCCCAGGCTTCTATATGGACTCCAGTGGCAACCTGTGCAGCAGAGTTCAATGCAGACCCCGGCTGCAGCTGGGCCAGGGACCCAGACATGGCCTCAGGCAGCAGCTTAGCCTGGCTGACTCCCTGTTCTCAGAGGTAGCTCCTGGTACTCAGATCAGGATGGCTCTTGTTAGTATTCAGCTATCTGTACTGGCCTGATCTTGGAACTCTGACAGGCTACATTCTCAGCTGTAGCCACTAAGAGCACCTCCTGTGAACATTCACTATGTTCCCGTTTTTTTAAAAGGGCCTTGCCTACCTCCATCTCTCTATCTGTCTGTCTCTCTGCCTCTCTTCTCTTCTGCTGCTTCTGTCTCAAGGTCTTCCCTCTCCTTCCCTCCCCTCTTTTTACGTTCCCTTTTCCTTCATAAAAACCCCCCATGTGAACTCTGTTGTATGGTGTCTTTCTCTCTCTCTCGCTGCCTTTTCTAAATTATAATATTGGCAGCTGGGTGGGGGTGGCACATACCTTTAATCCCAGAACTCAAGAGGCAGAGACAGGCGGATCTCTGTGAGTTCGAGTCCAGCCTGGTTTACAGAGCTAGTTCCAGGACAGGCTCCAAAGCTACAGAGAAACCCTGTCTCGAAAAACCAAAACCAAACCAAAAAAAAGAAAAGAAAAAAAAATTGGTTCCCTGATCAGGAAAGGTTCTCCTGGCAGGACTACCAGCTGACGGCCACAGAGCTGGAGTTGCAAGACCATCAAACATACCTGGGCAATGCTGTGGTGATGGAAAAGGATCAGGTGCTCTAAGCCCTAGGGAGTCGACTTGGATCCACCCCGAACAGCATTTTGCCAGGTCCAAGTGGCACCTGATGGATGGTTCCACAGAGCCTGGACAGTGAAGCGAAACAGCCAGTTACTCCAGGACATGACCAGCATTCTCAGGTCCCTCAAAGATGAATGCCACTCCCCAGGTCCGCAGGAAGTACTCTTGAGAACACAGCGTCCTCATCCCCGCCTCACCTGCTATCCCTTTCTAACTCCTCACCTTTTTATAATAAATGAAAGGGAGGAATGTTATTTTCCAGGCATCTGTACTGGCCTGACCTTGGGGTCTTGACAGGATTCGTCCTCAGCTGCAGCCACTAAGAGCATCTCCAGTGCACATTCACCACGTTCCCTTTTAAAAGGGCTTTGCCCGCTTCTCATTTCTCTCTCTCTCTCTCTCTCTCTCTCTCTCTCTCTCTCTCTCTCTCTCTCTCTCTCTCTGCCTGCATCTCTGTGTCTCTGTCTCTCTCTTTCTTCTCTTATGCTGCTCCTATCTCCAGAGGCCAATCTTCCTCTCCCCTTCCCTCTTTTTACGTTCCCTTTCCCATCATAAACCCCTCCCTGTGAACTCTGTTGTACGGTGTCTTTCTCTCTTCTGCTGCTTTTTTCCCTAAATTATAAAAGCTCTGGGCAGCATGGCCCCTGTACACCAACAAGGCCACAGGATGTGGGCTAGACCCCAGACTTCATGTGGCCTACATAAATCTCAGCTGTAGGATCATGGGCATGGACATGGTCCTCAGCAGCAGCCTGGGCCTGGCCCTCACCGTGGCCCCAGGTGACAGCTCAAACCACCCATGGCCCCAGTGGTGGCATGGCTCATGAACCCAAACTCGGTCCCAGGAGGCGGCCCAGCCCACTGGAGTCACCATGGCACTCAACGGCAACAGAGGTCATGGATCTCAACACAGACCCTGGTTCCTATAGGACCTGCACACAGCCCTTGGTGGTCACCTGATCTGGACATCACCGTGGTCCTGAGTGGCAAGCAGACCTCCCTCCTCAGTCTGCTCCTCACCACCATCACCACGGAAGGTGGCCAGCTGTTTTCCAACATCTGCCCAGTCCTCTCTGTCTGCCTTTCTTCCTTTATGTGTCTTCCCATGATGTATGAACCATTCCACTTTTCTAACCCTCCCAATTCTCTTCCCCCTTATATACTTAAAATGAATGGCTCCTGTCTGTCTTCTCACCAGTCAAGGACCAAGGACCCAGGCTGGCTTTCTTCTCACCTACTGGGAAGGTCCCAGTTAGGCTCGTCTGTGAGAACCTTCTTTAAGCAGGCGTGGCTGTCCTCCCAAGGGCCCTGGCTGGTTTTCCGAATGAATATGTTCAAACATTTCCTAATAGTGATTGTTAAAAACTAGATGTGAAGTTGGGCTGTGGTGGCGTATACCTTTGATCCCAGCACTTGGGAGGCAGAGGCAGGTGGATCTCTGTGAGTTTGAGGCCAGCCTGGTCTACAGAGTGAGTTCCTGGACAACCAAGGCTGCATAGAGAAACCCTGTCTCAAAAAACAACAAAAACAACAGCAACAGCAACAAAAAACTGGATGTGGAGGCACACGCCTTTAAGCTCAGCATTTGGGAGGCTGAGGCAGATGGATCTCTGTGAGTTCAAGTCTACAGAGTGTGTTCCAGGCCAGCCAGAACTACACAAAGGGTTTCTTCCTTCTTTCCTTCTTTCCTTCTTTCCTTCTTTCCTTCCTTCCTTCCTTCCTTCCTTCCTTCCTTCCTTCCTTCCTCCTCCTCCTCCTCCTCCTCCTCCTCCTCCTCCTCCTCCTCCTCCTCCTCCTCCTCCTCCTCTTTCTCCTTCTCCTCCTCTTCCTCGTTCTCCTCCTCTTCTTTTTGAGACAGGGTTTCTCCGTGTAGCTTTGGAATATGTCCTGGAACTCTGTCTATAGACCAGGCTGGCCTCAAACTCACAGAGCTCCACCTGCCTCTGCCTCTGGGGTGCTGGGATTAAAGGTGTGCACCACCAAGGCTGGCAAGATTCCTTCTTAAAGAAACAAACAAAACAACCTGTCGTGCCGCAGTAGTCACAGGTCTCAGCGTGGCAGCTTCACAAGTGGGCTTGTTTTTTTTTTTTTTTTTGTTTACCCAGCACACACTGGCTTCTCTTATGTCACCTCTGTTCTAAGCACGCTTTCCACAGGTTTCCTTACCTTTTCCTAAAGCCCCTCTTCCTACCATACAGATGCCTGTTGTCCTGTGGCTGAATTCATATGACATGGGTTTCTCTCTTCTCCCTGCCGCTCTTCTTCTCCAGGAAGCTGCTGAGGTTTTTACAGATTGTCTGCCTTTGGGTTTTTCTTTAAAACACTAAGAAAACTGTCTCTGAGCTTAAAAACTCAACCCCCAAACAAAGCAAAAACTACCACTCAAAATATTGGTGCCCGTAAAAACCCAGGCCCTGTACTCTGAATGTCCAGCAGGTGGCGAGCGAAGCCTACAGCTTAGAATGTTTATCTTGGCCTTGCTGGAGGTGAGTGCAGAGTTGAGCCCTCTAAGGGCTGGTGAAGCCCGGCTTTGTGAGTGAAAGATGATTACATGGAGAACATTGAAGCTGATTCCTCCTGTGCCTGTATCTCTGCTGTTATAGGGTATAGAGGATGGAGAATGTGTGGACCTCCGCCAGGAAAAAGAAGTTGCGCTAGCAAATTCTCACTTTATATGAAGCCCTAAATGAACGTCGTCTCATTGTCTTTTATATGGGTCAAACTGCAAGGTTGTAACTTAAAGGATAGAGTGAGTATGTGTGTGTGTGTGTGTGTACATATGTGCATGTGTGAATGTGGGTGTAGTCTGTGTGCATATGTGCGTGTGTGTAGTTTGTGTGTGCACATGTGTGTATGTGTGTATGAATGTTTGTGTACATATGTGCATGTGTGTAAGTGAGTGTGTCTGTGTAGTCTGTGTATGCATGTCTGTATGTGTATGTAGTCTCTCTGTGTGTGTACATGTGTGTATGCATGTATGTATATATGTGTCGTCTGTGTATATGTGCGTGGGTGCATGTATGTGTGTGTATGTGTGTATGCAGACCAGCGGTTGATGTGAAGGATTTCCCTTGATCTTCTGTACCTTGTTTTTTTTTTTTTTTTTACACAGAGGGTCTAGACCACACTGGAAAGCTCATTGGTCATAAGCTTCAGGGATCTGCTCATTGCTACCTGTCCAGGGATAAAGACACCAAGCCTGGCTTTTTCGTAGGTGCTTGGGATCTGAACTCAGGTCCTATGCTTGTGTAGGAAGCACTCTACAGACTAAACTACCTATAGCCCAGGGATAAAAATTCATTCACAGACGTGTTTGTGTGGAGGTTAGAGGACACCTTACAGGAGTTGGATCTGCCCTTCTACCATGTGAGTTCCAGGAATGAAGCCCAGGTCCTCAGTCTTAGTAGCAAGTACCCAGTTAAAGAGCATACTGTTCCAGAGCCAACAGACTCCAGTTACGGTTCACTGCATGCTCCAGCACTTGCAGTGCTTCTCAGACATACCTGATCCAGGGAATGGGCAAGGCACCAATTTGTAGTACAGATGCGGCACTATTTCTGCCGGACCCACGGAAGGAAGCAGGCGTGGAACCTGTCCAGTAGGTTACACCCGAGGCCAAGCTTCACCCATGCCTTGCAGGGCTGCCTCACCCTGGGCCCACACAGTTCTCCACTGTTTAATCTTATTCACGATTTGTCACTCAGTCCATAGCTCTGGATTATACATTTCAGAAGCCAACCTTTCTTTCACCACCTTCCTTCCTTCCTTCCTTCCTTCCTTCCTTCCTTCCTTCCTTCCTTCCTCCTATCCCTTCTTCCCTCCCTCCCTCCATTCCTTCCGTTTTCATGGCATTTTTGAGTCTTGGTTTTTTTGTTGGTTTGTTTTAAATATTTATTTATGTTTTTTGTTTTGTTTGTTTTTGGTTTTGTTTTGTTGTTTGTTTGTTGAGACAAGGTTTCTCTGTGTCAAGGAACTCACTTTTTAGATCAGGCTGGCCTCGAATTTACAGAGATATACCTGCGTCTGCCTCCCAAGTGCTGGGATTAAAGATTGGGTAGTAAGACCTTGGTTTTTTATATTTTTATTTTTTTTTGAAACTGGGTCTCACTATCTAGCCTAGACTTGCCTCTAACTCTCAATTCTACTGCCTCAGCATCAAGACTGTTGGGATTCTTGACAACACCACTTTCTAGTACATTCCAGAAAGTCTGCTGTACTGTCCACAAGTCCAGCCCCTGCAGTTTCTATCACTTGTTGGTAGAACAGGACGGTGTCTACAAATGTAGGCAATTACCCAACATCCATTCTTTTCTTATTCAATATCACAGATGTAATGGTTAATGCTGACTATCAACTTCACAAGATGTGGAACCAGAGATACAATGTGGGGAATATGGGGAAGAGGAGGAAATGGAAGGAAGGAAGGAAGGAAGGAAGGAAGGAAGGAGAGAGAGAGAGAGAGAGAGAGAGAGAGAGAGAGGGAGAGGGAGAAATAGGAGGTGGACAAGGCCTACCTTTTAAAAGGGAATGTACCCTGGAGGTGGTGGTACAAGCCTTTAAGAGGCAGGTGGTTCTCAGTGAGTTCAAGGCCAGTCTAGGTTACAGAATGAGTTCCAATTTGACACCCCGCTTCTACAAAAACGTGGTGTGGCTGGGCGGTGGTAGCTCACGCCTGTAATGCCAGCACTTGGAGGCAGAGGCAGGTGGATCTCCGTGAGTTGGAGGCCAACCTGGTCTACAAGAACTAGTTCCAGGACTGCCTCCAAAGCTACAGAGAAACCCTGTCTTGAAAAACCAAAAACAAACAAACAACAACATAAAATAAACAAACCTGGGGTGATAAAGCATGGCTCCTAAAATCTAGGTTGCCAGCTGTGGTGTTTCTGCTCTGTGAGCCAGCACTGGACAGGATGAAACTCACCTCTCAGGGCCAGCCTGGTCTACATAGCAAGTCCCACACCAACCTGGTTTGCTCATACCAAAGCCTTGTGTCAGTAACACAAATAAAGAGAAAAACCGCAATGGCACTGGTAAAGCGTTGCTAATGTTTTCTGTGGACAGGATCTGGCTCTCCTCCTTAGGCTGCCTCATTGTGGAGTATCTTTGTTGTTTTGAAGTGGCCAACGAATCCTGCAGGAATGATGTCAGGTATATATCAGTCATTTTTGAGACTGGGTCTCATGTAGCCCAGGTTGGACTGTTAGTATGTACCTTGGCTGGTGCAGGATTCTCTTCCCTCTATGTAACAAAGTCCTCTGTCACTGTGCCTGCAGGTTTTTCCTTTTCTTTTTTTCCCTGCTTGTTCAAGACAGGGTTTCTTTCTGTAAGAGTCCTGTCTGTCCTGGACCTTGCTCTGTAGACCAGGCTGCCCTAAACTCACTGAGATCTGCCTGCCTCTTTCTGGATTAAAGACAGGAACCACCACTGCTTGGCTGCCTTTTCTTTTTATTGCCTTCCTTTTTTCCTTCCTTCCTTCGTTTTCATTCTTACTTTCATTCCTCCCTCCCTCCCTTCTTTGTTTTTCTTTCTTTTCTAGCTCTTTAGACTAGACCAGGCTGGCCTCAAACTCACAGAGATCTGCCTGCCTCCACCACCACTGCCCAGCTTTCATGTTAATTCTTTATCTTTGGGGAACACCGATCAGATTCAAACACTGCGTGTGCACGAGTGTGCGCGCAGACACACACGGACACACGCTTGCTCACGGAGATCCGACTGCCTCTGCTTCCTAAGCCCAGAGATTAAAGATGGGTACTGTCCTGACCCGCCATATTTTTTTTTTTTTTTTTAACGACAGGGTTTCATCAAGTAGGCCTAGTTGGAGCCTGGAAGTTAATATTTAGTTAGACCATACTGGGGTCAAAGTCGCAGAGACCCACCTGCCTCAGCCTTGTGAGCTACTGTTAAGGTGTTCTGCCGTAGTCGCCTGTAGACGCTAGAGAAAATCAAAAATCCCAATGAAGTGGGTGGAGCCTGAAACAGCCAATCAGGTGGCGGTTTGTAGTGGGGTCTGGGCTTCCTTAGGGGGCGTGGAAGTAGAACGTTCTGTGGAAACTTTGGCAGCCCATGGAGTGACCTAGCCTGGTAGGGTGGTCGCTGTGAGTTTGAAGTTAGTCTCCACCATGTACTAAGTTTCCAGCCAGGTCAACAGAGGAACCGGAGAAGACAGTCCTGGAGACCGGTGCTACTTCTTGGCCCTACTGCGGACCTCTCTCTACTGTCCAACTCTGGTAAGTCACCTTAGCCCGGCAGTGGAGGTCACGCCTTTAATCCCAGAAATCGGGAGGCAGAGGCAGGCAAATCTTTGTGAGTTTGAGGCCAGCCTGGTACACTGGACAGCTGTGGCGGTCACAGGAAAAACGCTGTCTTGAAAACTGAAAAGCCTGTGGGCTGGTGGTGGCGCACGCCTTTAATCCCAGCAGTTGTGAGGAAGAGCCAGGCGGATCTCTCTGAGTTCGAGGCAATCCTGGTCTACAAGAGCTAGTTTGAGGACGGGCTCCAAAGCTACAAAGAAACCCTGTCTCGAAGAACCTAAATAAAAAAACAAAACAAAACAAAACAAAACAAAACAAAACAAAAAAACACTAAAGAGGAAAAAAAAAGTACTTAGTGGTGGTAGCAGACCACGATTTCACCTAGTCACTGAGGTCAAGGCCATAGGATCATTGAACCTGAATCGTTCCATTTTAATCTAGATGCCCAATGGAGACTTGATTATCCAAACACTTGTAATTCTCAAGAGTCCTAGGATTAAATGCTGAGTCATTGAACCTATTTAAATGAGGAATGAATTTGAACTTCTGATTCCCTAGCTTCCACTTCCTAGTTGCTATTTCCTCTTTATGCTGAGCCTTAAGGTGTGCCCTCAATCAACCAAACTGCTATAACCAAAGACTGCTTGTTTTGAACTTTGGCTTCTTAGACTCACAACCATTACCATTTTAATTTTAAGATCCTCACTAGACAGGGCTTTTGGTGCAGGTTCCCTCCTAGAAGGATAGAGAGGAACTGAGAGGCCAATCAGGTCTACAGAGGGAGTTCCAGGACAACGAGGACTGTTTCACAGAAAAACCCTGTCTCAAAAATCAAAACAAGCCAGGCAATGGTGGCACTCACCTGCACCTTTAATCCGAGCACTCGGGAGGCAGAGGCAGGCGGATCTCTGTGCATTCCAGACCAACCTGGTCTACAAGAGCTAGATCCAGAACAGTCTCCAATGCTACAGAGAAACCCTGTCTCAAAAAACAAAAATCAAAAACAAACAAACAAAACCCCAAAAACTTGCTGGCCAGGCTTGGTGGTGCACACCTTTAATCTCAGCACTCAGGCAGAGTGCCAGGTAGGTCATAGTGAATTGGAGGCCAGCCTGGTAAGATTTTTTTTTTAAAGAGGACATTCATTTTTATGTGTGAGTGTTTTGACTGCATGTGTGCATTTATATGCAGCGCATGCGTGTTTGGTGCTCTGAGGTAGGCATCAGAGCTTCATAACTGGAATTATGGATGGTGTGAGGCACCAGGTGGGTACTGGGAAACTGAGTCTAGACCCTCTAGAAGAACAACATGTTCTCTTCACCACTGAGCCAGCTGTCCAGCCTAAATAGTGAGTTGAAGCCAGCCAAGGCTGCATAGGAAGACCTTGTCTCAACACAAAAGCCAAAATTCTGATGCTGACACGGAACTTCCAGTGTGGATGCGGTGGTTGCATTTTAGAATGCTGATGTCATTGCAGTAAGGAGTTCTCAGCCTGCAGCATTGTTTGCTAGTAGACCCGAGGGTGTCTGAGCATAGGCGTCAGGAAAGGTGAGCGTTCCCGGAGCCTGGGTATAGATTCATAATGCTTTCTATTTATTAGTTGAAAATAGGAAGAGTATTTATATTTTTAGAGACAGGGTTTCTCTGTAAACCTGGCTGTCCTAGAACTCTGGAAAGCTGGCTTCAAACTCACAGAGATCCACCTGCCTCTGCCTCCTAAGTGCTTGGATTATGTTTCTTGTTTAAGACTGGATCTGATGTAAGTCCAACTAACATCCAATTTTCTATGTAGCCAAGGCTGACCTCAAACCCCTGATTATTCTACTTTCAAGGGCTGACAGGCCTGTCATAACTCTCAGCACTTACCACGCCTTCCTTCTAAGTTATTGCTACTCCCTCTTCCCTGCCTCCTGAGTGCAGGGATGGCGCCTGCATAGCAGCACTCCTGGCCCTATGGGGTACTGAAGGACACACATTTCCCCGAAGCTCCAGTTTAGCTTCTAGGATGTGCAGGACTCACTTCTCACTGGACATGAAATGCAGCGCACAAACTGGAAATGGGTGGTAATGAGCTGAGCTGTGGCCATGGATGCTC
>NW_026068063.1:102644-148595 GCF_014885135.2 Alexandromys fortis | reverse complement strand
AACTCAAGAACAATGGCAATGGGTTTTTGATCCTACTGCACGTATTGGCTTTGTGGGAGCCTAGGCAGTTTGGATGCTCACCTTACTAGACCTGGATGGAGGTGGGTGGTCCTTGGACTTCCCACAGGGCAGGGAACCCTGATGGCTCTTTGGGCTGACGAGGGAGGGGTACTTGATTGGGGGAGGGGAGGGAAATGGGAGGCGGAGGTGGGGAAGAGACAGAAATCTTTAATAAATAAATAAAAATAAATAAATAAATGACAAAGAAGAAAAAATGGTAAATCATGTATTTACACTCCTAAATCCTGTCACCTATGATTTTATTAATGGAAGGAGGGCAAGTAGACGTTAACCTAGCAGAAAATCAGCTTTTATGGCATTGCTACCAACTCCAGACCACTGAAAACTGTGGACCTGCCTGCATCAGATAAAGGGGGACTTTGAGCATTGGGCCATGGTAATGTCCACTGTCCTGTGTCATTAGACCATCGCTTAGAGTGAGCTCCCAACTCTGTCTCTGGATTGCATACAACACTATACCATGACTGATGGACTTCTGGAATTGTGGTGTGTGTGTGTGCGCGTGCTGCATGTTGTGTGTCTACAAACAAGGCTGTGGAAAATGTCAGCCATCCTCTCTTCTACTCTGGTTGATTCTCCTTAACAAGAGGCTCATGGAATCAGAGGCTTTATGGCCCCTTTTCTGGGAAAAAGAAGCCCATAGATTTTCATTTCCATAGTGTGTGTTTATATATACAATAGTTATTGTGTATGTGTTGGGGGGTCCTGAACCAATTTGTAGGAGTTAGTTCTATAGGGACCCATAATTGATCTTGGTTGTCAGTGTCTACCTAGAGAACCAAATCCCTGCCCTGAACATATAGCTTCCTGCTTACCAGGCAAGCAAGCACTAAGCTACATCTACAGCCTCCTCCTTAATTTTGTAGTTGTTGGTGTTTGAGATTGTTTCTTTTGGTAGTCCTGTAACCTGGTATGCAGCCAGGCTAGTATCAGCTCACAGAAAACCTTGGCCTGCTCTGCCTCTCAGTGCTGGAAGGATCCTGCCCCACCAAGCCTGGCATCTCCACTTCTTTCACCCTCAGCTCCACGGTGGCCTGCATTTCATTGTCTGAAGTGTAATGTGTGATTAAGCTTGGAACAATTTGTGAATTTTATTAAGTAAGATCATAGTTTTAGTGAATTATAGACAACAAAATTGATGTAGTATGCAGATTTATTGTTATTTAATAAATTCTGATGTGTTCTAAAGACTGTGTGTATCTGTTTCTGAAAAGTATGTTGACTGCACGTGAGTGTTTCACCTGCTTGTCTCTGTAGCACGTTCATGCAGTACCTGGGAATCCAGAAGGGGATGCCATTCCCTCAAACTGGAGTTACATGTGGTTGTGAGCTCCTGGGTGGGTGCTGGGAATCAAACCCTGGTCGTCTGCAAGAATACAGGCTCCCTTAACCACTGAGCCATCTTGTAGTTGTTAGTCAGGTGCAGTGGTGCACTCCTTTCAAATAAAGGCTATAACAGGGGTCTCTTCGGCTTTCCGTAGAGAGTGGTCCAGAATTTAGTCTGTATTCCAGTCAGGCCTTGAACTTGCAATCCTCCTGCCTCAGCTTCCTTCCTCCATGAGAGCCAGCCTGTGTCTCTGAGTCCTGCTGTCATTAACATTCACTTGTGTTGTGAATGAACTTGTAGGTTCAAGGGCAATAGACTCTGGGACTCAGTGTTTCCTGGGGACCATCTATATGGGGCCAATTCTGAAAACATACCAGGTAGTGGTCACTATGGTGCCTCAGCTTCCTGCGTCGATGTCTTGAGACTTCGATTCAGGGAGAGTGAAAACAACAATGTGCATCTGGAAAGATCCATTCTCAGCAGGAGAGGCTGATGCCTGTGTGACACAGGGCATTTCCTGTGCTGCATCGGGGTCTAGAAAACAGAGAAGAAAAGACTGTCTTTACTTTTCAATTATTTGATTTTTGAGATGAGAACCACCAAAACAAAGAAAGAAAGAAAACAACAACATTGATTAAGGACACTTGTGCTTGCAGAGGACCCAGATTTTCCCCAGCACCCACAAACATTAATAAGTCCACTTCCAGCTAGCCTGACACCCTCTTCTGACCTCCAAGGGCACCGGACGAGCATGGGGTCACATACAAACAAGCATGGAAAACATCATCTACATAAAATGTAATACATGTTTTTAGTTTATTTTTATTTTGGTGTTTTAAAACCTTTTCTTTATTTAATGTATATGGATGTTTTTGTCTGTGTTCATGCCCAGTGTCCATAAGACCAAAAAGAACTTGAAACTGGCATATGATATGGTTGTTAGCTGCTATGTTGGTGCTGAGAATTGAACTCAGGTCCTATGGAAGAGCAAGTAAGAGTTCTTAGTGAATGGACCATCTCTCCAGCCCCCACCCCACATTGTTTTTATTTGTTTTCTTGTTTTTTTTTTTTTTTTTTTTTTTGAGACAGGATCTTATTATGTCCTGTCCTGGAACGAACTTTGTAGACCAGGCTGCTCTCTAACTCACAGAGATCCTACTGCCTCTGGCTCTGGAATACTGGTTTTAAAGTTACCTCATCTGATCTGGCAACCACTCTCCAGCCAATTATTGGTAATAGCCTTTGAAAATAAGCCAATCTTAATAGTCAAAGAACAACCCCCAGACACCCCTTCCTTCTGTGGTTTTTCCCTTTAAAAATAGGCTGTATCAGGCATTCAGGGTCTTCTAGCCTCCCGACTGCTGGAAGACACTGTCATAACAGAATTAATAAAATCCTCATGCTTTTACATCAGCTGTGATATGAGAGAGTGTCTCTGGGGGCTACTCTTCCTCCTAGGTGATTGGAGGCTAGGGTCCAACAGTGTGTATCTTGGTCGGTGCTGGATTCTCTTCCCTCTATGTAACAAAGTCCTCTGTCACTGTGCCTGCAGGTTTTTCCTTTTCTTTTTTCCCTGCCTTTTCAAGACAGGGTTTCTTTGTGTAAGAGTCCTGTCTGTCCTTGGCCTTGCATTGTAGACCAGGCTGGCCTTAAACTCACTGAGATCTGCCTGCCTCTGCCTGGATTAAAGACGGGCACCACCACTGCTTGGCTGCCTTTTCTTTCGTTTGTTTGTTCCTTTTTATTTTTTAACTTTTACTATGTATTTATTTTATTTTTTTTTCGAGACAGGGTTTTGTTGTAGTTTTGGAGACTGCCCTGGAACTAGCTTTTGTAGACAGGCTGGCCTTGAACTCACTGAGATCTGCCGGCCTCTGCCTCCGGAGTGCCTGGTGCCTGTACCACCACCTCCCAGCTTCCATCTTAATTCTTTACCTTTGGGGAACACAGATAAGGTGCAAACACTGCCTGTGCCTTTGCTCATGTACGAGCATGCGCAACATGCTTGCACCCGGAGATCCTCCTGCCTCAGATTCCTGAGCACAGAGATTAAAGATGGGCACCGCCCCCCCTCCTTTTTTTTTTTTTTTTTAAGACAGGGTTTCATCAAGTAGGCCTGGCTGGAGCCCGGAAGCCAATATTTAGTTAAAGCAGGCTGTGTCAAAGTCGCAGAGACCCCCAGCCTCGGGCTCTGATGTTCAGAAGGTGTTCTGTGAGTCTGGCGGTGGTGGCACACGCCTTTAATCCCAACACTCAGGAGGCAGCAGCGGGCGGATCTTTGTGAGTTCGAGGCCAGCCTGGTTTACAAGGGCTAGTTCCACGTCAGGCTCCAAAGCTTCAGAGAAACCCTGTCTCGAAAAACCAAAAAACCAAAATAAATAAATAAATAAACAAAAAAAAAAGTAAAAGAAAAAGAATGTGTTCTGTCACAGCTGGCTCTAGACGCAAGCTCTTTTGGGAAAAAAATTCAGATGAAGTGGGTGGAGACTAAAAGAGCCAATCAGGTAGCGGTTTGTAGTGAGGTCTGGACTTGCTTCGGGGGGCGTGGAAACTTCAGCAGCCCGTGGAGCCCGAGGCTGGCTGGCTGTTTGCTTTGAGTTTAAAATTAGACTGGACTACGTACTGAGTTTCCAGCGAGCCAGATCGACAGAGGAACCGCAGAAAACAGTTCTCGAGGCAGGAGTCACTTCCTGGCCCTGCTGCGGATCTCTCTCTTTTGTCCAACTCTGGTAAGTCACTTTAGCCCGGCAGTGGCGGTCATGCCTTTAATCCCAGAACTACGGAGGCTGAGTCAGACAAATCTTTGAAAGTCGAACCAGTCTGGTACACTGGTACACAGCTAGTTCAGGACAGCTAGGGCAGTCACAGAAAAAAAACCCCAGAAACCAGAAAATAAAAAGAATTTAGTGGGCCGGGCGGTGGTGGCGCACGCCTTTAATCCCAGCACTCGGGAGGCAGAGGCAGGCGGATCTCTGTGAGTTCGAGGCCAGCGTGGTCTAGAAGAGCTAGTTCCAGGACAGGAACCAAAAGCTACAGAGAAACCCTGTCTCGAAAATCCAAAAAAAAAAAAAAAAAGGAAAAAGAACTTAGTGGTAGCAGACGAGGATTTCACCTACTAGCTGAGGCCGAGGCCGCAGGATCATTTGATCCCGAATCATTCCCTATTAATCTAGATGCGCCCTGGAGACTTTCCTATCCAAACACATATAATTCTCGGGAGTGCTAGGATTAAATGCTGAGTCATTGAACCTATTTAACTGAGGCATGAATTGAACTTCTGATTCCCTAGCTTGCACATCCGAGTTGCTATAGCCTGTGTATGTTGAGCCTTAGGCATGCACTCGATCCACCAAGCTGCTTCTGCAATCAAAGATTGCTTGTTTTGAACTTTGGCTTCTTAGACTAACAACCATTACCATTTTAGACCTAAGATACTCACTAGATAGGGCTTTTTGGGCAGGTTCCCTCCTAGACGGATGGAGAGGGGCTGGGTCTTCAAACCTTCATCTGAACCTGGGCCTCTGGCCCCTCCTAGGTCTATGTAATTCTGCCTGAGCCTGATCAGTTATCTGGTTCATGAGCCAGACTTGGGTAGGGTCATTCTTGACTTTGGTCTCCTGCTTGAGTCCTGTCTATGGTGAGCAGATGTTTTCCCAATTTACTAGGCAATCTGGGTGCGGTGGCACCCGCCTGTAGTCAGGAAGGGGTGGTAGGCAGCTTTTTAAAAGTGGGCATAGTGCCCAGTGCTTTTAATCCTAGCCTGCGGATGGAGGTGGAAGCATCACCAGGTGGGGTCTTTGTATCCTAGGTTCTCCTAGAACAAATAGGAATCCTTCTGCCTCAGCCTTTCAGATGCTGGTATTACAGGCATGATCTATAGATCAAGCCTGGGTTGGAGTCCTTATTTTGTTTATTTTATTCATATGCTTAAGATTTGTGTACATTTTTGTTTTTGAGACAAAGTTTCTCTGCATAGCATTGGCTGTCCAGGAACTCTGTAGACCAGGCTGACTGACCTTGATCTGAGTGCCTGTTTGAATCAAGTCCTGAAATTAAAGGTGTCTCCCACCACCTCCAGCCTGATTTCTGTATTTTTGAGACTGGAGTCCACTGCAGCTTAGGCTGGCCTTAACTGACAGAACAACTCCAGCCGCTGGATTGTTGAGATTAAAGTCACGCACCATCGTGGCAGCTAGCCCCCCCCCCCCCCCCCCCCCCCCCCCCCAGGCAGTGTTTCTCCTTAGCTTTTGGTTCCTGTCCTGGAACTAGCTCTTGTAGACCAGGCTGGCCTCCAACTCACAGAAATCCGTCTGCCTCCCGAGTGCTGGGATTAAAGGTGTGCGCCAATGCCACCCGGCTCTCTCATTCTTTTTTTTTTATATTTTGATTTTTGTTGTTGTTTTTGTCCTTTTTTGCTTTGCTTTTTTGAGACAGGGTTTCTCTGAGTAGATGTTCTGGCTGTCCTGGAACTCACTCCTTGGACCAGGCTGACCTTGAACTCAAGAACCCACTGCCCCCACCTCTCCAGTTCTGGGACTAAAGGTGTTTGCCACCACTGCCTAGCTTGTCTTTTTTTTTTTTTTTTTTTAAATATTTATTTATTTATTTATTTAGTATACAATATTCTGTCTGTGTGTGCCTGCAGGCCAGAAGAGGGCACCAGACCTCATTACAGAAAGTTGTGAGCCACCATGTGGTTGCTGGGAATTGAACTCAGGACCTTTGGAAGAGCAGGCAATGCTCTTAACCTCTGAGCCATCTCTCCAGCCCCCTTGTCTTTTGGTTTTGTTTGATTTTTTTTTTTTGAGACAGGATTTCATTTTGTAGCCCTGGCTGTCCTGAAACCCAGTCTTCTTTTTCTTTTCTTTTCTTTCTTTCTTTCTTTCTTTTTTTTTTTTTTTTGAAAGACTGTCTCCTTGGCTGTTTTGGAACTCACCTTGTAATCTCCATTGACTCACAGAAATCGTCCTGCCTCTACCCCCAGCCCTAAGAGTGTTCATATTAAACACACTTTTATTTTTCCAGTTTTGTTGTTACATGATGGCTTTGAACCCACTGTGCAAGATGACCTTGGTCTTCCAATCCTCAGAGTGCCAGGTTAACAGGCCTGTCCACTGGGCAGCCTGGAAGTCCTGTGGATCCCACTACCCCAGCTTACGCGTGTTTGGGTGATGATGTGAATCTTCACGCTGGACTTTCAAGAATTTTTTTTCCACAGAAATTTAATCCTTGCCATTTAAAATACTTAGTTGGAGCCAGGTGGTGGTGGTACATGCCTTTAATTCCAGCACTTGGGGAGGCAGAGACAGGCTAATCTCCAATTTTTGTGACCCGCTCGATGTATAAAGTTAGCTCCAGGTCATCCAGGGATATTACACAGAGAAACCTTGTCTGAATAAACAAAAAAAATAAACAAACAAGTGTTTATTTTGATAAATAAAGAGTAAATATTTAATTGAGGGCTTGGTGATGTTGGCCACTAGTAATATTGCACAGTCGGCCAGGGCTGTTCCACAGAGATACTCTGTGTCAAAGTAGTTATAAGTAAATAAATGGGAAAAAAAGATTCATTTGAGAATTTGGGGGATGTAGCTTACTAATAAAAATGCCCTAACATATATGACACTCAGGTTCAGTGCTCAGCACCATAAAAACAATGTAAATCTACTTGCTGATAGTTTAATAAAAATTTGGTTTAATTACCTTTAATCCAGACACTTGGTAGGCAAGAGGATCTCTGGGAGTTCAAGGCCATCCTGGCCTACAAGAGTTAGTACTGTTGGACCCTAGAGTCCAATTACTGAGGAGGAGTCACTTCAAGAGACTATCACTCACACCACAGTTGATGCTAAAGCATGAGGATTTTTATTAATTCTGTCATAACAGGGTCTTTCAGTATCTGAGAAGCCAGAAAGACCCTGAAAGGCTGGTACAGGCTACTTTTAAAGCAAAAAAGCCACAGAAACAAGGGGGAAGTCCAGAAGGTGTTCTTTAATTATTGTGATTGGCTTAATCAAAGGGCTATTGCCAGTAATTGGCTGGAGAGCAGTTGCCAGGTCAGATGAGGTAAGGGGGAACGTTTGAGGGTTACTTTGCCCCTTTCCCAGGGACTGTATCAAAACATCTGTGGGTTATCTTGTCCCAACGTTTTAGTATGTGCACGTGTAGTTGTTAGGTCCTTGGTTCCCAGGGAAGGGGGGGCATTACTGCTGAGAAATGGCCTCAGAGTTGTCAGAAATGGCTTTAGAGTTACCTTAGAGTTTTACGGTACCAAGACAGCTAGAGCTGTTATACAGGAAAACTCTTGTAGTAGAGGAGTGGGGGCCGTTTGTTTGTCCTGCCTGGCTTGCTTACACATGAAATAAGCACACAGAAATTGTATTAATTAAATTGTTGCTTGGCCTATAAGCTCTAGCCTCTTATTGGCTAATTCTCACATCTAGATTCAACCCCTATCTAATAATCTGTTTGTCACCACAAGGTTGTGGCCTACCGGGAAAGATTCAGCTTGTCTGACCTGGCGTCTTCATGGCAGCTCTCTCTCTGCCCTTCTTCCCAGCATTCTGTTCTGTCTACTCCACCTACCTAAGTGCTGCCCTATCAAAAGGCCAAGGCAGTTTCTTCATTCAACCAATGAAAGCAACACAGACAGAAGAACCTCCTACACCATTTCCCCTTTTTCTGTTTAAACGAAAAAGAAAGGCTTTTACTTAAAAATAGTAAAATTACACATAACAAAACAGTTATCAAGCAAGAATTACAGTTTACAATATTTATATCTATTTTATATTTTATCATAACAAAGGAAAACTATAAATTCTTCAACTCCATCAAACCCTGCAGAAGGATATATTATCTAAGTAAATGAAAAGTAAGCAGCTTCCAAAACTCTAGTAATGACAGAGACATCTCACTGCCTGGACAGTCACTCAAAGTTCTTTTGTATCACTGGGGCATCCATCTTCAGCTTATAGGCCTATAGTGTCCAGCAGACATTTCCATGAAGCTGGAAATTTTAAAGACAGTTCAGTCACTTTTTTCGTGTCCTACAGAATGTCTCACAGACTCTTTTATGAAACGGGAACCCCGAAGGATCATCTCAGTTTTAGGCAAGTTAGAAAGTCCTCTCTCTGTGGGAACTGGATGTCCAGTTTATGCATCAGTCCAGGCAAGAACAGTTTCTTGCCAAAATGGCTATCAAACTTCATAAGGAGCCTCTTTCATGCCCATTTTCCTCTTGAAGTAGCTGGTGCTGCCAGGATCAGACACATCTTATTGTCATGAAAGAACCCTAAATTATTAAATGCCATATTCTGTAGTCTTTGAAAGATATGAAGAATGCCTATTTAACTGAAATATGTCTCTATATATCTAGAAAATTAAACATGACTGTAAGCTTGACTATTATCAATGATTATCCATTAGTAACCTATATTTCCTAATTATACATTACATTTTTAAATGAACTACACAATCACAATACCTTAATCAAGAGCAGAAATACATATAGTCTCAAGATTTATTGCAATTTATTCTATCTATATCATACTCCCCTTTAAATATAAAAGAACATTTATAAATAATATTTGGAAATATAGGCGTGTTCTCAGCCTGCATCATTGTTTGCCAGCAGACGCCAGGGTGTCTGAGACTAGGCACCAGGGAAGGTGAACATTCCCAAACCAGGGTATGGATTTATAAAGCTTTCTGTTTAGGGTTTGAGATAAGGAAGATTTTTTTGTTTGTTTTTTTTTGAAACTGGGTTTCACTGTGTAGCTTTGGAACCAGTTCTAGAAGTCTGTCTGTAGAACTAAGGGAGATCCACCTGCCTCTGCCTCCCAAGGGCTTGGATTAAAGATGTGCACCACCACTGCCCAGCCCTGGCTGATATTTTTTTGTTTAAGTCTAGATCTGAAGTAAACGGAGCCAACATCCAATTCTCTATGCAGCCAGGGCTGGCCTCAAATCCTTGATTCCTCTGCCTTCCAATTGATGAGATTAAAGGCCTCTCTCACCTCTCAGCTCTTACCATGCCTTCCTTCTAAGTTATTGCTACTCCCTCTTCCCTGCCTCCTGAGTGCAGGGATGGCGCCTGCATAGCAGCACTCCTGGCCCTATGGGGTACTGAAGGACACACATTTCCCCGAAGCTCCAGTTTAGCTTCTAGGATGTGCAGGACTCACTTCTCACTGGACATGAAATGCAGCGCACAAACTGGAAATGGGTGGTAATGAGCTGAGCTGTGGCCATGGATGCTCGAGAGATCATTCTCCTGGGACCAGCAGGAAGTTCGAAGGGTTTGTGGTCCATGGAGCATTGAGTGGAGTGAGTTAAACTGAGGTCTGTGCCATTCTCAGAGCAGTGACTGTCCCAGGGTTAGCTCCCCTGATGGATGAGAATAGTGTCTCAGCACTCTTTTCATAGCATAGGCTTCATTTTGGGGGGAGGGGTATTTCAAGACAGGGTTTCTCTCTAGCTTTGGAGCTTATCTTGGAAGTGGCTCTGTAGACCAGGCTGGTCTCAAACTCAGAGATCTGCCTGCCTCTGCCTCCTGAGTGTTGGGATTAAAGGAGGTGTGTGCCACCAACGCCTGACTGAAAGAGTATCTTTCTAAATGTTGTTCCAGGAACCTTCTTACTGAAGATTCATCAGGATGAGCTTCAAGTCCCCACTCACACTCCAGGAGCTGGCGGAGAACAGCCTCCTGAGGAACATGACTGTGGCAATCTCTAATCTGGACAATATACCCTCAGTTTTTTTCCCATCACTGTTCAAAAAGGCCTGCAGAAAGAAAAAATCTAGCATTGTGAAGGCAATGGTGCAGGTCTGGCCCTTCCCCTGCCTCCCACTGGGAGCCATGATCAAGAGAAATGATTCCTACAGGAGAATCTTAGAGATTATCCTGTTTGGGCTTGATGGCCTACTTTGCCAGAAGGTTCCTCACAGGTGAGTAGACTTGGATGCCCTGAAGGAAGGCCTTGGGAAGTAAAAAGCAGAGACAGCTGGGGACAGGTAGAATCAGGGTAAGAGAGTAGACTTATAGTGGGGTAGAAGTTTTGGGGGACCTACTTGGAGAACTTCAGAGGCTTTGGCCATTGCTGAGCCCTCTGGGAAAGGGCTCTGGCATCTTCAGGAGTCATGAATCAGCAGAGACTGAAAGACCCAGTCACTGCTCACACAGGCACTAGAGTGGGACTGGCTGGACTTAAGGAGAAAGAAGGGCGTGGGAATAGGGCAGTGGTTAAAGCCTCCATGCTGATGCTCTTCCCTGCTCTACCCCAGGAGGTGCAGACTCAAAGTGCTGGATCTCCGGTTTATGCCTTTGAAGTTGTGGGATCGGTGGTCTGTGTTCAAGGATCATGACTGCAGTGAGAAGCAAGCAGCGGTGGGTCTTTCAGAAACAGAGGTGAAACCGCGGGTGAAGGTGGCTATAGATCTGGTCCTGAAGGAACGCCCATTAAATTCCTTGGAGTCCTTTGTGGTTGAGTGGGTGGCGCAGAGAGAAGGTCTGTGTCTGTGCTGTAACTATCTGGAGATCTGGTCTCTGGCTACTTACTACCACAAAGATGTCTTAAGGAAATTGGACCTGAACTCTGTTCAGGAACTGCATTTGTATAATATGAATGATATTACCTGCCTGCTTAACTTCTCCACTTACCTGGGTCGTATGAGGTACCTGCGCAGTCTCCTGCTCTCCTGCCTTTGGCCATGGGACTGTCGCACACCTGTGGAGAAGCAACAGGTTGTTACCCAGTTCACCTTGCAGTTGGTCAAACTGAAGCACCTCCAGGCCTTGCATCTGGATAATGTCTTCTTCCTAGAGGATCACCTGGACCAGCTCTTATGGTAAGGAGGGGCGTCAAGCAAATCCTTGTTTCTTCAGACATTAGCGACCACCTGCTCTCTGTAGCCCTGGTGGATTAACCTTGCCAGAGCATGAGAATATCAGAGCATTGTATTGACTCTGCTGTCCTGGAGCGGGGTCTCACATAGCTACTAATCCAAAGGAGTAGGGCTGAGCTGCGGTTGGTGGTTTAGAAAGAGGTACCATGCTAGGAAGCCTCTCAGGAATGAGATCTAGTAAGAATGGGGTCTGATTTCTTAGCAAGTGTCTAATGTGAATGGGAAAAAGGAAAAGGAGGAGGGCCGTGTAGGGGCACTCTGTACCCTGAGCTCTGCTCAGCTTGCTTCCAGCTCTCCATCTAGGACAGGCTGGGTTTGGAGATGAGGTGTCTGTGGTGCAGATTGGGAACAGGATTGTCCGGTATTCCCCTCAGCCCCCCTCTTGTCTCAGCGCCCTAGGAGTAGCACAGGTGTGGACCACCATACCCGGCTTTGTTTGGATATCAGAGGGTGAGGGTATGGGAAGCGTGATGTCCCAGTTGAGAATTGAGGTCGGGATGAAGTGCCGTGAAGAGGCAGGTCTGTGAACCCATAGGCAGATCCTGCCTGCCTTGGTCCTCTCTGTGTGGACGGGAATTGCTGTCTTGGGTTGAGCTGATCCTAACGTGATGGTTAAAGGCCTCAGTATGGATTAGATTGAGCAGACTCTGTCATGGAGCATGGTGGCTACTGGCTTTCCTTGTGTGATTGAAAGGATCTTGGACCACATCCCAAAACTGTCTTCTTGTTTTTTTTTTGTAGGTGCCTAAAGACTCCCTTAGAGACCCTGTCGGTGACTAACTGTCTGATCTCAAACTCAGACTGGGCCAACATGTTTGAATTCCCGTGCACAAGCCAGCTAAAACATCTGAGTTTGAAAAGGGTCCAACTGACTCATTTTAACCTAGAGCCCCTGCAAACTGTGCTGCAAAAATCTGCATCTACTTTGCTATCTCTGGACTTGGAGAACTGCCATTTGTTGGACTGCCACCTCAGTGCCATCCTGTCCTCCCTGAGGTGCTGTACCCAGCTTATATGGTTTAACTTCTATGGAAACCATTTTTCGGAGAGTTTCTTGCGGGAGTTGAGAGATTATGAGATAACCTTGAGATCAGAAGGGTCAAGGGTAGTCACCATCCCTGGGTGTGATGATCTGCCACCAGAACTTTGAAGTGGTTGTCCAGCCTTGTTTGGAGTGTGTAGAGATTAGGGGAGAACTTTTAAACAACCATAGCATTGTCTTCCCGTTTTGAGGGATGTGTGTTGTGATGTGCGCATGATGTGTTGGGACTTGTTGGGCATATCAAGCACATATTAAGCTTTATGCACCTATCAAGCTCTCCTGTGGACACCCGGGAGGAAAAGGCAATACACAGGCGTCTGAGAAAATACATCACACATGGTTTTAGACTGGAACCATCAGTTAGTTCTCCCTGGAGGATTAACCTTGTGTCCACCTTTAATCTAATACAGTCCTATGGCTTTTGGTTGTCCTGCCTTTACCTTTTTAGTGCTGAGAATAGGCTTGTACCACCAGACCTGGTTATCTGTCTGTTAAAGAATTCTGTGGCTGTGCCTTGCCTTCCTCAGGAAAATAGTAGCATTTAATATCTGCTGTTTTATATCTGTGGGGTCTGGAGACTTGGCTCATCCGTTTAGAGCACTTGCCATTCTTGCATAGGACCTGGTTTGATTTTCCTCATGCCTCTGATGTGGGATTATCCACAACTCTAGTTATAGAGGATCAGATGACTTCTTCTGGCCTCCGGGGCATGAGACACTCATGTAGTGCATAAACATACATGCGGGCTAAATCATTATAGCCCATAGACCTAAAATAATTTAACAATTGTTTTGTTCTGCTGAGGCTGGATGACTTTCTTGTCTGTGAGTCAACCGCCACCCAGCATTACTGTGACATACATGGTAAATCATGTATTTACACTCCTAAATCCTGTCACTTAAGAGTTTATGAATGGAATCAGGGCAAGTAGATGTTAACGCTAGCAGGTTTTTTTTTCTGGGGAAAAGAAGCCCATAGTTTTTCAGTTCCTTAATATGTGCTGACATGTACAATGGTTATGTTGATGTGTTGGGGGTCCTGAACCAAGTTTTAGGACTTAGTTGTATAGGGACCTAGAATTTATCTTGGTTATCAGTGTCTACCTAGAAAACCAAATCCCTGCCCTGAACATATAGCTTCTTGTTTACCAGGCAATCAATCTACATTCTACCCACTAAGCTGCATCTACAGCCTCCTCCTTAATTTTGTAGTTGTTGGTGTTTGAGATTGTTTCTTTTGGTAGTCCTGTAACCTGGTATGCAGCCAGGCTAGTCTCAGCTCACAGAAAACCTTGGCCTGCCTCTGCCTCTCAGTGCTGGAAGGATCCTGCCCCACCAAGCCTGGCATCTCCACTTCTTTCACCCTCAGCTCCACGGTGGCCTGCATTTCATTGTGTGAACTTTAATGTGAGATTAACCTTGGAACAATTTTTGGTTTGTTAGTGGCTATGATTATCAAGTGAGATCATAGTACTTAGTGAGTTATAGACAATAAAATTCATGTAGTGTGCAGATTTATTGTTATTTAATAAATTCTGATGTGTTCTAAAGACTGTGTGTATCTGTTTCTGAAAAGTATGTTGACTGCACGTGAGTGTTTCACCTGCTTGTCTCTGTAGCACGTTCATGCAGTACCTGGGAATCCAGAAGGGGATGCCATTCCCTCAAACTGGAGTTACATGTGGTTTTGAGCTCCTGGGTGGGTGCTGGGAATCAAACCCTGGTCGTCTGCAAGAACACAGGCTCCCTTAACCACTGAGCCATTTTGTAGTTGTTAGCCAGGCGCAGTGGTGCAGTCCTTTCAAATAAAGGCTATAACAGTATCTCTTTGCTTTCCGTTCAGAGTGGTCTATAATTTATTTCATTTTCCAGTCAGGCCTTGAACTTGCAATCCTCCTGCCTCAGCTTCTTTCCTCCATTAGAGCCAGCCTGTCCCTCTGAGTCCTGTTCTCATTCCATTCCCTAGTGTTTGAGGGGACTTGTAGGTTCCAGGGTGATATGAAAGGAAGTTGTAGAGTGATGGGCTGGACCAGTATCAAGTGATAGGCAGACACCTCAGCCCAGAGCGGTAGCTTTCTTCTGCTGATTTTCATAGGCAGGATCTGTGGTACTGACCTCCAATATGTGGTATATGACTTCCAATATGACCCACTGATCTTGGGTCAAGTGGTCCCCTCTACTCAAGATAAGCATTGCCAAGAACACATTCCTATACCATTTGCCACAACTAACCTCTTGGTCTCTCTCTAGGTGCCTAATGAGCCCCTTGGGAACTCAGTCCATCACTCTCAGCCTGCTCACACAGTCAGACTTGAACCACTTATCCCAATGTCAGCCTCTGGCAGCTCAAACACCTGAACCTCAGTGATGCTCCATTATATCATTTATGTTTTAAGCCCATCCAAGTTCTCCTAGAGAGCCTTCCAGCCACTGTGCAGACCCTTGAATTAGAAGACATTAGTGCCCTTTTGCCTGTCGCGAACCAGTGATCCCAGCTCACCAAGGTCAGTTTCTATGACAGTGACATATTCATGCTCATCCCAAAAGACCTTCTGCAACCACACAGCCAACCTGAGCCAGCTGACCCATAAGCTATACCCCGCCCTTTGGAGTGCCATGACTATGGTCAGCTCATTTTAAAGATTTGCCCAACTTTGTTCTCTACTCATGACTATGCTGAGGGCCATAAGGCAGCCTGAGAAGATCAGCTTTGGTACTGAAGTCTGCCCTCAATGTGCTGAGCGCTGTGCCTGTAACCTGGAGACCAGACTATGTCCTTCTTGGCATCTGAAAAGTTACTCCTGGGCACTGAGAAGTGAGATCAGGGGTGGGTTGTGTCCTCAAGGGGGCACAGAGAAGTAGGTTTTAGGCACTGGGTAATTTCTCTGAAAGAAAATTAACACAGGGATTTTTTTTTATTAGAAGTAGTCATGGTATAAGCTGGACATGGTGATGCACACCTTTAATCCTAGTCCTTGGGAGGCAGAAGCAAGTGGATCTCTGTGAGTTCCAGGCCAGACAAGACTACCTTGTGAAAAAAGAAGAAAGAGAAAGAAAGAAAAAGAGGTCATGTTGACCCCAAACAATGTCCATAGGAGGATATTCTGTGACCATAGGGACATAGGGAAGACAAAGGCACCATGTTGTTTGACCAATGAAACCGAAGTCCAAGAGCCCTTAGCATCAAAATATACAACCAGGCTGTCATATCAGGGTAATATATACAGACATTCAGACTGGGTAGTAAGGCAGACACACTGTCCAATGGACCAGTATAAAGGAGTAGCAGAAGCTGGAAGTCCAGGACACTGTGAGGGACCCTCTGCTCACTGTAATGGTCAACCTTGCCAAGACCTTATCAAGGTAAGACCTGGGATCATCAGGAGTCCGACTTGGTTTTTGTACCGTGAGACTGCTTCCAGAGAAATTTAGCTGACGAGGACTCACCTAGCATGGGTGGCACCATCCTATAGGCTGTGGTCCTGGAGTGAATTAAAAACAGAAAAGTGAGTAGAACATGCCAGGCAGTGGTGGAACACACCTTTAATCCCAGCACTCGGGAGGAAGAGGCAGGTGGATCTCTGTGTCTTCAAGGCCAGTCTGGTCTATAAGAGCTAGTTCCAGGACAGGAACCAAAAGCTATGGAGAAATCCTGTCTCGAAAATAAAAAAAA
Organism: Alexandromys fortis; assembly: GCF_014885135.2. Classification (NCBI taxonomy): domain Eukaryota; kingdom Metazoa; phylum Chordata; class Mammalia; order Rodentia; family Cricetidae; genus Alexandromys; species Alexandromys fortis. Next base: position 132,570 of record NW_026068063.1, on the reverse strand, counting down.
AATAAAAGAAAAAACAAAAACAAAACCAACCAAACAACAATAAAAAAAACCCATCCCTTTTCCTTGACTGGACCTGTCCCCACCTGCTCAGACTCTTGATACTACACCTTTCTCTCTGTGACCTGTATCTTCTCCAACTGTGACCCAAATAAACTCACATATCATAGGCTAGGCGGTGGTGGTGCACATCTTAAATCCCAGCACTCAGGAGGCAGAGGCAGGTGAATCCTTGTGAGTTCGAGGCCAGCCTAGTCTACAAGAACTAGTTCCAGGGCAACTAGGACTTTGTTATACAGGGAAACCCTGTCTTGAAAACCCAAACATAAATAAATAAATAAGCCCACATATCAAAGAGGTCTGGGGAAGAGATAAGCTGGAATGCAAATGTTAAGGTCTACTGCCTCTGCTTCCTCTATGGCATCACAGGCAGGTCCTACCATACCGAGACTATAAGCCATATTTCTGTGGGACTGTGTTGCTCCTAACCTCTAGCTGGCCACCTGTGCACAAAGGCCTCCAAATACATGGGCAGATTTCTCTCATGGTCTTCCTAAGTTATTGACTGGATCTCTGAACTTGTGGTGGGTTTTCAAGATCTCAGTTATTCCACCAGGTGGTGGTGTTGCACGCCTTTCATCCCAGCACTTGGGGGGCAGAGAGCCTTTCATCCCAGCACTTGGCGGGCAGAGACTCCCGAGACCTGCCTCTGCCTGCAGAGTGCTGGGATGAATGACGTGCATCACCACTGTCCAGCATGCATCACCACTGTCCCGCATGCATCACCACTGTCCCGCATGCATCACCACTGTCCAGCATGCATCACCACTGTCCAGCATGCAGTTGTCTTCTTTAAGACCTAAAAGAAGGATGTCTAAAGTGACATCTTGGGACTGGGAGATGGCTCAGAGGATAAAGGCACATAGGGACAAGCCTAGTGACCTGAGATTTACTAGAACAGACCTTGTCAAGTTATCCTATGACCTGCACACTTGTTGTATGGGTTGTGTTTGCAATCCTCTCATTTACCAGTCGTAATGGATTAAGTAAAAATGCTGCGGGTTCCTGAGTGGCTACAGTGGGCAGTGGGCCATGAGACCATGCCACAGCTCTTAGAAGGCAGCTGGTCCTGGGCAGGGAGCCATGCAGAGGGGGCGAGAGACAGAGACATGGATAGGCATACCATGCAGAGTGAGGTTGAATTTTATTTAGTGGGTTATGGAAGGGAAGGGGAGAGGGTTTAAGGGAAGAAGAGGGAAGAAGGGGGGGAGGGGGAGGAAGGGGAGAAGTGGGGAGAATGGCGCGCAAGGCTGAAGCTGCCTCTTCAGGAGAGAGCAGGGTGCGCCCATAGCTCCCTGCCCAGGACCAGCTGCAGCACTTTTACTTAATCCATTACACTATCTCCTCTCCACAAATCCTGAAGACTCAACAGCCCACATTCCTGGAGGCAGGATTGCCATTTCATACCTAGGTAAATGTAAGAGCCAGTGGCTGGCTGCTTTGCTTTTCTGATCTCTAGGTTGGACCCCAATATTTGTCTCTGGGTTTTTACTAATTGTGCTACAGCCTGTAAAGGAACACTCTCTGTGCCCCTGAAATGAGACACTAGAATTTCTTTTCTCAGTGTTCAGAAGTAACCTTCCTCTAGTTACTGCCAACAGGAAGATAGACACAGGTGATAGATGGTATGGCCATTACACTGAAGGCAGATACTCGTAGAAAACCAGGCTGTTTGGGGCTACCTTATGGCCCTAAGTGTATCTGTGAGCTCAGGACCAAGCTGAGGAAATCTCTCCACAAGGAAACCACCCAAGCCACCAAAGCATTTGAAAAGGTCTGAGTACAACTCCAGGGTCAGTTGGCTTGGTTGACAATGTGTGGTGTATCAGGTTCTTCAGGGCAGGCATGCAGATATAGTTTCCATGGAAATCGACCTCAGTGAGCTGGGAGTATTGGTTCAGGGCTGGCTTGGAGTCCTACATATAATACTCTTCCTATTCCAGGATCTACAGAATGGCTGTGATTCTTTCTAGCAGAACTTAGAGGGGTCCAAAATCTAATTGGAATTTTTTTTTGTTTTTGTTTTTCGAGACAGGGTTTCTCCGTAGTTTTTGGTTCCTGTCCTGGAACTAGCTCTTGTAGACCAGGCTGGTCTCGAACTCACAGAGATCTGCCTGCCTCTGCCTCCCAAGTGCTGGGATTAAAGGCGTGGGCCACCACCACCCAGCTGGAATTTTTTTGACAGCACTCAAGTTCAGGCATTTGAGCTGATGGATACTTGGGGCCTGGTAATGACAAATTTTTACTGTGAATATCCCAGGGAGTGGTTTTGAGAAAAGAGAGACAAAGCGGGCTAGGTCAGGACAGTAGTGGAGAGCGGGTTACAACCTCAAACAAAAAGAGGGAGGCTTGGCTCAAGGTCATTCTGAGCACAATGGGAGGGTCAAGCTCTCTGATGGAGCTTCTGCTTACTCAAGTCATCTCACTCTAGACAGAGGATGTACATCATCAAGACTGGCTCAGTCCCCAGCTCTGCAGTTACTTTCTGCTGTCTAGCACTGTGGCTCGTGACATAGCACAAAACCACATCAGTGGCCTGGCGGTGGTGGCACATGCCTTTAATCCTAGCACTTGGGAGGAAGAGGCAGGCGGAGCTCTGGGAGTTCGAGGCCAGCCTGGTCTACAAGAGCTAGTTCCGGGATAGGCACCAAAGCTACAGAGAAACCCTGTCTTGTAAAACCAAAAAAAAAAAAAAAAAAAAAAAAAAAAAAAAAAAAAAAAAAAAACAAAAAAAAAAAAAAAAAAAAAAAAAAAAAAAAAAAAAAAAAAAAAAACAAAAAAACAAAAAAAAAAAAAAAACCCAAAAAACAAACAAACAAACAAAAAAAACAAAAAAAACCACATCAGTGTACAGATAACGTCAGCCGGAAAACTCAGAAGGACCAACAAGGAGACAACTGGCACCATCCCTGGGTGTGCCAACCTCGGGCTCCCCAGAACAGCCTCTGCTCCTATTCCCAAGGCTTCCCTTAGAGCTCAGCCTCACTCCCAGGGTCCCTCCTTGCTCTTCTCATCAGCCCCTACCTACGTTCAGCCTTTCACAGATGGGAGACTGAGGCAGGTTGGTACCTAGTCAGAGCTGCTGAGCCAGAGGTCCTGGAAGCTGTGAAGGTGAGCTCTCCCCTCCCCCAATGCTGTCCTCTCTTGCTTATCTCCTTAGTGTAGACGGGCTTCCTAAGAAAGAAAGGACAACTCACCCTCACTGACTTTGTTTCCCCAACAAACAAAACTGAGGAAATGCACGCCATTCGTAGAGAGATGTCACAGAGCGACGGATTTGGGTGATTGGACTATGATCGTGGCAATGCACCCTGTTGGGAAATATTATTTTAAGGTGTGTTGTTTTTGTTCAGGCAGTGGGACATTTGTTTGATGACGTAAAGATGTGTTGCTTTTGTTTATGCTTCATTTGCTTAACTTTGTGAGGCTGTGGTTCATGGCCTGTGTAAAACACCTGATGGTCTAATAAAGCACTGAACAGCCAATAGCAAGGCCAGAGCAAAGATAGGCAGGGCTGGCAGGCAGAGAGTATAAAGGAGAGGCCAGGTAGTGATGATACCCGCCTTTAATCCCAGCACTCAGGAGACAGAGACAGGTGGATCTCTGTAAATTTAAAGCCAGCCTGGTCTACAAGAGCTAGTTCCAGGACAGGAACCAAAAACTACGGAGAAACCCTGTCTCAAAAACAAACAAACAAACAAACAAAACCAAGATGAGAACAACTGGCTAGAAACAAGCCAAGTAAGGCAGGGTATTCATTTCTAAGAAAAAGCCTCCATGTGTGATTTGAGAGTTGGGTGGTGGGCTCCCCAAAAGTCCAAAAAGCCAAAGTGTAAAAGAGCAAAAAAACCTCACACTACAGCACCCCTCTTCCAGGTTTGTACACATTTATTCTGTTCAGTTTATGGGCTCTGTGAAGCCCTAGAGAAAAAGCTTTTAAATAGTTACCTCCTGGCCTGTGTTAGAGGGGAACCTTGCCAGGGAATGCAGCTTCTACAATGTGTTCACTTCTAATTCCTGGATATAGCTTAGAAATATTCAGGGGACTCCAGACATAACTGTGTGTCCTAGATATGTTTCTATTGCTGTGGTCTGAATGGTAGAATTTTTCTCCAACTGTTGCAAGTTGTTTTCTGCCATCCTTTCAGGTTAAGATTTGGAGCCCTTTTCTCTTACACAGCGGGAACACAGCAGGCTGAGAGTCCCTGCTGGGACAGTGGAGGAGACCTCCTTCCACTCAGCCTCTGACAGTGTCACCTGCGGTACCCTCCCTGGCAGCACGGTGGACTCACAATCACCTCCACCATTCTTCCAATCCCAGTCCCAACCTCTGCTTCTCCAAATCTTGTTCTGTGGGGGTACACGAGACTGAATGCTGAGTCCTGATCACCACTCACCCCCTCAACAGAAGGCAAATGTCAGCTGACTTGTCCTCTTTATTCATCTAATGGGACCTGGCTGAGAACAGCTGAGAATCTGAAATGGGCGAAGTTACTAGTAAAATTGTGTGCACACACGCACACAAACGTGTGCACACACATGGGTACAGGTGCCTACAGAGGCTAGAAGAGGGAGTAGTAAAGGGAGTAGTAAGATCCCCTGAAGCTGGAGTTGCGTGTGGGAGTGTGAGCTGTACGGTGTGAGTGCTGGGAACTCAACTCTGGTCACCTGGAAGAGAAGCACAAACAAGCTGTAAATTGTTGAGGCGTCATCTCTCCAGCTCCCGGTGCCCACTTTTACTTTCAAAAGCTTTGGAACTTGCCGTGACCATGCTTAGCATTTGAGAGAATGAGGCAGGAGGCTTGTAAATTTGATGCCAGTCTGGGTACACAGCAAGGCAGTCATCTAACCCAACAAAGGAACGGAACTCCAACTGAATGGCAGTTTAATGGTTTTACATTATCACTTATTTTATGTGTGTGTGCATTTAATGTAAGAAAGAAAGAAAGAAAGAAAGGCATTTTTGGTGCAGGAGAGATGGCCCAGAAGTTCTGAGTTCAATTCCCAGCAACCACATAGTGGCTCACAACCATCTGTAATGAGATCTGGTGCCCTCTTCTGGCCTGCAGAAATACGTGCAGAAAAAAAATACTGTATACATAATAATCTTTTTAAAAAGGTGTTTTCAGCCGGGCGGTGGTGGCACACACCTTTAATCCCAGCACTCGGGAGGCAGAGGCAGGCGGATCTCTGTGAGCTCGAGGCCAGCTTGTTCTACAAGAACTAGTTCCAGGACAGTCTCCAAACCTCCAGAGAAACCCTATCTCGATCAAAACAAAACAATTCAAAAAAAGCAAAAGAAGAAGAAACCAAAAAACAAATAAAAGAAGGGCAATCCTACCATTCAGATGCACAGAATGGGATTCAGGTGGTCAGTCAAGTGCCTTTATCAAGTCTTTAAAAATGCAGCTGTGGCTGGGAGAAGGCGGTCCACGCCTTTAATCCCAGCACAAGGTAGGTGGAGGCTGGCGGATCTCTGAGTTCCAGGACTCTGCAGCTGTGGAAGGTTGTTTCTTTGTTGTTGTTGTTTTCCAGACAGGGTTTCTTTTCAGAATCGCCTGGATACAGCGGGAGGAGACGGTTGAACGGCTAAAAGCACTGCTGCTTTGGCAGATGGTCTGAGCTGTGTTCCCCACGCCCACGTGGCAGACCACAATCACGTGTGTAACTCTGGTTGCAGAGGATCTGATGCCCTTTTCTGACCCCCAAGGTTACTAGGCGTTGTGCCTGGTGACCGTGTTTTAAGAAAACAAATCCTGCTGGGCCTGCTGGGCGGTGGTGGCACAGGCCTTTAATCCCAGTACTCCGGAGGCAGAGGCAGGAAGACTTCTGTAAATTCAAGGTCAGCCTGGTCTACAGGAGCTTGCTCTGGGACAGCGAGGACTGTTTCCTGTCTTAAAAAAAAAAAAAAAACAAAAAAAAAAACAAAAAAAAAACAAAAACCAACCAATCAACCAAAAAAAAAAACACTCAAAAACATGAAAACAGATCCCTTTGCATTAGAGGCTTGGACCTCTAATCTTCAGCACAGGGTGTGTGGATGCAGTGTTTTTTTTTTTTCAAAGTAAAAATAAATTTTAATCCAAGAGGCCTTTCTCACTTGACAGCAACACAAAATTTTTGTTTTTAAGAAATTGTTAGGTGTAGTGGTGGCGTACACCTTTAATCCCAGCACCCGGGAGGCAGAGGCAGGCAAATCTCTCAACAAACAGAAATTGTTCTAATCCTACCCTGCAGGAGGCGGGGGCAGGCACATCTCCAGGAGTTTGAGACCACCCTGCCCTGTCTCAGAAGCGGACGTACTCTGTGGCTCAGGCAGAACTTGAATTTGCCTCCTGTCTCCTCTGCCAAGTGGCAAGGACAAAAGAAGCAGACACCGTGCGAAGGAGCCCCACTTGAATTACAGGGTGTGAGCTTACCTCAAAGAAAAGAAAATCTCTCGGACTGTGGTGGTGCACACCTTTAATCCTTGCCCCAGGGGGCAGAAGCAAGTTGGTTTCCCTGAGTTCAAGATCCACCTGGTCTACTTATTGAGCTATAGCAAGCTCCAGAGCAAGGCCCTATCTCAAAAAAACAAGAACAGCTGGGCATTGGTGGCTCACACCTTTAATCCCAGCACTTGGGAGGCAGGTGGATCTCTGAGTTCGAGGCCAGCCTGGTCTACAAGAGCTAGTTCCAGGACAGGCACCAAAAGCTACAGAGAAACATTGTCTTGAAAAAACAAAATGAAAAACAAAAAAACCCCTGATCCCTTTGATTCCAACTCTTTGAGTTGTGGGATTACAGGTATGCCCTGCAGCGTCCTGTTTGGTAAGCACAGTGCTTGCTGGACAGAGAATTTTGAGGCTGCTGGGCAGCAAGTACTCTATAAACTCAGTGTCCTTTCCGGGTCCCTTGTCACAATATTAATGGATACAAGCCATCCTCCTGCCTCAGCCTTCTCAGTGGCTGTCACAGCAGGTGACTTGTAGAGCATCCAGCTCAGTCCCTAATTCCAGGACATGTTCATAATTATTGTCAACAACAATTCCAGCTTTATACTTTCTATGTCTATTGCCAGGCACAGAGTAACTCCCCCCCCCCCCGACTCACAGTTAGAACTAGGGGGGGGGGCACAAATGAATATAGTTCAGCCAGGTCTGTTGGTTCACAACCGTAACCACTACAAGAAGAAGGCCGAGGCAGCAGAATTGCTAAGAGTTGGAGTTTCAAACCAAGATGGGCAAGACCCCATCTGGGAAATGTTAAGTCTTAAACCTTGGGACGAATGGCTGAGGTGCCTGTTTAACACATCAGAACGGACCTGGCCACTGGGTTCTCCAGCATCCCTCAGTTCCTGATTGTACCCTCTATCCCAGTGTTTAGGGTGCCCTTCTCCCAGAGGTTCTTTTCAGTATAATCCAGCTATTTTGATTACCTGCCCCACACCCCCTTTTATTTATTTATTGGACCTTTTGCCCTCCTGACTGCACCAGCACCTGGTTTCCTGTCTCCTGGTTCCTCACCTGGCTCAGGGTCACGTCCACTCTGGACTCTCCCAGACGTCTCTACCTCCGGATGCGCTCTCCCTTTTATCTACAGTAACCTTCTCCTCCACCAGGTCTAGGAACAGTCATACCTTTTTCTTTTTGTTCATTCAGAAAACCAAAAATGTAGTGCATAAATAAGTAAAACAAATACATTAACCAAACTCCATCATACCTAGGAACACTACCGTCCTTTCCTTTTATTTTTACTTTTTTTTTTCATTTAAGGAACAAATCCAAAATGAAGGGCATAAGCAAACAAGTAAAACAATATAAATCAAACAATCAAATAAATGATAGAGATTGGGTTTTTGACTTTCACAGATCCAAGGTTTTTTTTTTTTTTTTCGAGACAGGGTTTCTCTGTGGCTTTGGAGCCTGTCCTGGAACTAGCTCTTGTAGACCAGGCTGCTCGAACTCACAGTGATCCGCTTGCCTCTGCCTCCCTAGTGCTAGGATTACAGGCGTGCGCAACCACCGCCCAGTGTTTTTTAAATTTTTAATGGTGTTTTTTGTTTTGTAGACAATGTTCCACTATCGTGATCTGGCTATATTGGCGTTCTCTATGTAGAGCAGACTGGGTTTGAACTCACAGTGATCTGCTTGAATCCGGCCACCGGAGGGCTGAGATTAAAGGCGCGCACCAGTCACCATTTCCCGCGGCTTTCAAGTTCTTTGTTTTTCCCTCTCAGCCCTAGAGAACTTGGCATTGAACACACAGAGATAGGCCTGTCTCTGCCTCTAGAGGGCTGGAATCAAAGGCGAGCGTCCTTTGGCGAACCTTCCCCGTTTTTTTTTTTTCCTCCAGCTCACAGAGCATTCGCATTGAAATCCAGAGCCAGAAAAAGCCCAGAGAGGGCGGAGACTCAGTCATCCAATCGGGTAACAGCTTGTGCTTGGCAGGCGGGGCTACAAACCGGAAGTATGAGAAGGAATACGGAGGGGCGGGGGTGGGGTGGGGGTGAGGGTGAGGAGAAGCTTCAGCCCGGAAGTGTAAGGCGGAACACCGGATGCGAAAGCTTCAGGACGGAAGTGTGAAGTGAAGATGGCCGAAAAGTCTTCAGAGGAGCCGAGAAAGACACTCACATCCTTGGAGCGCAAGCTTGGAATGGCTGCCTGACTCTTCTGGGGTTCTGAGTTCTGTAATTAGTGCTTGTTTCTGGTAAGTTAGTGACCACCATCCGAGCACACTGATTCAGGGGCATTTGACTCAAGGTGTCAAGCATTGGGCTTACTAATAAGTTTGCCAACATCTTAAATGTCTTTCGCTCTTAATCTGTTGGTTTCATTTTTATTAATTTACTTTTTTTTGAGGCGGGGGCGGCAGCCTGTGCTGCCCAGGCTTGCCTAGAATGTAGCTCATGTTGGGCCAGAAATCAAACATTCCACCCCCAGCCCCCACTCGCAGTTCCCGCCTCAGCCTCCGTACTGTTGTGTGTTTGGGTGTGTTTACCAGTGTGTTTCACCAACCTCTGGTTAATATCGAATTCTTTCTTGTTTGTTTTTTGAGACAAGGTTGTACTCCGTAGCCGAGTGCCGTTAAACTGGAAGTTCTGCTTCCTCCTCCCCATGTTGGAACTCGAATAGTGGAGTTACTCGAATATGAATTATGCTTTCACTTGTATCCGTTTAAAATTGATGTTCTTTGGTTATTCACATAGGGTCTCAGTCTCTAGGAAGGCCTCAGACTGCCTCATCCTCCTGTTAGAATTGTAAACAGCCTGGCGGTGGCGGCGCTCGCCTTTAATCTCAGCACTCTTTATTTATTTAGTTTTTTGAGACAGGGTTTCTCTGTGGCTTTGGAGCCTGTCCTGGCACTAGCTCTTGTAGACCAGGCTGGCCTCGAACTGACAGAGATCCGCCTGCCTCTGCCTCCTGAGTGCTGGGATTAAAGGCGTGCGCCACCACTGCCTGGCTAATCTCAGCACTCTAAAGGCAGAGGCAGGAAGATCTCTTGAGTTTAGGCTGGCCTGGTTTACACGGTGAGTTGAAGGACACCCAGATTCACTACTTAAGGCTTATTTTAAAATTCACTTTCATTTTAGAGATAGTCACATGCAGAACAGATTGAAGTGGAACCCACAATTTTTGTTTGAAATCGAGTCTTGTGTGGCCAAGGATGATCTTTAGCTCACTATATAACTGGGGCTTTTCTTTGTTGTTTGGTTTTTATTTGTTAGTTTGCTTTTCATGGTGTGTGTGTGTGTACGTGTGTGCGTCCGTCCCGCCATGGTTTCCCTGTTAAATCTCTGACTGTCCTGAATGCTTTGCATACCAGGCTGGACTTCTGCTTCTGCCTCTCTGAGTCCTGGGATTAAAGGTTTAAAAGCTAGAACCACCACCGTCTGATTGACCTTGAGCTCTTGATATTCCTCCCTAGAACTGGGACACAGGTTTCTAGACTGTCCCATCATATGCAACTTAAAACTTTTATTTTATTTTGTAGACATGGTCTTATGTAGTCTTGTCTGACCTTAAGTAGCTGATCTTAATTCTACCTCATTAGTGTTTGGATTTTATTTTTTTCATGACAGGGTTTCTCTGTGTATCCTTAGCTATCCTGGAACTTGCTCTGTAATGAGAAATGCCCATTGAATGGAATTTTTGTTGTTGTTGTTATTTGGTTATGTTGAGTTTAAGACTGAGTCTTGCCAAACTCTAGTGATGCACACATTTAATCCCAAGCACTTGGAAGCCAGAGGCAGGTGGATCCCTGTGAGCTTGAGCCTAACCTGGTCATACAGAGTGAGTTCCAGGACAAACTCCAAAGCTACACAGAGAAACCCCATCTTGAAAAGGCAAAACAAAATGAAACAAACAGACTTTTGAGTCTCATAAAGTCTCATTAATTCCAGACTGGTTTTGAACTCCTGACTTTCCGGCTCTACATTTGGTTAATTAGTTTGTAGTCCCTTAAATTATACTTATTAAGTTGTTGTGTGGGTTTATAACTTGAAGTTTCTTTACAACAGTACTGGTAACACAAGACATCTCATCTCTTCTGGGGACTGAAGCTGTAGGAATGTGGTTGGTTCAGCCTGGTCAATTTAACAAGACTGCCTTTCAAATGAAAACAAAGCTAGGTGGGCTGCTAGCACTCATGGAATCGTAGCACTAGGGACACAATGGGGAAAGAAAGCCCAGTTCCAGGCTGTCATGGGGTACACAAAGTGACCTTGTCTCTGCATAAAGTGAAATAAATGTTGGAAATGTAGCTTACTGTTGAGCACTTGTCTAGCATGGGCCAGGCCCTAGGATGAGTCCCCAGTACCTAAAAGATTATTTTGTTCTTATTTTTAAATTTTATTTGTGTATGGGTGTTTTTGCCTGGTGCTCATGAAGGCTAGAAGAGGGCAGAGACCCTGGTGCTGAAGTTACAGGCGGTTGTGAGCCAACATGTCAATGCTGGGAACCAAACTCAGGTCATCCGGAAGAGCAGCCAGTACTCCTTCCTCCCCCCCCCCCCCAGACAGGGTTTCTCTGTAGCTTTGGAGCCTGTCCTGGAACTAGCTCTTGTAGACCAGGCTGGCCTCGAACTCACAGAGATCCGCCTGCCTCTGTCTCCCACATGTGGGATTAAAGGTGTGCGCCACCATTGCCCGGCTTGCTCCTTTTTTTTTCCCCAAGACAAGGTTTTTTGTTAGAACAGTCCTGACTTTACTGGAACTTATGCTGTAGACCAGGCTGGCTTCGAACTCACAGAGATCCACCTGTCTCTGCTTCCCAAATGTTAGGATTAAAGATGTGCGCTGCCACCACCCAGGTTTAAATTTTTTTTTAGATTTATTTATTTTACTTTATGCCTACATGCATGTGTGTGTGCCACACACGTGTGCCTGTTGAATCCCCTGGAACTGGTGCTATGTTACAGGTAGTTGTGAGCCATCATGCAGGTCCTAGGAATTGAATCTGGGTCCTGTACAAGAGCAGTTAAGTTGCTGGGTAGTGGTGGCTCCAAAACTACAAAGAAACCCTGTCTCAAATATCCAAAATAATAAAGAAATAAAACAAGTATAATCTGGGAAGGTTAGGCATGAAATTATAAAAACCTGGAAACGAAAACGGTCGTGTAGCGCCCACGCCACTACAGGACCAGTACGCAAACCAAACTAAGCTGAGACTTAAACACACACAAGCACGGAGACGTGCGGAGAGAGACAGGTGGAGGGACACGGGCTACCCTTGATAGAAGAATGCCAAATGTCCCACTTTATTGTGCTCAGGCACAGCTTATATAGGAATCCTTAGCCAAGCCCAGCTCTTGGAATCTATCAGCTGCAGGCCCACCAGTCTGCTATCAAGCTGCTCATAGCAGCTGCAGGCAAAGAAAGTCAAGGGGCCAGGGATCTATAGCTCCCAACATGAAATAATTCCTTGGCTTTGCCATGAGCATCTTGAGAGGTGATTAGTGTCCCTGTTGCCATAAAAGGATGGGGTTTAACTCTTAGGTTTCTGGATACCCTGTCCCACAGGGAATTGAATTTGGAGGAACAGTGGCTGGATTTAGATAGCACAGTTACAAAGGTGTGGCCATATGCTGTTTCTCTATTTTAATGTTTGGTTTCCAGTTGGTGCAATGTTTTGGAAGGACTAGGAGATGTGGCCTTTTTGAGAAGGTATGTCACTAGGGGTGGACTTTTAAGGTTTCAAAAGCCCATGCCAGGCCCTCCTTTTGCAGTTTGCTTGCAGATGGGTTGTAAGCTACTGTTCTTGTGCCATGCCTACCTACCATGATGGTCTTGAATTAGCATTCTGAAATTGTAGTCAAGCCCCAACTAAATGCTTTTATGAGGTGCCTTGGTCATGGTGTCTCATCACAGCAATAGAACAGTAACTAAGACAGGTGAGAAGTGGGGTTTCCTAAGACATAGCCTCCTTTATATTTCACCAGATTGCTTCAGATTGAAGATCTGAAGAATGAGTGGTCAGGACCCACCCACACTCCTGCATCTGGCAGTGCAGAGCCTGCTGAGGGACGAAGCCCTGGCCATCTCTGCTCTGCAGTGCCTGCCCAGGGTGATGTTCCCACCACTGTTCAAGGAAGCCTTCAACCACGGACAAAGTAACATTCTGAGGGCTATGGTAGCAGTTTGGCCGTTCAGCTTCCTTCCCGTGGGGACCCTGATGAAGACTTTCCACCTGGAGACCTTGCAGGCTGTCCTGGATGGAGTAGACATGCTGCGAACACAGAAGGTGCTCCCCAGGTAAGCAAGATCCAGGTAGGGAAGAATGGTGGGCACGGTACAGGGGAAGGACATCTGGGGTAAGGGAGAATGAGGTCAAAGGTAGATGAGAGGATTTTGATGGTATCATCTTGGAAGATTGCAGAAGCCTTGACCCCCTGTTGAGCCCTAGTATAAAAGGACAGTTGGGTGTGGAGTCCAGCTTAAAGCAGTTGTGGCCACAGTGAAACAAGCCTTACCCTGGCTCTAGAAGTGGAAGACTGAGTCAAGAGTCACTGCAGGGAGGAAGCTGGACAGGTCTTTATATGCAGTTCTGGCAAAGAGCCCTTGCCTGGAGCTGCTCTGGGAGACCCAGGACTGAGAAGCATAAACACACAGAACAGCTGGGAACAGATGACAGGAGAGATGAGAGGAAAACCTGGCCTGGGTGTGGTCTTTGTTTGTTTGTTTGTTGCTGTTATTTGTTTTTTTGAGACAGGGTTTCTCTGACTGCCCTGGCTGCCTCTGTAGACCAGGCTGGCCTCAAACTCACGAGATCCTCCTGCTTCTGCCAGAATGCTGGGATTAAAGATGTGCGCCCCCACCCCCTGGCTGGGTTTGGTCTTTTATGTCTTCCACCGTTTCTACCTGTCTTACTCACAGGAGGGGGAAGCTCCAGGTGCTCGACTTGAGGAATGTGCAGCACAAGTTCTGGGATGTTTGGGCTGGCACAGAGGATAGAGAGTGCTCGGCAGAGGCTGTGGGTAAGAAGCCAGCGGTGAAGCGCTCTCCTAGATACGCCCTGAGGCAGCGTTTGAAGGTGGTCGCAGACCTTTGCCTCAGGTTCCATCTGAATGAACAGCAAACATACTTGTTACAGTGGGCCCAGCAGAGAAGAAGTTTCATCAGGCTGTGCTGTGTGAAGATGCAGATCTGGGCATTGCCCGTGTACACTGTCAGGAAAGTCCTGATGGTTTTCCAGCCTGACAGCATCCAGGAGTTGGAACTGAATACAGGTTGGAGTCTGTCCACTCTGGTGCATTTTGTATCTTACCTGGACCAGATGAGAAATCTTCAAAAACTCCTTTTAACACGGATCCACAAGAACACCTTCAAGGTTCTAAATACCCCCTCAGACATACAGAAGTGTATCACTAAGTTTGTTTCTCAGTTTTCTAAACTCAACTGTCTGCAGCATCTCTCCATGAATGGCGTCTACTTTTCCAGTGAGCACATGAAACAGTTGTTCAGGTAAGGCGGGGTGGCAAAGAGAGTAGTGGGTACCTGAGTGAAGCCAGCCAGCCACTGGATTTCACAATCATGGAGTCACTGCAGTGTCTAAGTCGGGTTTTGTTTCTATCTTAACTGATTTGGGAGCTCAGTTTGTTCAGTGGCCACTCACTAAGCAGAGGCTGAGCCGAATAGGCAATGTGTTGAGCAGTCCTGCTACAAGACCAGCTAGGGAGGGCGTCAGAGTAGGGAGGATGCGCTCTGTGTTCTTCCCTGAGCCAAATAGGAGATGTGTTGAGCAGTCCTGCTACAAGACCAACTGGGGAGGGCATCAGATGTAGGAAGTATGTGCTCTGTGTTCTTCCTTGGGATTCTGTCTAAGGGGCAGGGAATCAGTCAGAACAGTGGGCCCAGAACTAGAGAGGATCCTTACCTCCACAGATCCACGGGGGAACTTGGTGCTTGGCATTTGTGTGTCTTCTAACTTCCCACATGTAGGGCTTGAATAGAGATGGGTAGAAATGAATGATACCAATTGTGTGGGTGAGAGGTAGGGATGAAAAACTGAGTAAGGGGACTGGAGAGGTGGCTCAGAGGTTGAGAGCACTGACTGCTCTTCCAGAGGTCCTCAGTTCAATTCCCAGCAACCACATGGTGGATCACAACCATCTGTAATGGGGTCTGGTGCCCTCTTCTGGCCTGCAGAGATACACACAGAATATTGTATACATAATAAACAAAGCTGATCTATTGGGAACTCACCAAGGCCAGCTGGACTGTGACTGAAAAAACATGGGATAAAACCGGACTCTCTGAATATGGCGGACAATGAGGGCTGCTGAGAAGCCAAGGACAATGGCACTGGGTTTTGATCCTACTTCTTGTTCTGGCTTTGTGGGAGCCTAGCCTGTTTGGATGTTCACCTTCCTAGACCTGGATGGAGGGGGGAGGACTTTGGACTTTCCACAGGGCAGGGAACCCTGACTGCTCTTCAGACTGGAGGGGGAGGGAAATGGGAGGCGGGGAGGAGGCAGAAATTTTTTTCAATAAAAAAAATAAAAAAATAAATAAAATAAAAACTGGAAAAAAAATCTTAAAAGAAAAAAAAAAAAACTGAATAAGGGCAGAGACTGTTCCAGGGGAGGCAAAAGATGATTCAAGACTTCCAGATCTTTCATGGGTTAGTTTTCCCAGTGTGCGCCCTGGGCTAATGTGGCCAGCACAGGCTCTCTTCTTCATAGTAATGGAAGCTGCTACCCATGGACTGAAGAAGTCCCATTACTGGTACTTGCAGGCCTCTCTCTCTGCCAAGAATGGTGAGACTCCCCAATAAGCAGCATCCTGGATCCTGGGTCTTGATCTCCATTATATATAGTTGCATGACTTCTAATCAAGTGGTCACCTTTACCTCTATGCTACCTCTAACAGCAGCTCTCTCCATCTCATTGTGCCAGAACTAATCTCTTGGTCTCTCCCTAGGTACCTGAAGACCCCTTTGGAGACCCTATCCATCACTGTGTGCAAGCTTTCACAGTTAGACTTGAATTCCTTGTCCCAGAGTCAGAGTCTCCATCAGCTGAAACACCTGAATCTGAGGCTTGTGAAATTAATTGACCTATATCCTACGCCTTTCCGTGATCTCCTAAACAGTGTTGCGGGCACTCTGCAGACCCTAGAGTTGGAGGGCTGCTGGATGGTGGACTCTCAGCTCATTACCCTCCTGCCTGCCCTGAGCCAGTGCTCCCAACTCACTAGGGTCAATTTCTATGACAATGATATCTCCATGGCTGTCCTGAAAGACCTTCTGTATCACACAGCCAACCTCAACCAGCTGATCCAAGAGCTGTACCCCGCCCCTCTAGAATGCTATGATGACAGGGGTGATGTCCGTGTGGGAAGATTTGCTCAACTTTGTCCTGAGCTCATGGATACACTGATTACTGTCAGGCAGCCCAAGAGAGTCTCCTTTGCTACATATATGTGTCACAAATGTTGTCAGCGCTGTATCTATGACCTGGAGACCAGACTTTGTTATTGTTGGCAGTAAGTGGAGAAGGATGCTTCTTGATACTGAGAATTGAAAACCTAGCAATAGGTATTGCATCAAGGGTGTGAGTGATTTCCTTGCACATATGCGTGCTTGGTGCTTGTGGAGGTCAGACAAAGGATTGGATTCCCTGGAATTGGAGTTACAGGTGGCTGTGAACTACCATGTGGGGCTGGGAATCTAACCTGGGTCCTCTGTAGGAACAGGCACTCTGAGCTGCAGAGCTGTCTCTCTAGCCCCAGTTTTGCATTTTCTAAAAGGGTTTTGCCAGGACATGATCGTAAGTGACTTTCTCCCACATGGTAGTTGTAGAGGAAGGGTCTGATTTTGACTGGATGTTCTGGTGTCCTTCCATGCCATTAACCTGGATTCAGTGCCATGGTTTTCCTTTGATTCTTGAGCTCGAAAGACCCTGTGTTCCTTGACCCCTTGTCCAAGGTCTCTGATGGCTAACCTGGTTTGTCAACATGGCTATGCCTGTAATCAACTAGAACCCATGCTGCTGAGCATTCCTGTGAGGTGAGACGCTTCATCACATTATTTGAGGAAACACACACCCAGCCTGTATTGAAACCATGCCTTCTCTTGGCAGCATATATAAAAAGATGGGGAGGAAGGAAACTGTAAGAGACGTCCACCCTTGTGGATGGACGACTCCTACATCCTTGGTCTACTAAAGTTCATCTATTTCTACTATGTGTAGTTCTATGGGTTCTGTTCCTTTGACCTTGAGAGAATCCTGATTAATGAAAGTGGAGGCAGGAGAGCTTGTCTTCTCTTCTGCCTGGGTGTCGGTTATGTCCCGCTGTGTGTCTGCTTAGTACCTCTGTGGACAGAGTTTCCAGCCTAAAACGAGCACTGCACTCCTGTGAGGTATTCTATCTAGTCCATTTGTACTGGGAGGTCACAGATAAGCCACAGAGCTTGCTCCCTCTCCATCTCTTTCATAGTGGTATAATTGCGCAGGCTGGCCTTGAAATCCTCCTGCCTTAACCTACACGCAGAGATTTCTGAAGTATGTCACCATGGTAAATCGCATGTCTGTGGGGCACTATTTGATGCTTCCATCCCTCTGGCTGTCCCTAAACATAAAGGTCTCCAGTATATGGACAAATGTCCCTGTCTTGTCTTAAAGGGTTGATAGACCTTAAGAACTGTATTGTGGATGTCTGGACTAAACCTGTTTTGTTAATGAGTGCCTAAGTCTACCCATTGCACTCCCCTGTATTTGTATATTGTAGCAATAAAGATTTTTGTTTCATGCCCTCTTGTTTTCATTTCTATATGTGTTAATATATAAGGGAGGCCTGGAAGGTAGTGGCGCAGGCCTATAATCCTTGCAGTCGGAGAGGCAGGTAAATCAGGGTTTGAAGCCAGCCTCATCTGAGAGCCAGTTCCAGGATATCCAGGACTGCATAAAGAAACTGTCTCAAAAACATATATGTATATATACATATATGTGGAGAACTGGAGAGATGGCTTAGAAGTTAAGATCATGTCGTGTATACAACATTCTGCCTCTGGAAGAGCAACCAGTGCTCTTATCCACTGAGCCATCTCTCCAGCTCTCAGCTACCTGTAGTCCCTCCTCCCACTACCAAGCCTAACGTGTAATCTAGAGGCTTCTGAAAGTGCTGAGATAAATACACTGGCCAAGACAAGTGCTGTGTCATGCACACATTCCCAACACTAAATATTAAAAAATACTTTTATAAGTCTCTTTATCCCAAGTTGACCTGGAACTCATGAGATTGTTTCTCTGCTGTCTCAGTGCTGGTATTAAAGGAATGTGCAAACCACAGCCCAGTGAAAGTGGGATTCCAAAGGTCCTTCAAGCTTCTGTGAAGGCTGGGCGAGGGACAAGGCACTCCTCAGATTCCTGCACTTGGGAAGTAGAGGCAGGAGAGTTTGCAGGAAAAACAAAAGGCCTCCGAGGAGCCAAGAAGTGTGGAGTGCCAGCCTGGAGGCTGCTGCCTGACCTGCTGGAGTCTGTTCTTCTAAGCTGGTTCCCATCTCTACAGAGACTCAATGAGAACACAACCAACCCAGCTTCAGGCAGTCTTGAAGGTTGGTGTGCAGTCTGAGGTGATAGATTTTTTTTTCTGTCCATTCCCCCCATTTTTTTTAACTTCAAAAACTTTTAACTTAAAAAAAAAAAAAAAAAAAAAAAAAACTTTTAACTTTAAATCATTTTCTTCCTCTCCCACAAGTCTTTCCAGATCTTCTCCCCCCACCCATCCAACTTTAAATTCTTTCTCAAAAAACAGAAGCACCAGGGTATGGTGATGGCACACATGTTTAATCCCAGCACTCAGGAGGCAGAGAGGCAGATCTGAGTTTGACATCAGCCTGGCCTACAGAGTGAGTTTCAGGAGGGCTCCAAAGCTACAGAGAAACTGTGTCTCTGTTTCAAAAAACAAAACCCAATACAACAAAACTCTTAAAACCCAAGAAAAGAAAATATCCCTCCCCCAAACCCACCAAACTGTAACCAAATGAAAGCACTCTCACACACAGACACACACATACACAGGGAGGGGGCAGTTTGTACCATTTGTGTGCCTCTGGAGGTTACAGAATCAAACTGGGGTTACAGGGTAAGAGAGGCCAGACTGGCTAAATACCAAGCCTTAGCGACATACTGCGGGTGGGGGGGGGGCGGGTGCTGATCTCTGACCTAACTCACTGACCCCTGTATCAACAGAGCCTATATCTCTCTGTTCATAATATTCTTCCTACCCTCACCTTCCAGGCCAGAGTCATGCACTTCTGGTTTACCTCACTCCTCAGAATAGGCCTTCACCCACAGCAGGAATTCCTTCCTGTTCACACAGATCTGAGCAAAATGCTTACTCGGGACCATGCAGTTGTGAGTCCTCATCTCCTTCGGTGTCTCTTATGCCTGTTCCCATCCCCTTAGCTCACAGCCCACTCTGTAGCTCTTACCCACCCAGTTAGTGTTATAGCATGATAGCCCTCTATACGTCTCCTACCTCAGTTCAGTCCTCTGATCCCTGGGTGGTCCTCTGAGATCTCAATTTAGGGACAGTGGAATTAAGATCATGCTCAGACATGCTGATGCCCCCCTCACTGTTAAATCTAGTGGCTGACCACACCTCAGGTGCCCACTGCTCCCTAATGTAAAAGAGAATGGTTTGGTGTGGTAGCAAAAACAGCTTATTGGGCCAGGCGGTGGTGGCCCACACCTTTAATCAGAGCACTAGGGAGGCAGAGGCAGGTGGATCTCCGTAAGTTTGAGGCCAGACTGGTCTACAAGAGCTAGCTGCAGAGAAACCCTGTCTCAGAAAAACCAAAAAAAAAAAAAAAAAAGTGGCTCTAGGCACCAGGCAGTGGTGGCACACACCTTTAGTCCCAGCACTCTAAGAGACAGCTGCAAGTGGATCTCTGAGATTGAGGTGAGCCTGATCTACAAAGTGTGTTCCAGAAACTCATTATCATTGCTTACCTGGGATGAATCTTCCAGGTTAGGAGCACATTCACTCCAGCCAGCATAGCCTTGAAAGTCTCTAGGTGGGATATCTTCATTGAAGACCCCAAAGTGAGGCAGGGAATGGGCCAAGCTGTGACATTGCCTCCTGGGTGTTAGTTTGTGTGTTAATGAAGTCCCCCTTGAACAGTGATGGAAAGAGCTTGTGGCAGGTACTCAGGACATAGATGGCCAAGGTTTTCATCCCTTAGTAGCACCTGCACTATGAGATCCAGCAGTGTAATGGGCCTGGGAGCCCAACCTTCTTGGATCTCAACTGAAAACAAAAGTATATACCTTCTTTTCTGCACCCGGTGGAACCTGCTCTAAAACTGACCAAGTACTCAGTCACAAAGCAAATATGAACAGATACAAAAGTATGGAATAAAAAGCTGGAAACTCAAGAAACTAGGCATCAAAACACAAAATAATCTCAGAAATTGGGGTACAGATTTAATAGCAAATTCTCAACAGAAGAGTCTTGAATGGCCAGGATTCATTTAAAGAACTGTTCAACATCCTTAGCTACCAGAGAAATGAAGATCAAAACGACTCTGAAATATCATCATCTTATAAATGTCAGACTGGCTAAGATAAAGCATGTTAATGACAGCCTATGTTGAAGAGGATGAGGGGTAAGAGAGACAATCCTTCACTGCTGGTGGTAGTGCAAACTTGTACAGGCACTTTGCAAATCAGTACGGCAGTTTCTCTGAAAATTGGAAATCAATCTACCTCAAGACCAAGCGATTCCATTCTTGGGCATATACCCCAAAGGATGCTCAACTATACCACAAGGTCACTTGCTCAACTATGTTCTGTCACAAGCCATTTCCCCCTAAAAATCATTACAGGAACCATCACCCTGGGGAGTCTGCAGGGAACCTCACACCCATAATTATGTTCTATTGACAGAACCTGCCCCACACCCAATTAACTTATCTGTTAGCGGAGTGTGTCCAGCTATCCAGGGAACCAGGTGTGGCAACTTGTGACTTCTTGGCCTACCTGTCCAAATGTAACCTGCCTATGTGACCTGGAACACACAGCAAGAGTCCAGTTTCCCTACCCTTCAGGGGCTATATAAGCAGCAACCATGATCCTAATAAACGGAGGTTTTGACAAATCTGCTTGGCCTCCTTCTTCTGTCCTAGCTCATTCCCTTCCAGGTAGCGCCCCTCCGAGACCCTGGAATAACTGATTGCAAGGTGGGTTACAACCCCTAAACTGAGTAACCCACCCAACGCAATCGACAATGTTCATAGCAGCATTATTTGTAATAGCCAGGACCTGAAAACAACCTAGATGACCCCCTATTGAAGAATGGATAAAGAAAATGTGATATAGCTACACAATGGTGTATTATTCAGCAGAAAAAATTTATATCATGAAATTTGCAAGCAAATTAATGGAACTAAAAAAAAAAACCCATCCTGAGTGAGGTAACCCAGACTCAGAAAGACAAATATGGTTTGTATTCAATCATAAGTGGACAGTAGATGTAAAGCAAAGAGGAAATAGATGAGATATCCTGGGTAAACTGTGGGGAGAGAAAAGAGGAGGAATGAGGGGCTTGAAACATGAGGAATTAAATGGCTGAGATGGGGGCAGGATGGAGGGGCAGAATAAGGAGAGAGATATTTTGATAGAAGAGACCCTTATAGAATAGGGAGAATCCTGGTGCTAGGGAAGTTCCCAAGGATCCACAAGTCTCCTAGAAATTCTGGAGCGGGTGCCTGACCTGGCCTTCCCCTGTAATCAGACTGGTGACTACCCCAATTGTTATCATAGACCCTTCATCCAGTACCCAATGGAAGTAGATGCAGAGTCCACAGCCAACCACTGGGCCGAGCTCTGGGAGACCAGTTGAAAAGA
Source organism: Alexandromys fortis (assembly GCF_014885135.2). Classification (NCBI taxonomy): domain Eukaryota; kingdom Metazoa; phylum Chordata; class Mammalia; order Rodentia; family Cricetidae; genus Alexandromys; species Alexandromys fortis. The sequence continues at coordinate 111,186 of NW_026068063.1, read as the reverse complement.
GGTTAGGGGATTATATGAGCAAGGGTGGGGGTGGGCAAGATCATGATGGGAAAACCCACAGAGACAGCTGACCTGAGCTTGTTGGAGGTCTTGGAATTTCGATGAACCGCTAATAAGCACGCAGGGGACCGGCCTAGGTCCTGTGCATGTGGGTGACAATTGTGTGGCTTGGTCTGTTTGTGGGATATATGAAACGAAAAGGGGGGAGGTGCAGGTAAGTTCTTGCTATGTAGCCTTGTCTTCTCCAGTACTGGAAGGTGTTTTAGACAATTAGATATGTTCAGCTCAGCCCATGCTTGAAGATGTAAAATGTGAATTTAGTTTGAATTCCAGTGAGTGTAGGTAGGTAGGTTGGCTGTTGGGTAGAGGGAGTCTTCTTGATTGGGACTTTTTGATATGTGTAAGTGCAAAATCAATAGGGGCATGAATAATGAAGCTTTCAGCATTGTTGGAGGGCAAGAAAGGAACAGAGGGAGGAGAATGGGGGAGGTCAACGAATAAGAGCAGAGTAAATTATGTGTATGTGTGAGAATACCATAGTGAAATTTCAACAGTTCAATGGTTAAAGGAGGTTGTTCTGGTTCATGTAAGTTATTTGTGTCTGTGTTTATGTGTGTGTGTGAGGTCGTTCTAGTTCATGTAGGTTATTTGTGTGTGTGTGTGTGAGAGGTTGTTTTAGTTCATGTGGGTTATTTGTGTGTGTGAGGTTGTTCTAGTTCATGTAGGTTAATTGTGTGTGTGTGTTAGGATTTACTTTTTTATTTTACAAGTGTTTGCCTTGGTGGCAGGTGAGAGCCCATGGCAAGTGAGGGACAGACAAAAGGGTTATGCAGAAAGAGTTTAAGTGATAAGTTTACTGACAGAAGGGGAAAGGGCAGAGAAGGGACCACTCTCTGGGGACAGGATCTGCAGACACAGGAGAGGGAGAGAGAGGGAGAGAGAAAGTGAAATGGGTGGAGATTCATCTTTTAAAGGGACATTACTGTCTGCCATGCATACAGGCATGAAACAGGGTGTGACACTCTCGAGAACATAAAAAGCTGCAACAACAGAATCTGTTCAGATCTCAGCAGATGGATTGATGTAAGACTCCTATTGAATGGCATTTGACATCTCTCTAGCAGGGGATATGCTAAAGAAAGTGCTCTTCCTAGCCAGTATACAAACTCTTCTGGGTGTATGAAGAAATACATATCTTGGGGTTCCAATGTGCCCGTCTCACTGTGAGATTAGGTCTCTGAATGTTGGTGTATTGTAAATAATGTCAACTTGAAATCCTAGCAAGGGTCTAATACAAGGACATTTTCCCTCTTGGTTATCACTTGGTACCCAACATTACTTGGGTGTGTAGTATCCTTGAACATTCCTTCAGCCATGGTTTGGGGAAATAAGCACGGAATACCTGTGATGAATGAGTGTAGGATTCTATTCATCATTTTCTAACAACAATAAGTCTGATTAAGAAAAATGTGGCACCAAATTATACAAAGGGAATAGGGGAGCATCAGGGGCAGAAACACCAAAATACAGAAAATACTAAAGAACACTTCTTAGAGACCAAGAAAATGAAACATGCCCAAGTAATGAATATTTCTCAAGGATTATGATTACTATTATGTATATTATTATGATGCAGTGTTCTGCCTGTCACACAAGTAGAGGAGACCAGATCAGAGGATTGAGCTACCATGTGGCTGCTAGGAATAGAACTCAGGTCCTCTGGAAGAGCAGTCCTTGCTCTTTACCACTGAGCCATCTCCTCAGCCCCTGTAAAAGATGTTTTTATGTGAAGGTCACGAGCCACAACCACTGGGTAGGAGCTTTGAAGAATAAGGCCCCACTGCTATGAGGCTTACAAGCCGGACCTCATGGTAATGGTTAGCAATCTTAGAACTCAGACGACTAGACTAAAGGGTCTGAAGTCATGTTCCCTGGACCCCAAAGAATTTCATGGCCCATACAGCTTTGAGTCTAACAGGTGAGTAGGGTGAAGAGAGAAAAAACAGACACAGAGAATGCTGGGAATGAGTGCACTGTGTGCTGTGAAGCTGACACCAGCAAACCAGAATCACAGCACATTTATTTTCTGCCGTGGACAGAAGGGCCCTGCTACTCATGGTAGGGGTGGGTCTCTGTGGGGAGCAGTCTCAACGTTCTATAATCCAAAGGATTTCAACCATATCTCATAAGAGTATTCCCTCGGCATCACGGCACAATGTGCCGCCGCAGGATTTCCCCAGCAATGGCTGCCCTTCAGGTCATAGGCATAGCGCACATAACATGTATGGCAGACGGCTGCCTTAAAACAGACTGCCTTGAGCTGTCTTTCGGACCTCAGTAAATCCAGAAGCTCAGGACCAAGTTCATCAAATCTGTGTACAAGCACTTGGCATCCATCATAGTACTCCAGAGGGACAGGGTATATCTCTTCGGTTAGCTTGTTTAGCTTGGCTGTGTGCTGAAGCAGTTGCTTCAGGACGGGTAGAGACAGTTCATTCCTGAAGAAATCAATCTTGAGGAGCTGGGAGCATTGACTCAGGGCAGGCATCAAAGCACTAAATTGAGAATCCTCCAGCCGACATCCAGCCAGGTCAAGAGTTTCTAAGGTGTCTTTCACTCTCTCAAGGAGATAGCCAAGTGGCTTAATACTCCTGTCCAACATTGTGTGAGACAGGTCGAGATGTTTAAGTGCAGAAAGGTTCAGGCATTGGGGCAGGTAATTCAAGTCCCTCTGTATGATGTAACAGAGAGTGATGGACAGGGTCTCCAAGGGCTTCTTCAGGCACCTAGAGAGAGAATGAGATTTCTGTCAAATGGTGTTGAAGAGGATGGTTAGAACTGACAATGTAGCAGATGGTACTTCTCCCTCATTCATTCTGAAGGAGGTCAACCCAATGACTCTCTCTTTTGTGGTCAGCTCATGAAAATTCAGAAATCTAGCATGGGCCAGGCTCAGGCCACAGGAGAAAAAGCAGTGATTTTTCCCATCAGGAGGAGTGAATATGGTGACTGTAAGGACTACCTACCCCCAAGCGAGCATCAGCGACACCATAGCTGTTTCCCTGTAGGGTTCCCTGACTTTCTTTCCTCAACACTGCCATGTCCTGGTCCCACAACTTCAATGCAGGTGTCACCCATTTCCCACTAATTCAATCTCTTTCTATGCACCCAATAACCTTTCTCTAATGAGCAATTATCGGCACCCTGGTGCCTGGTCACAGGTGCACAGCTGGCACACAGCTCATCTCCTTGGATGTACAAGGTTGACAGTGCATAGCCTGATGTTCAAGGACCTCCTAACCTATAGGCAAAAGGTGGGTTATTTGTCTGGAGAACCTCCCTTTATCCTCCTCACCTGAGACAATTAGCCAGGCTGCCAACTAGAGCAGGAGAATAATTGATATAAAGATGCTGGAGACAGTGGAATTTGGGTAATTGTGATACCAATTTGTTCATGCACTCCTCTTCCAGCTCTTCAGATCCACTGATGCTTGAATCCTTCACAAAGTACAGCAAATGGAGTGTGTGAAGGTTTTTCATCTGTCTCAGGTTCGGTCCAAAAGGACCCATGGCTTTTATCCATATATATCTCAACTTCAGCTCCCTTACACTGTGGAGATCTACAGACTTTAAGAAGTCTATGGCTGTGGGAAAGCATTCTGATGTCAAAATATCAATCTTTGGACAGCACAGATTAACAGAATTTTGTCTCTGCTGGGCCCATCGCCACAAGTACGTGGTACATTCATCGCACTTGCTGTTTCTGATCTTTAGGTCAATTTTGATATTTAAATATTTCTTTATTCCCGAGTAAGGACCCATCTTCACTGGCTCCATCCCTCTCCTGGAATGACGAAAGAATTCCCCTTCACAAGGTCGAATCCGATTGACACAGGAATCCCTATTTGTCAAATCCAGCACTCTGATTTTCCCGTGGCTGTGGGAGAAATAGGTATCAATCTCAGCAAGTAACATACATATTACTGTCTTCTGTTTATCCACATCTCACACTTCAGCTCTCCCTTCCAAAAGTTTGCTTTTTCCTATGCATAGAATCAAGGCCAGGACCTCATGCTCAGTATAAAGAGAACTTGACCAGGGAGGCATCCTCAGCCCTGTTCCATGTCCTTCCATTCCCCTTGATCCCAGCCTCATTCCACCTGGAACTTTGAGTGACAGACACCCTTGAGGGATTCCTCAGTGGCTGTTCTCGTGTTCTCCACATGATTATTGCCAAGATGGCTGAGACCAGGCCAAAGCCTCTAAAATCCTCTAAGTAGATGCTATTAGAATTCTCAACCCTCTTTGACCAAATAGTCCTTGGCCCCACACGGTCTTGCTTTGTACAGCTCCTCCAACCAAGCTGGATCTTGCTTACCTGGGGCAAGGTTCCTCTGTAATCAGCACATCTAGTCCATCAAGAAGAGCTTTCAAAGTCTCCAGGTGTGGGGTCTTCATGAGGACTCCTACAGGAAGGCATGTGAATGGCCAGGCAGGCACCATGGCCCTCAGGATGTTGGTCTGATTGTTCCTGAAGGCCCTCTCAAATTCTGCTGGGAACAGGAACCAGGGCCAGTCTGCAAGACCAGAAATGGTCAAGGCCTCCTTCAGTAGGGTCTCGATAGCTAGCTGCTCGAGTGTTGGTGGGGCTTGATAGCTCATTGTGACTGGTTTCAGGAACAATGATCCTGGGGAAGCAAGCAAAGAAAGAGACCATTAATGATTGTAAACTTAGGAAGTCCTTCTGCACACACAGGGAGCTGTCAGGGCAGTCAGTGCTGAGGGATTGTTGAGATCTCCATTGACCAATTTTGAACACCTTCTGCTGGAGTTAAAGCCACGATTCACCTCTCTGTGGTGTGCAGTCTCTACAAAGAAAGAGGAGAACAACAGGCAAAAAGGAAAAACAAAACTTAAAAGGAGAGGACTAGAGATGGAAACAATTATTCACATTCTGGTGGAAGGAAACTCCCTAGAACACTGCCACAACTGTTTCCTTCTAGAGCACCAGAATGACTTCCTGATTTTTTCTGAAACTAGGAAGACTGAAGGGGGTGGGATTTCTAATTAAATGTCAGCTGGACACTGAATGGAAGCAGGCTGCTTTCTGCAAATTCAAGGACACTATAGGCTCCATGCATCAAACAACAAATGCGAAGACTTTTTTAAATTTTCATTTCAAAACAAGATATTAACCCAGGCTGTTTGGAATTCACTCTGAACCCTGGCTGTCCTGGAAATCTCTGTAGACCAGGGTGGCCTCCAACTCAGACATCCACCTCCCCGTGTCTGCTACATGCTGGGATGAAATAGCATTCCAACACCTCCTAGCTTGGGACTCACTGTGAAGCCTAGGCTGATCTCAAACTCACAAGTAAGTATCAGCCTTCCTCTGCTTCCCTACTGCTGGGATTTAAGGCATGCTCAAGAATATGTAGTTTGGCTCTCTCTCTCTCTCTCTCTCTCTCTCTCTCTCTCTCTCTCTCTCTCTCTCTCTTTCTCCCCAGCCTCACTTTAGAAAGTTGGTTCCTGCCTCTTTCTCCTATCTCCTCTCTCCCTTAGCCTTTTTCCTTACATCACCCACTTTTTTTTTATGGTTTTTCGAGACAAGGTTTCTCTGTGGCTTTGGAGCCTGTCCTGGGACTAGCTCTGTAGACCAGGCTGGTCTTGAACTCAAAGAGATTAGTCTGCCTCTGCTTCCTGAGTGCTGGGATTAAAGGCCTGTGCCACTATTGCCAGGCTTACATCACCCACTAATAAGCTCTATATCCCACACAACAAAGATAAATACCAATCTTAAATTGACCTGCTGGAATGTAACTCACTGTGTTGACTATGCCGACATCAAACTCCAGAGATCACCCTCCCTCTGACTCTCTTGTGCTGGGATTTAAGGCATGAACACGTGGCTTCTGGGGCCTCAGTGGCACAAGCCTTTAATCCTGCATGCCTTTCTACAGCAGGGTAGTGGTGGCACACGCCTTTAATCCAAGCACTTGGGAGGCAGAGGCGGGCAGATCTGTGAATTCAAGGCCAGCCTGATCTACAGTGCTAGTTCCAGGACAGGCTCCAGAAGCCAGAGAAACCCCGTCTCGAAAAGACCAAAAAGAGAAAGAAAAAAGAGAAAGTGGGAAGTACACTTGGAAGCTTTGGCACAGGAGACCACTTCCTAAATATAATCCCAGCAGCACAGACAGGACCTCCTGAAACTGAAAACTTCTGCAAAGCAAGAACAAGACAAAGGTCAACAACACAAAACAACAGCCTAAAGAATGGGAAAAGATCTTCACTAACCAACAGACAAACATGATCTCCAAAATATACAAAGAACTCAAGAACCTGATCACCCAACGAACACATAATCAATAAAATAAAATAGAGTATAGACCTAAACACACAACTTTCAGAGGAATTTAAAGGGAAGACACTTGAGGAAACACCCTTAGTCAACAAAGAGGTGCAAATCAAAACTCTGGTATACTATCTTACACCTGAAAGAGTGGCCAAGATCAAAAACACCAATGGCAAGTTATGCTGGAGGGTTTGTGGGGGAAAAATAGAACACTTCTGCATGCTGGCAGGAATGCAAGCTGGTTCAACCCCTTTGGATGTCAGTGTGGTGATTTCTCAGAAAATTAGGAAACAACCTTCCTCAAGACCAAATAATACCATTTTTGGGTATATATTCAAAGAATGCTCCATCATGCCAAAAGACAAGTGCTCAACTCCGTTCATAGCAGCTTTGTTTATCATAGCCAGAAACTGGAAAAGACCTAAATGTCCCTCAATCGAAGAATGGATAAGGAAAACGTGGTACATTTACACAATGGAGTACTACACAGCCAAAAAAAAGTGACAGCTTGAATTTTGCAGGCAAATGGATAGAACTAGAAAACATTATTTCGAGTGATGTAACCCAGACACAGAAAGACTATCATGTGTACTCACTCATAGTTGGTTTTTAAGAAGCATAAAGCAAAGAAAGCCAGCCTTCAAACCACAAACCCAGAGAACCTTGACAACAATAAGGACACCAAGAGAGTCTTACATAGATCTAATCTACATGGGAAGTAGAAAGTAGAAAAAGACAAGATCTCCTGAGTAAATTGGGAACATGAGGACCTTGTGGGAGAATTAAAGGGTGGAAGGGAAAGGCAAGGAGTGGAGCAGAGAAAAATGTAGAGCTCAATATATATCAATAAAAAAACCTCCAAAAGCAAAAGAAACAGAAGTCCCTGCAAACAAAAAGAACACACACAGTATTTGAAGCATAGACAAGGCTAGACTGGGCTGCATAGATGGTGGAGCTAAGGGACTTACCTGAGTTGGATACTGGTGATAGGCCTCCAAATCCAGGCAGAGAAACGTTTTGAGTGCAGGTTTCAGAGACTCTGTGGGTTTCTCTGGCTGCTCTGACTCTTTATAACCCTTTCCACTGAACCCGCCCCTTTGTAGTCACACCCTCCCAGACTAATTCCATAGTCTGATTCTAAAACTGAGTCTAATCTTACTCCATCTGGGATTTTGTTGATGTTGGATCAGATCTAAACACAGGAAAGAACTTAGACTATAACTATGATTAACTTATTCATTGAAAATAGACAGAAGTGGTACACACCTTTAATCTCAACGCTTAGGTGGCAGAGGCAGGCAGGTTGGAGTTCAAGGCCAGCCTAGACTAGAGTCTAGAGTCTAGGAAAAGCAGAGAATCAATCTTTCTTTCTTTCTTTCTTTCTTTCTTTCTTTCTTTCTTTCTTTCTTTCTATATATTCTTTGCTTTTTTTTTTTTTTTTTGAGACCGTGTTTCTCTTGTAAATTTGGAGCCTGTCCTGGAACTTCCTCTTGTAGACCATTCTGGATTCAAACTCACAGAGATCTATCCGCCTCTGTCTCCCAAATGCTGAGATCAAAAACACGAGCCATTACTGCCCAGCTGAGAATTTGTCCTTTGAAGACCATAAACAAACACATAAATGAATAACTCATCCATTGTTCTAGTCCAGAAATACTGAACTGTTAATTTTGCATCTATATATCTGACGTTTGAATTTTTTGAGACAGGATTTCATCATGAATCAAAGATTAACTGGTACTCTTTATTTTGCCCAAAATGGACTCCAACTGTCAACAATAGTCCTTCGTCACCTTGTGTTACAGTGTTAGAGCCGCCACATCTGTCTGAGATTTCTTTTCAAGGAAACATCTAGTTCTGGGGCAAGCCTGGCCTTGAACTCGGAGACCCACCTGTCTCTACCTCCCCAGTGCTGGAATTAAATTCTTGTGCCACCTTGCCTGGATGCAGGCCACTGTTTTCTTTCTTTTATTCTAGATATTTTAATATTTTGTCAAATATTGATTCCTTTCTTCTTTTGGTTATTGTTTAAAAATATTTTTTTTCAGCCGGGTGGTGGTGGCGCACGCCTTTAATCCCAGCACTTGGGAGGCAGAGGCAGGCGGATCTCTGTGAGTTCGAGACCAGCCTGGTCTACAAGAGCTAGTTCTAGGACAGGCTCCAAAACCACAGAGAAACCCTGTCTCGAAA
>NW_026068063.1:95116-96184 GCF_014885135.2 Alexandromys fortis | reverse complement strand
AAAGATAATGTAAACTATTTAGAGGCTTTTTTTTCCCTCTGAATCTGTCTTTACTGTACATATCTCTCTTTTTCTGAGCATGTTAGATTTTAATCTGCTAACAGATATGGCTAGGGTTAAAGTTGCAGGTGTAGCAGCTGGCTCCACCCCATTCCTTAGCTTCCTGGGCATCTGACTTCCTAGCAGAAGAACAAGCAGTAGCCAGATTTATTACCACGACCCTGTGGAGTTTCTAGGTCCATGCCACCAATGAGAAGCTTGATGATGGCTGCTCATAAACATGACCTCAGCTAAGACTCCTAGCAACAGTGGACAGGGTGTCTGAACTGGCCTTCCCCAGTAAGTAGGTTGGAGAACATCAAATAGCATCATAGAGCCTTCATTCAGTAACTGTTGCAACAGGCCAAGCGCCAGAGATCCAGTCAAAGAGATGGAGGAAGGAATAGATGGGCAAGTGAGGTCAAGATCGTGACTGAGCTGCCAGTCAGTGGTGGCTCCTGTATTTAATTCCAGCACTCTGGAGGAGCCGGAGGCGGGCAGATCATTGTGAGTTCAAGGCCATCCTGGCACAAGGAGTAAGTTCCAGAATAGGCTCAAATGCTACACAGAGAAAACCTCTCTTGAAACGCAAAACAAAATAAACAAACAATATCATGACACAGAAATCTATAGAGAAAGCTGAACCAAGCTTCTAGAAGCTCATGAACTCTAGACCAACCATGGTGGAGCCTCCATGGGACTGAACTAGGCCTTCCCATTGTGCCACACAGTGGTGAAGCTTGAACTATCTGAGGGGCCCCTGACAGTGAGACCAGGATCTATCCCTGGTGCATGAGCTAGCTTGTTGGGGCCCATTCCATATGGTGGGATGCCATGCTCAGCATTAAGGCACCTGGGAGAATCTCGGTCCTGCCCCAACTTAGTGTGCTGAACTTCATTGACTCCGCATAGGAGCCCTCACCCACATGAAGTGCATGAGGAATGGGTGGGAGGGGAAGTGACGGGAGGGAGAGAGAGGGGTGGAAATGAGACAAGGAGTGGAAATGTGAATTGAAAAATATATATATA
>NW_026068063.1:45936-94296 GCF_014885135.2 Alexandromys fortis | reverse complement strand
ATAAAAAAAAAAAAAAACCCAAAAAAAAAAAAAAAAAAAACAAAAAAAAAAAAAAAAAAAAAAAAAAAAAAAAAAAAAAAGGAAAGAAAGAAAGATTGATTCTCTGCTTTTCCTAGAATCTAGACTCTAGTCTAGGCTGGCCTTGAACTCCAACCTGCCTGCCTCTGCCACCTAAGCGTTGAGATTAAAGGTGTGTACCACTTCTGTCTATTTTCAATGAATAAGTTAATCATAGTTATAGTCTAAGTTCTTTCCTGTGTTTAGATCTGATCCAACATCAACAAAATCCCAGATGGAGTAAGATTAGACTCAGTTTTAGAATCAGACTATGGAATTAGTCTGGGAGGGTGTGACTACAAAGGGGCGGGTTCAGTGGAAAGGGTTATAAAGAGTCAGAGCAGCCAGAGAAACCCACAGAGTCTCTGAAACCTGCACTCAAAACGTTTCTCTGCCTGGATTTGGAGGCCTATCACCAGTATCCAACTCAGGTAAGTCCCTTAGCTCCACCATCTATGCAGCCCAGTCTAGCCTTGTCTATGCTTCAAATACTGTGTGTGTTCTTTTTGTTTGCAGGGACTTCTGTTTCTTTTGCTTTTGGAGGTTTTTTTATTGATATATATTGAGCTCTACATTTTTCTCTGCTCCACTCCTTGCCTTTCCCTTCCACCCTTTAATTCTCCCACAAGGTCCTCATGTTCCCAATTTACTCAGGAGATCTTGTCTTTTTCTACTTTCTACTTCCCATGTAGATTAGATCTATGTAAGACTCTCTTGGTGTCCTTATTGTTGTCAAGGTTCTCTGGGTTTGTGGTTTGAAGGCTGGCTTTCTTTGCTTTATGCTTCTTAAAAACCAACTATGAGTGAGTACACATGATAGTCTTTCTGTGTCTGGGTTACATCACTCGAAATAATGTTTTCTAGTTCCATCCATTTGCCTGCAAAATTCAAGCTGTCACTTTTTTTTTTGGCTGTGTAGTACTCCATTGTGTAAATGTACCACGTTTTCCTTATCCATTCTTCGATTGAGGGACATTTAGGTCTTTTCCAGTTTCTGGCTATGATAAACAAAGCTGCTATGAACGGAGTTGAGCACTTGTCTTTTGGCATGATGGAGCATTCTTTGAATATATACCCAAAAATGGTATTATTTGGTCTTGAGGAAGGTTGTTTCCTAATTTTCTGAGAAATCACCACACTGACATCCAAAGGGGTTGAACCAGCTTGCGTTCCTGCCAGCAATGCAGAAGTGTTCTTTTTTTTCCCCAAAACCACTGCAGCATAACTTGCCATTGGTGTTTTTGATCTTGGCCACTGTTTCAGGTGTAAGATATAGTATATCAGAGTTTTGATTTGCACCTCTCTGCTAAGGGTGTTAAACATTGATTTAAGTGTCTTCCAGCCATTTTAGATTCCTCTGAAAGTGTCGATTGCCTTGGCGGGTCACTGAGTCTAGGAATTGTAACCCGCCTGACAGTCAGTTACTCCAGGGTCACGGAGGGGTGCTATCTGGAAGAGAATGAATGGGCTAGGAAAGAAGGAGGAGGCCATGCTAAGTTTGTCACAGCCTCCGATTATTAGAGTGTTGCTTGCTGCTTATATAGCCTCTGGATGAGGGCTTGGGGGACAGGATCTCACCCCGTGGTCCCGGTCACGTGGTTCAGGTTCGTCCCTTAGGCCAGGAGGTTGTGTTCTGTCAGGTCACCAAGGCCAAGGGGTCAGTCACGAGTTGACACACCTAGTTCTCTAGATGTTTGGAATGCAGGGTGGGTTCCAGTAACAGTTCTCCACAACAGCTTAATTGGGTGTGGGGCAGGTTTTGTCAATAGAAAGATTCTTAACACAATTTATGGGTGTGGGGTTCTCTGCAGACTCCCCAGGGCAATAGTTCCTGTAATGATTTTTAGGTGGCTCCTGACATGAAAGTTGTCTGTTTTGGTCTGTACTCTATTTTTTTTTTATTGATTATGTGTTTTTTGGGTGAGTTTCTTGAGTTCTTTGTATATTTTGGAGATCAGACTTGTCTGTGTGGTTAGTGAAGATCTTTTCCCATTCTGTAGGCTGTCCTTTGGTCTTGTTGATCTTTGTCTTGTTCTTGCTTTGCAGAAGTTTTCAGTTGCAGGAAGTTCTGCCTGTCCTGCTGGGATTATATTTACTTAGGAAGTGGTCTCCTGTGATAATGCTTCCAACTGTACTTCCCACTTTCTCTTTTTTTCTTTTTCTTTTTAGTCTTTTCGAGACAGGGTTTCTCTGGCTTCTGGAGCTTGTCCTGGAACTAGCTCTTGTAGACCAGACTAGCCTCGAACTCACAGATCTGCCTGCCTCTGCCTCCCAAGTGCTTGGATTAAAGGCTTGTGCCACCACAGCCCAGCTGTGGAAAGGCTTGCTTGATTAAAGGCAAGTGCCACTTTGGCCCCACAAGCCATGTGTTCTCATGCATGCCTTAAATCCCAGCACAAGGGAGTCAGAGGGGGGGTGATCTCTGAGTTTGAGGTCAGCATAGTCAACACAGTGAGTTCCATTCCAGCAGGTGTTGGCATGCTATTTGAGCCCAGCATGGAACAGACGGAGGTGGAGGCTAACCTGGTCTCCAGAGGGATCTCCAGGAGAGCCAGGGTTCCCAGTGAGTTCCACAATGGCAGGGTTACTACCTTGTATCTAAATAGAAAATGAAACAAAGTAATTTGCATCTGCTGATTGATGCAGGGACTCCTCTTCCTGGAGCCTATACTGTCCTCAAACTTGAGGAAAGCAGCCTGCTTTCATTTATTCAGTGTCCAAATGAAAAGGCTGAGCTATCTGCTGACATTTAATTAGAAATCCTGCCCCTTTCAGTCTTCCTAGTTTCAGAAGAACTCAGGAAGCTGTTCTGGTGCTCTAGAAGTATTAACAGTTTTGGTATTCATTGTTCTAGTGAGATTCCTTCCTCTAGAATGTGAATTTTCCTTCCCATCTCTAGTCTTCTCGGTAGTGGCATTTTAGTTGTATTTTTTTTTTCCCCTCTGGCTTTGGAGCCTGTTCTGGAACTAGTTCTGGTAGACCAGGCTGGCCTCAAACTCACAGATCCGCCTGCCTCTGCCTCCCAAGTACTTGGATTAAAGGCGTGTGCCACCACAGACCAGCTTCGATTGTATTTTAATAAAAAAAGCTTGCCTCTGGAGAGTAAAATTGCCACATTGGTCAGTCTTAAGGCCACGCAGTGGTAACACAGCCCTTTAATCCCAGTAGCATCACTAGTTGCCATAGAAACCAGCAGTGCATGACTTTAATCCCAGCCCTAGAGAGGATTATAAAACGGAAGGAGACAGCTCTCACAGTCTCATTCTGAGATTCCTGGAGGCAAGATCACCATTTTCAGTTTGAGCTTTAGGTAAGAGACAGAGACTGTCTGCATTGCTATTCAGATCTTCAGGTTGAACCCCAATTTCTCTGAGTTTTTACTAATCCTGCTTCATTTAGCACCCAATTGTTTTGTATGCGAGTTTATGAAAAAGTTGTTTGCCTGAGTCTTTTTGGCCACTATTCAGTGATACTTGGGACTGGAATTATAGCTCCAGGAATTTGAGCCCAAACCTACCTACCTGGGTTCAGGAGAAGCATTTGTGATCCCAGCTTCCATCCTCCCTGGTTTAGCTTCCTCTCCTGCTGTGCCTTTCCTTGCTGCAACCCTGACTGGCACCCACATGAGGAAACCAACAATAACAGAAAGCTGGTAAACCAGAAGATGTAACTGAGTGAGGGGGCCATCTTCCAGCCCCAGGAAGAGGCAGAACCTAAAGCGCCGGCCACATGGTCAAGTGCAGCTTTTCCATAACCATCTTTTTTTTTTTTTCCAGGAAGGCTAGGTTTACTTTTTCTTTTTCTTTTTTCTTAAAGGAGCTTCCTGACTAAGCCTTAGCAGCAATAAACTCCCAGAGGGTTTCTCTGTATTTTTGGCTGTCCACAAACTCAATGACATTCTGGCTTCCAACTCAGAGATCTGCCTGTCTATGCCTACCTAGTGGTGGGATTTAAGGCTTGTGCCACTATGCCTGGTTTCCTCCCACCTCTTTTGAGATTCTCTGTCACCTACACTTAAATGGTGTTAATGAGCAGTACACAGGCTTCTTGGTAGTGGCTAGGACCTTAACACCAGACTTGTAACACAAACATGGCTACCGCTTAGTGTGACCATGAAGCTAGACTATTATTAGGAAGGCAAGGAATGAAGCAGAACCAGCTGCCAAAGCCGCAGCTCTAATCCTAACCATGCTGGTTAGCAGATTAGAGACTCTGTGGTCAGAACAAGATAGAGATGCAGGGAAGACAGATTCAGGTGGGGCGAAAAGGCTATAAATGGCTTACAATGGGTTCAAAAATATATGTAGGCTTGCAAGAGAAAAAGGATGAAGCCCTTAAAATAAAAGAGATGCCTGTGGCACACACCTTTAATCCTAGCACTTGGGAAACAGAGGTAGGGAGAACTGAGTTCAAAACTAGCCTGGTCTAGAGTTAGATCCAGGACAGCCAAAGAAACACAGAAAACCTATCCCAAAAAGCCAAAATCAGTGCTCAAAGACATTTGAGTAGAAGTCTGCTAGATTAGTCCAACCTAGATTTTTCACAAAGGCTGTGAGTTCAAAATTTTTAATGCAAAAGATATTTTACTTTGGAGAAGTTTTGCTTTTGGTTCCACATGAAGTGAGAGGCTATGGGTCTATTCAGTGTTAAAAATAAAAAAAAAATAAGGATTGTTCAAGAGAGACCCTCTGAATTATTTCATAGGGACAGATGGCCCAGATGATCCAACGTTTTAGAGCACCTCTGTTGCTGTTTCCTCTGAATTCCGCCTCCACAGTAGTTTCAAGACTGCTGCTGAGATGATCCAGCCTCACCGAATAATCCAGTCAGGACTTGATCATAATCCTAAATGTTCTTTGTGTCCCTCATAAGATTATCAGTTCCTCCAATCAGCAGGAAGCACCCTAGAAAACTATGCCCCCATTTCCCAATAATGGATTATGGATGGTCTGTCTTTGTTTAGTGTGTTGGTTACAAGTTATGGATAATGGTCAGGAAAACAACTAAACAAAGGAAATTAGATTCAATGTTTTTGTGAAACGAGGTTTCTCTACATAGCTTGTAGGCTGTCCTGGCAGTAGCTCTGTAGACCAAGCTGGCCCTGATCTGAGAGATCTGCTTGCCTCTGCCTCCTGAATGTTGGATTAAAGGTGCTTGCCACCCCACCAGGTTCCCATTGGCATTGCTGATCTCTTTGTCATTTTAAGATTGGTATTTTTCTTTTGGGTGGAGGATATAGAGATTAGTTGGTGATGTGAGGAAAAAGGAGAAGGGAGAGAGAGAGAGAGGGAGAGAGAGAGAGGGAGAGAGAGAGAGAGAGAGAGGCAGGAGCCAATTTTCTGAAGTGAGACTTGTAGAGAGAAAGAGAGCTAAGAAAAACTACATATTCTTGAGCATGCCTTAAATCCCAGCAGTAGGGAAGCAGAGGAAGGCTGATACTTACTTGTGAGTTTGAGATCAGCCTAGGCTTCACAGTGATTCCCAAGCTAGGAGGTTTTGGAATGCTATTTCATCCCAGCATGTAGCAGACACGGGGAGGTGGATGTCTGAGTTGGAGGCCACCCTGGTCTACAGAGATTTCCAGGACAGCCAGGGTTAATATCTTGTTTTGAAATGAAAATTAAAAAAAAGTCTTTGCATCTGTTTATTGATGCATGGAGCCTATAATGTCCTGTAATTTGCAGGAAGCAGCCTGCTTCCATTTAGTGTCCAGCTGACATTTAATTAGAAATCCTACCCCCTTCAGTCTTACTAGTTTCAGAAGAACTCAGGAAGCCATTCTGGTGCTCTAGAAGTAAACAGTTGTGGCAGTGTTCTAGTGAGTTTCTTTCCTCCAGAATGTGAATAATTGTTTCCATCTCTAGTCCTCTCCTTTTTAGTTTTGTTTTTCTTTTTTGCCTGTTATCTTCTTTGTAGAGACTGCACACCACAGAGAGGTGAATCGTGGCTTTAACTCCAGCAGAAGGTGATCAAAACTGGTCAATGGAGATCTCAATAATCCCTCAGCACTGACTGCCCTGACCGCTCCCTGTGTGTGCAGAAGGACTACCTAAGTTTACAATCATTAATGGTCTCTTTCTTTGCCTGCTTTCCCAGGATCATTGTTCCTGAAACCAGTGACAATGAGCTATCAAGCCCCACCAACACTCGAGCAGCTAGCTATCGAGACCCTACTGAAGGAGGCCTTGACCATTTCTGGTCTAGCCGGCTTGCCCTGGTTCCTGTTCCCAGCAGCATTTGAGAGGGCCTTCAGGAACAATCAGACCAACATCCTGAGGGCCATGGTGCCTGCCTGGCCATTCACATGCCTTCCTGTAGGAGTCCTCATGAAGACCCCACACCTGGAGACTTTGAAAGCTCTTCTTGATGGACTAGATGTGCTGATTACAGAGGAGCCTTGCCCCAGGTAAGCAAGATCCAGCTTGGTTGGAGGAGCTGTACAAAGCAAGACCGTGTGGGGCCAAGGACTATTTGGTCAAAGAGGGTTGAGAATTCTAATAGCATCTACTTAGAGGATTTTAGAGGCTTTGGCCTGGTCTCAGCCATCTTGGCAATAATTATGTGGAGAACACGAGAACAGCCACTGAGGAATCCCTCAAGGGTGTCTGTCACTCAAAGTTCCAGGTGGAATGAGGCTGGGATCAAGGGGAATGGAAGGACATGGAACAGGGCTGAGGATGCCTCCCTGGTCAAGTTCTCTTTATACTGAGCATGAGGTCCTGGCCTTGATTCTATGCATAGGAAAAAGCAAACTTTGGAAGGGAGAGCTGAAGTGTGAGATGTGGATAAGAAGAATACTGTAATATGTATGGTATTTGCTGAGATTGCTACCTGTTTCTCCCACAGCCGCGGGAAAATCAGAGTGCTGGATTTGACAAATAGGGATTCCTGTGTCAATCAGTGTCAATCCTGTGAAAGGGAACTCTTTTATCAGATCACAATAGAGAAGACAGTGGAGACGTGTCCTTACTCGCAAGTAAAGAAATATTTAAATGTCATAACTGACCTAAACTTCATGGATGGCAAGTGCAATGAATGTACCACATACTTGTTGCGATGGGCCCAGCAGAGACAAAATTCTGTTCATTTGTGCTGTCGAAAGCTTGAGATTTTAACATTTAACTTTCCCACTGACATAGACTTCTTAAAGTCTCTAGATCTCCACTGTGTAAGGGAGCTAAAGTTGAGATATATATTGATAAAAGCTTTGGGTCCTTTTGGACCGTACCTGAGACAGATGAGAAACCTTCACACACTCCATTTGCTGTACATTAAGAAGGATTCAAGCATCAGTGGATCTGAAGAGCTGGAAGAGGAGTGCATGAACAAATTGGTATCACAATTACCCAAATTCCCCTGTCTCCAGCATCTTCATATCGAAGAATCTCCTGCTCTAGTTGGCAGCCTGGCTAATTGTCTCAGGTAAGGAAGGATAAAGGGAGGTTCTCCAGACAAATAACCCACCTTTTTTGCCTATAGGTTAGGAGGTCCTTGAACATCAGGCTATGCACTGTCAACCTTGTACATCCAAGGAGATGAGCTGTGTGCTTAGACACATGTGACCAGGCACCAGGGTGCCGATAATTGCTCATCAGAGAAAGGTTAATGGGTGCATAGAAAGGGACTGAGTTAGTGGGAAATGGGTGACACCTGCATTGAAGTTGTGGGACCAGGACATGGCAGTGTTGAGGAAAGAAAGTCAGGGAACCCTACAGGGAAACAGCTATGGTGTCCCTGAAGCTTGCTTGGGGGTAGGTAGTCCTTGTAGTCACCATATTCACTCCTCCTGATGGGAAAAATCACTGCTTTTTCTCCTGTGGCCTGAGCCTGGCCCCTGCTAGATTTCTGTGATTTTTGTGAGCTGACCACAAAAGGGAGAGTCATGGGCGTTGACCTCCTTCAGAATGAATGCGGGAGAAGTACCATCTGCTACATTGTCAGTTCTAACCATCCTCTTCAACACTATTTGACAGAAATCTCATTCTCTCTCTAGGTGCCTGAAGAAGCCCTTGGAGACCCTGTCCATCACTCTCTCTTACATCATACAGAGAGACTTGGATTACCTGCCCCAATGCCTGAACATTTCTGCACTTAAACATCTCGATCTGTCTCACACAATGTTGGACAGGAGTATTAAGCCACTTGGCTATCTCCTTGAGAGAGTGAAAGACACCTTAGAAACTCTTGACCTGGCTGGATGTCGGCTGGAGGATTCTCAATTTAGTGCTTTGATGCCTGCCCTCAGTCAATGCTCCCAGCTTCTCAAGATCAATTTGTATATGAATGACCTGTCTCTACCTGTCCTGAAGCAACTGCTTCACCACACAGCCAAACTAACCAAGCTAACCGAAGAGACATACCCTGTCCCTCTGGAGTGCTATGATGGATGCCGAGTGCTAGTAAACAGATTTGATGAACTTGGTCCTGAGCTTCTGGATATACTGAGGTCCGAAAGACAGCTCAAGGCAGTCTCTTTTCAATCAGCCATCTGCACTACATGTTTTGTGCGCTATGCCTATGACCTGAAGGGCAGCCATTGCTGGGGAAATCCTGCGGCGCCACGTTGCCCCATGATTCCGAGGGAATACTTTTATGAGCTATGGTTGCAATCCTTTGGATTATAGAACGTTTAGACTGCTCCCCACAGACACCCACCCCTACCATGAGTAGCAGTGCCCTTCTGTCCACGGAAGAAAATAAATGTGCTGTGATTCTGGTTTGCTGGTGTCAGCTTCACAGCACACAGTGCACTCATTCCCAGCATTCTCTGTGTCTGTTTTTTCTCTCTTACCCTACTCACCTGTTAGTCTCAAAGCTGTATGGGCCATGACCTCAGACCCTTCAGTCTAGTCATCTGAGTTCTAAGATTGCTAATCCTTACCAGGAGGCCCAGCTTGTAAGCCTCATAGCAGTGGGGCCTTATTCTTCAAAGCTCCTACCCTGTGGTTGTAGCTGGTGACTTTCCCATAAAAACCTCCTTTACAGGGGCTGAGGAGATGGCTCAGTGGTAAAGAGCAAGGACTGCTCTTCCAGAGGACCTGAGTTCTATTCCTAGCAGCCACATGGTAGCTCAATCCTCTGATCTGGTCTCCTCTACTTGTGTGACAGGCAGAACACTGCATCATAATAATATACATAATAGTAATCATAATCCTTGAGAAATATTCATTACTTGGGCATGTTTCATTTTCTTGGTCTCTTAAGAAGAGTTCTTTAGTATTTTCTGTATTTTGGTGTTTCTGCCCCTGATGCTCCCCTATTCCCTTTGTATAATTTGGTGCCACATTTTTCTTAATCAGACTTATTGTTGTTAGAAAATGATGAATAGAATCCTACACTCATTCATCACAGGTATTCCGTGCTTATTTCCCCAAACCATGGCTGAAGGAATGTTCAAGGATACTACACACCCAAGTAATGTTGGGTACCAAGTGATAACCAAGAGGGAAAATGTCCTTGTATTAGATCCTTGCTAGGATTTCAAGTTGACATTATTTACAATATTTACAATACACCAACATTCAGAGACCTAATCTCACAATGGGAGGGGCACATTGGAACTCCAAGATATGTATTTCTTCATGTACCCAGAAGAGTTTGTATACTGGCTAGGAAGAGCACTTTCTTTAGCATATCCCCTGGTAGAGAGATGTCAAGTGCCATTCAATAGGAGTCTTACATCAATCCATCTGCTGAGATCTGAACAGACTCTCAGTTGTTGCAGCTTTTTATGTTCTCGAGAGTGTCACACCCTGTTTCATGCCTGTATGCATGGCAGACAGTAATGTCCCTTTAAAAGATGAATCTCCACCCATTTCACTTTCTCTCTCCCTCCATCTCCCTCTCCTGTTTCTGCAGATGCTGTCCCCAGAGACTGGTCCCTTCCCTGCCCTCTCCCCTTCTGTCAGTAAACTTATCACTTAAACTCTTTCTGCATAACCCTTTTGTCTGTCCCTCATTTGCCTTGGGCTCTCACCTGCCACCAAGGCAAACACTAGTAAAAAAGTAAATACTAACATACACACACATACACACAAATAACCTACATGAACTAGAACGACCTCACACACACACATAAACACAGACACAAATAACTTACATGAACCAGAACAACCTCCTTTAACCATTGAACTGTTGAAATTTCACTATGGTATTCTCACACATACACATAATTTACTCTGCTCTTATTCGTTGACCTCCCCCATTCTCCTCCCTCTGTTCCTTTCTTGCCCTCCAACAATGCTGAAAGCTTCATTATTCATGCCCCTATTGATTTTGCACTTACACATATCAAAAAGTCCCAATCAAGAAGACTCCCTCTACCCAACAGCCAACCTACCTACCTACACTCACTGGAATTCAAACTAAATTCACATTTTACATCTTCAAGCATGGGCTGAGCTGAACATATCTAATTGTCTAAAACACCTTCCAGTACTGGAGAAGACAAGGCTACATAGCAAGAACTTACCTGCACCTCCCCCCTTTTCGTTTCATATATCCCACAAACAGACCAAGCCACACAATTGTCACCCACATGCACAGGACCTAGGCCGGTCCCCTGCGTGCTTATTAGCGGTTCATCGAAATTCCAAGACCTCCAACAAGCTCAGGTCAGCTGTCTCTGTGGGTTTTCCCATCATGATCTTGCCCACCCCCACCCTTGCTCATATAATCCCCTAACCTCTTTTCAACTGGTCTCCCAGAGCTCGGCCCAGTGGTTGGCTGTGGACTCTGCATCTACTTCCATTGGGTACTGGATGAAGGGTCTATGATAACAATTGGGGTAGTCACCAGTCTGATTACAGGGGAAGGCCAGGTCAGGCACCCGCTCCAGAATTTCTAGGAGACTTGTGGATCCTTGGGAACTTCCCTAGCACCAGGATTCTCCCTATTCTATAAGGGTCTCTTCTATCAAAATATCTCTCTCCTTATTCTGCCCCTCCATCCTGCCCCCATCTCAGCCATTTAATTCCTCATGTTTCAAGCCCCTCATTCCTCCTCTTTTCTCTCCCCACAGTTTACCCAGGATATCTCATCTATTTCCTCTTTGCTTTACATCTACTGTCCACTTATGATTGAATACAAACCATATTTGTCTTTCTGAGTCTGGGTTGCCTCACTCAGGATGAATTTTTTTTTAGTTCCATTCATTTGCCTGCAATTTTCATGATATAAATGTTTTTCTGCTGAATAATACACCCTTGTGTAGATATATCACATTTTCTTTGTCCATTCTTCAATGGAGGGTCCATCTAGGTTGTCTTCAGGTTACTGGCAATGAGAGGATTTTTCAGGTGCCTGCTTGCGGACTGATGAAGTCTTTGCTAGAGCAGTGAAGTTCCACCAGATTTCAGGACAGGATCTAGCTGCCTAGCTGCTTACTCAAGACATACCACTTTCATTCTAAGCAGGAATCTTAATCATCTTTGCTCTTCTCTGAGTGTTATCTGTTTGGGTGGGGCTTCACCTCAGCCCTTGGCATGTTTTGGAATGATGGGTTGAAAGTTCCATTTCAAGCCCTTTCCCTTGGCAGTTGCCTCAGTCCAAACTCCACCACCAAGAAAGGCCACCAAACAGTGAACCTTTCCCCAGAGAGGGTCAAGACCTCTCCCACAGGGTATTTAAATTGTCCCCAGAAAAGAACACGTGGTCTTTCTGGCTCTCCTTTTCCCTCTTTGTGGTTTCCCAGAGGGCCACCTGGGACCACTGGCATTCAGTAAACCTGGACTTTTTCTAATTTGTTTTGATTTGGTCTGATTTGTATTATTGCATCACCAGGGAGGTTTGTTGGGCCGCAAAAACTTTACATTGGCCTCCTTGAACAGTGGGAGAAAGAGCAGCATTGGCAGGTCCTGCAGAGTAGAGATGGTCAAGGCCTCATTCCTCACCAGGCTCTGCACTCCCAGCTGTAGGAGTGTGGGTGGGGCCTGGAAGGTCATTCTGATGGATGTTTAGGGAGATGGTCCTGAGGAAGAATTTAGGTGAAAATATATTTTCAGAGTCTTTCTTATGAAGCTCTTTCCCCTCACAGTGAGCACCTGTCACCACTCTGGCCTTGATGGTCACTATTTGGTGGTCTCAAAGGCAAACTCGCTACCCTGGCAGCATGTGGAGCCACTCACAATCAATCACATTCACCATTGTGCCATCCAGCCCCAACCTCTGCTACTCTGAAGCCCATAGCCCTTTGGAAGGGGAACTCCAGGGAAGGAAAAATCTGAGCTCCTTTCCTAATGGCAGAAAAGATCCTATGCACCTTTCAGAGACAATGGAGTCTACCAATATTCTGATTTCGAAAGATTGATCCTGCCTGGCAGGGACTGAGGAGAATCTATGAAATGGGGTCGTTGCCTTTAATTTTCAAAGATTTAGCTCCTGGTTTAGGGAGCCTTTATCATACATCTTTGGAATAGACAGTGCACTGGGTATATGTTTGGGGGGACAGTCGTGGGGGTTCAAGTCTATTTTGCTAGCATCTTTTTTTTTCCTTTTCCTAATTATGTAGTCAGAGCCAGCTATGTAGTCCAGGCTGGACTCAAGTCACCCTAAGATCCTAGAGTTAGACACTAGCCAATCTGGTGCGACCTTATTGCCCAGCGTGGTGTCATTCAAACACTGTCCTTTCAAATACTGCATGATGTCAGTGTGGTTTGCAAGAACCTAATATTTCATTACGTTAGAGGCAAATGCAGGAGGAATTCCATGCATTCTAGTCTATACTTTGAGTTTGAGGCCAGGCCAGTAGTAGAGGTTATAAAAACAAAAATAAGCAGGAATGGTATAGATTGATGAGTCCCTTTGATTTTGACTGGGGTTGTCTGGTACTGCAGTTTGATCCAGGCCCTGGCCTGTGTTAGACAAATATTCTACCTCTGAGCTGCATTCAACTCAATCATTTCCTTTTATTTTGCATAGAGACAAAGTCACTTCATGTACCCAGGCCATCCTAGAGCAGGAATTTGTTTTCCTCACACCTCTAGTGCTAGGATTCCAGCATTGTGCAAACAGCCTACATGGCTTCATTGTATGTTCGTTTGAGGAGTGAACTTGTCAAACTGACCAAGATGAAGCAACTGCACCCCAACAGGCACAGTCTGAAGGATCACTGTCTTGTGGCCCCTCTTAACAAAACCATCCCCAATCTTGTTTTTAAGATACTGTTAAAAGTTCCATCTATTATCTGGGTTGTGGTGGCACAGGCCTTTAATCTCAATACTTGAGAGGCAGAGGAGACCCACTTGGTTTACAGAGTGATTTCTAGGATGTTCATTTCTACTGTCTTGGAAAACAAAATGAATTTGTTTTTCAACTTAAGCACAAAAGTGCAACCCATGAGCTGTAATTCCTGGGATTACAAACACCTGAAATAACAATGATTCCATAACTGAAAGTGAAAGACCCGGATAAATCCAGAGCCTCTAGCAGGAGAAATAGAGTCAAAAAATCTAGCAGGAAGAGAAGAGCCAATATCTCGTTTAGCCAGTTCAGTGACTCTGTTTCAGGAACTAGCTGAAGATAAAGTTAGATTATAATCTTGAGAATAATCTTGAGAAACGGGGAGTTACCCCTTGTGATTACCACTGGTATTTTCAGAATTTTTCAATGATCACTGGTATTTTCAGAATTTTCCAATGACGCCATCCCTACCCCCTTTGGATTACTGGGTTGTGGTTTCTTCCTTTAAATACCCCTTCTCCCAGCAACTCAGGGTCAAAATCTCTACCCCTGAGTGGGAAATGAGTTTCGGACCCAGTGCACTGGTTCCTGTCCTGTCAATAAACCTCGTGTGATTGCAGCAAGGATGGCCTCTCATGAGTTCATGTTGGACGTGTTATCCCGAGACTTGAGTGAAAGTCGCCCCCCTCCAGAGGGAAAGAAATTAAAGAAACATTCCAAGACCAATAAATGTAAATGAGGTCAATAATTAGTAAAAGGACCCCAAGTGAAAATTATCAGGAAGTCAAAACTTAAGCAACTTGACCAACAGAGCTAAGATTACCATCAGAATGCATTGTTCCATCTCAATCACTCACAGGAATCCAAAGAAAAATACACAGCTTCATATTGATAAACAGCAAATAACAGAATAGCTGAAAGAATCATGAAAAATAAAATAATTTTTTGGAAGTACTAGCATACCTATTTCAAGTTATACTAAAATCCTCTACTACTAATAACATGTTATTGGTATATACAGAGACAACTCAGTCAATGGAATTGAATTGGAATCCTAGATAAAAATCCACACTGCTACAGGCACCTAGTTTTGACTAGTCAGAAGAGCAGACACGAAAACAAATATGGCATCATCAACAAATGGTGCTGGACTAACTGGATGTCTGCATATAGTAGAAAATAAATATATCCATACTGATCATCCTGCACAAAACTCAAGTCCAAATTTATCAAAGCTTTCAATATAAAAAGAGATACACTGAACCTGGTAGAAGTGGGAAAGAGCCTCAAAATCATTGGATTGGTAGAAAAATATCTGGAAAGAACACCAGTAGTGTACAGAATAGGATCAGTAATTAATAAATAGGGCCTCATAAAACTGAAAAGCTCCTCTAAGGCAACCTAGATAATGAGATGATGTGGGGGTCTCCTCTGTGTGCTGTGATTAGCATTGATGAATAAAGAATCTGCCTGGTGAGTTGATAGGGCAGAACTTAGGGAGGTGGGGAGGACAGAACTGAATGCTGGGAGGAAGAAAGGCAGAGTAAGAGAGAAATGCCATGGATTCTCCAACTGAGACAGATGCCAGTTATAACATTACTTGTGAAGCCACTGCAACATGGCAATACATAGATTACTAGAAATGGGTTAAATTAATATAAGACTTAGCCAATAAAGAGCTAGAGCTAATGGGCCAAGCAGTGTTTTAATGAATATGGTTTCTGTGTGATTATTTTGGAGTTAAGCTAGCTGGGCAGCCAGGAAAAACAAGCAGCCCTCTCCCTATAACAATGAAAAAATATTTTTACCACATCCACATCTGACAGAGGTCTAGTATCTAAAAAATATGGAGAACTTAAGAGACTATACATCAAAAACAAAGATTGCAATATTAAATGGGTCCTGAACTAAACAGAGAATTCTCAAAAGGGAAGCTCAGAAACACGTAAGAAGATGTTTTTTTCCCTTGTCTCACTGTACATTTTTTTCCTATAGAGTGGTTGTTTCTTGGAGTTCTATACTTTCTTGAAGGGAAATAGAGATATAGTGAATTTGGGAAAAAGTAAGGGAAGGATCATGAGCCTTTAGTTTCAACACTCACTGGCAGTTTAAGACACAAATTCACTCAGACATCAATAGATGGACTTTTAGTTTATTTTAAATCTGATTATATATTAAAGAAAGAAAAAGTCTTCTGCAATGCAGCAATGTCCAATAGGCAGGACTTGTAAATTAAGTGGTTAAATGGAAGATTACAAGAGATTACGTTCAGAACAGTAGTATGTGTGTCAGTTCTTGACATCTCCATGAGAAGAAACAGTGAGAGTCACTAGCTAATGCATACATCTTTCATTGTATCATAACAGGTGATTTTGTACCAAAACTACAGCTGTCACTTTCAATTTAGGAAATGGTAGTTCAGGAAGATGCTTTCTCCCTTAACTTTTTAAGAGAATTTCTTTCTGGTCTTAACAAAATTATATAGCACTTGGGGATAAAGATACACCCCAGCAAGCCTGCACTGGAGGCCAAGATGGAGAAGACCTCCACAGCCACCATGACCTTGCCCTTGGTGCTATGGTAGGCAGGAAGAAAGGAAACCCAGACACTAAAGAATACCAGCATGCTGAATGTCAGCAACTTGGCTTCATTGAATGTGTCAGGGAGATTCCTGGCCAGGAAAGCCACAATGAAGCTCCCTAATGCAAGGGTACCATGGTATCCCAGGACACAATGAAATGCAATCATTGAGCCCTTGCTACATACAATGATGATGTGGCTGTGTTCACTCTTGGCATCAATTTCAATAAATGGAGGAGAAACTCCCAGCCAAATTGCACAGAGAATGATTTGGATGAGGGTACAGATGACAATGATGAAATTGGATGCCCTTGGAATCAGGTAGAACCTCATCCTTCTTCCAGGGGTTGTGACTTTGAAAGCCAGAAGCACAGTCACTGTTTTGGCCAACACAGTAGAAACAGCCACACTGAATACCACTCCAAATGTGATTTGCTGCAGGATGCACTTAGCTGCATTGGGATGACCAATAAAGAGCAAGGGACACAGGAAACAAAAGATGAGTGAGACGAGCAAGGTGTAGCTGAGATTCCGGTTATTGGCCTTCACAAGTGGAGTGTCATGGTGCTTTATGAAGATTCCAAGAACCACAGATGTGAACGCAGTGAAGCACAAGGCCATTAAGGTCAGAGCCATCCCCAAGGGGTCTTCATAGGTCAGAGAGCTCACAGTTTTGTCAATGCAATGGATATGTTCTGCATTGGCATACTGGTCCTCTGGACACTTTACACACTGATCCACATCTGATGGAGAACGAAAACTATGATTAGTGATGCTTGAGCATTTTTCTTGACAAGACATTTCATTTATGAGTGTTGACCTGAGCATTGCAATATCTGCACTTGTGCTGAGGAGGACATTGAAAGACAATGCTGCCTAGCAATACTTCCATTTGACAATACTCATCCCTTATCCTTTAGTGGGATGAATCCAAACAATTACTCCTTTGTCTATTAAATGTGTGTTAATGTCATCATTTGTCACATTATAGGGAAAGATTTTTTAGTAGAAAGACCGGAGATAGGGAATCAGAAAGAAGGGAACAGAACAAAGGGTAGAGGAGTGGATATTTGGCCCAAGAAGACAAAGCTTTCTCTGATACACTAGAAATAGTTATCACCTGTGGGAAAATAGCAATTTATAAAAGTAAAGGTGTTAACCCATTTTAGGATGAAGTGTTAAATTGGATTATCTGGATAATTAGGACAGTCATGAGGGATTTTTTCTAGCTTGACCTCACTCTTGATATCTGGACCATGATAGTCAATCTCAGGTGGAGGAAGTGAGTGATTAAGGCAAAAGATCTTGGTGGCTAGCTTTGGGAATGTAATTGTCTTAGGTTTTATATTGCTTTGAAGAGAAATGATGACCATGGTAACTCTTTTAAAGAAAAACATTTAATTGGGTCTCTTATTGTCAAAAGTTTAGTCGATTATCATCATTTTGGGATATCGTTGTATGCAGATGGACCTGGAATTGTAGAAGGGTCTTTGAATTCTGTTTTGATCCATTGGCAACAGGAAGTAAACAGACTCACTGTGTGTTTCTTGAGCATGTATGAACCTTCATACTCTGCTGCCACACTGAAACACTTCATCCAATATGACCATATCTTCTCCAAAAAGACCAAATGTCCTAATAGATTCACTCCTCATGATGTCATGGGGGAAATTTTATTCAGGCTACCATAGTAATCTAATGGTTTTTAGCAAGGCAAATGGAATGTGAGAGAAGAACATGGTTTTTCAGAGATATATCTAACATGCCTGGGATGGCTACAGTCCTGTCAGAATCACTAATTTGCATGTCTTTACATGTAAAGTCTCAAAAGAGATGGTGAAAATGAGGTCAGTTGGGTTTATATGGGGTAAGTATAAGGGGGAAATGAGAAAGGAAGGTATTGTAAATATAATTTTGATGTTGGAAAATGCAAACATAATGAAATAAATTAAATAAGTATGCCCTTAGCTGTGTCCTCATCTGATAGTAAGGATGCTGTACTCCTGAGTATTGTTCTTAACAAGCAGCAACATGGCAGTTCCCATGAGTGGCAAGCAGTTGAGAGACCTGCCTCCAGGCTGTATCCCCACTCCTGGTGTGAAACAATTGTCTGTATCTGTCAATTATATTTTAAATAAATATTGATTGGCCAGTAGCCAGGCAGGAAGTACAGGTGGGACAACCAGACAGGAAGTAAAGGCAGGTGAATGAGAACAGGATAATTCTGGGAAGAAAAAGTCCATTCCTCTGCAGTCCTGGCCCAGTCACAGACAGCAAGCAGGCACCTGAATATCCTCTCCGTGGCCAGTAATCCCTGGTAACCTTAGGAGACTGCATAGGTACACGTGCAAACCCAGCAGTTGAAGATCATGTACCATACAGCACGAACCATACTAGATGGAAGAACAGACTACTTAGGCACTGCCATGACCCACAACTGTTGGAAGAACAAAGGAGGAAGTGCCAGCACAAGAATAAATTCAACAAGTGTAAGAGCAATATGGGGCTGATAGTGATCATTCAACTGTAAGACCTAATCCAGCTGAAACCCAAGAAAACAGTCTTAATAATAACTTTAGGAAAATGGTAGTTGCTCTGAAAGAGGAAATGAAAAATTCCCTTAAGAAATCAAAAAAAGGACAAAAAAAAGTATTGGAAGAAATCAAGAAATCCCTTAAAGAAACAAAGAAAGCCATGTACAAACACTCAAATAGGCAAAGGAAACACGTCAAGACTTGAAAATTGAAATAGAAATAATAAGCAATACATAAACTGATGGAATTCAGGAAATGAAAAAATGGCTAAGTGAACAGGAACTACTGATTCAAGCATTATGGACAGAATACAAGAGACAGAAGAGACAATCACAGATGTTAAAGATACAATAGAGGAAATAGATTCATAAGTAAAAGGACATGTTAAATCCAATCAATTCCAATCATAATATATCCAGGAAATCTGTGGCACCATGCAAAGACCAACCCCAAGAATAATCAGGGTAGAAGGAGAAGAATCTCAGCTCAGAGACACAGAAAATATATTTAACAAAATAAAAAAAATCTCAACCTAAAGAAGGACATGTGTATGACGGTACATGAAGCTTACATAATACCAAATTGACTAGACCAAAAAACAGTCCCCTCACCCCATAATAATCAAACACTAAGCCAACAGAATGAAGAAAGATTTTTTTCTGACTTAAATAAATTTATTTAAAAAAAGGAAAATGTGGTTATGGAGATAAAGCTGCCTCTTTATCCTACAACCATGAAGAAAGAATTTTAAGAGCTGCAGATGAATAGGCCAATAACCATATAAATTCAGATCCATCAGAATAACACCTGTCTTCTCAAAGGAGACCCTACAAGCTAGAAAGTCCTGAACTGATGTTTTACAGACCATAAGGGACCACAGATGCAAGCTCATAATACTATGCCCAGAAAAACACTTAATTACCATAGACAAGAAAAGCAATGTATTTCAAGACAAAACCAGATTTCAACAATACCTATTCAGAAACCCAGCACTACAGAAATGCTATAATAAAAACTCCAACCCATGGAAGCTTGCTAAATCTATGTAAACACAGACAAAGGATAACTCACAACAGCAAAACCCAAAAGTAGGGAAACTCAAAACACTCAAACCTCCTAGGCCAAAACACCGCCAAGAATAGGCAATTTCTGATCATTAAGATTTCATAGTATTCATGGCCCCAGTTTGACAATAAAAAGAGATAGGCTAACAGAATGGATATGAAACCAGGATCTATCCTTCTGTGGGTTACAAGAAACACACCTCAAACCTCATAGATAGACAGTACTTCAGAGTACAAGGTTGGGAACAAAATTTCCAATCAAATGAATCTAAGATATAAGCTGGTGTAACTACCCTAGTATCTAAATAAGAATAAACTTCAAAGTAAAATTACTGAAAAGATATGGAGAAGAACATTTTATATTCATCACAGGAAAGTCCATCAAGATGAAGTCTTAATTCTGAACATCTATTCCCTAAATACAAGAGCGCCAACATTTTAAAAGAGACATTACTAAAGCTTAAATCACACATCAGACTCAAATGGACTTATGAGACTACTATGAAAAATTTTACCAAAACACAAAAGAATGTACTTTCTTTCAGGACCTCATGGGAACCTTATCTAAAATTGACACAAAGAAATTTTAATAACTCCTTATATTATATGGAACCAGTATGGGTTAAAGTTAGAGTTCAGTAGCAACACAAACCAAAAAAAAAAAATGGACAAACTCATGGAAATGCTTACAACTGAACTGGGTAAAGGAAAAAACATATAGAAAGAAATTAAAGACATCCTAGCATTCAATGAAATGAATCCACAACATACTCAAACTAATGGGACATTAGGAAAGTAAACTAAGAGGAAAGTTCATAGCACTAAGTGCCTACATAAAGAGTTTGGGAAACCTGGTGCTGTGGTGCAGATTGTACTGTAGGGAGATGATGAACTGAGAGCTTTGGCAAGCTGTGAAAACATGTTACACAGTAAAAAGAGTTATTGTTTACATGTGACTCCTTTTTTGATGAAGAACTTCCCAGAATTAGAATCTCAGAAAAGATCCTGTGAGAGTTCATTGAATGATTCTGTGAAGATGAAGTCACATTTGTATTTTGAGATGATCAGATGTTGTGACTCACAAGCTGTGAGATATATGCCATGGAAAGCTGCATATAGGGTGTGGAACTAGCAAAAGAGAGACATGTATAAAATTTTACAGAGATAGACCTATGTAAGCTCAGCTTAGTTTATGATGTCCCAGCCTTGGAAGAGGAATTGATCTAGACCAGGGACATTTACAGAGGCAGGACTGAGCCAGCAACCTTGGTCTGAGCAGAGCTGAGACATCAAACTCCACAGGAGGAGGTACAAGGGAGCAACCACTGAGCGAGTGGGCCAGAGCCAGAGACCACTGCATATCCGGGCATAAATCTGGGACCTTCCAGGGAGTAGACATGGCCCAGAACCCCTGCAGGTCTGTGTGTGAGTCAGGGACCTCTGAGGGAGTAAATCTGAGACAGGTCCTCTGTGGATCCAGGCACACCCAAGTCTGGGATCTCTGAAGGGGTAGATAGAAGCCAGAGACCTTTGCAGGATGAACCCTGAGCCAGGGTCCTTTGCAGAAGCAGATCCAGACCATGATCATTTACAGAAACAGGTCTGTGTTGGCAGCCTAAGCCAGAGTAAGCCTGAGACAGTAAAATCCATGGGAGAGGGGAAAACCCCAGAAGCGCCGAGTGACCTCCAGGAACACTGAGTGACCATTGGCATAACTAGATCCATGGTACTGACTGTCCCACAAGGAACAACCATCTGAGTCTTGGATCCACTGGCACCTAGATTAATGACCAGAGTCACAGACAGCCCAAACCATACCATTTGTAATAAAAGATGAGTAGACAAGGTAAGAACACATGCAACACCACAAAGAATAATACAACACCAGTAAAATCTAAAGACTCTTCAACAGCAAGACTTGATCTACCAAAAAAGATGAAGCAGAAGAAAAGGACCTAAGAATAATTTCAGGAGAATGTTTGAGACTCTTAAAGAGGAAATGAGATATTCCCTGAAATGATGGAGGAAAAGACAAATAAAATTTAGAAGACATTAGCAAATGCCTCAAGAAAACCAAGAAATAGCAATCAAACATATGTAAGAAACTATTCAAGCCTTAAAAATGGAAATATATACAATAAAGAAACACAAGCCAGGGGATTTATAGAAACAGAAATCATGAGGAAATGATTAGAAACCACAAATGCAAGCATAAACTACAGAGTACAAGAAATGGAAGAGAGAATCTGAAGCGCTGAAAATTACAATAGAGGAAATAGACTCATCAGTCAAAGAAAACATTAAATATAACAATAGCTTAACACAAATTATCCAGGAAATATGGGACACCATGAAAATACCAAACCTAAGAATAATAGGTATAGAAGAAGGAGAAGTTCAACTGAAGAGCAGAGAAAATATATTTAACAAAATCATGGAAGAAAACTTTCCCAACCTAAAGAAAGATATGCCTATGAAGATGCAAAATATGTGCAGAAAACCAAATAGACTGTATAAAAAAAATCCCTCTTGGCACATAATAATCAGACCAGAAAACATACAGAATGAAGAAAGAATATTAAGAGCCACAAAGGGATAAGGCCAAGTAAAATATAAAGACAGACCTTTCAAAATCACACCTGACTTCTCATGGGAGGCAATGAAAGCCAGAAGGTCATGACCAAGCATTATGCAGAGATTAAGAGACCATGGCTGCCAGCCCAGACTACTATACCCAGAAAAATTTTCAATCACCATAGAAGGACAAAACAAGATATTCCGTGACAAATCTAGATTTCACCAATACCTAGCCATAAAACAAGCCCTACACAAAGTGTCAGAAGAAAAGCTCCAACCCAAGGAAGTTGGCTACATCACAAAAAGAGGAAGAAAAAACCTATAATTGATGATCTAACAGCCAAAAATCCCAAAGTAGGGAAAACACACAAATTAACATCACCAATAATGAAAACTAAATTAAAGGAGATAGCAATCACTGGTCATTAATTTCCCTTAATAGAAATTTACTCAACTCACATTTAAAAGGAAACAGGCTAACAGATTGGATACAAAACAGAATCCATTTATCTACTCTATACAACAAACACACCTTAAACTCAAAGACAGTCATCACCACAGAGTAAAGGGTTGGGGAAAAAATTTCCAATCAGATAGACCTAAGAAACAAGCTGGTGTAGCTACCTAATATCTAACAAAGTAGATTCCAAATGAAAATCAATCAAAAGAGATAAAGAGGAACATTTCACATTAGTCACAGGGAAAATCCATTAAGAGCAAATCTCTTACTGAACATCTATGCCCCAAATACAAAGGCACAGACATATATATATAAGAAACACTGCTAAAGGTTAAATCACACACTAAACCCCCATACTAATAGTAGGAGACTTCAACACTCCACTCTCATCACTGGACAGGTCAGTCGGACAAAAAATTAACAGTAAAATAAAAGAACTAAAAGATGTTATAACACAAATGGACTTAACAGACATCTATAGAATATTCCAGCCAAACATAAAAGATTATACCTTCTTCACAGCACCTCATGGAATCTTCTCAAAAACTGACCACATACTTGGTAACAAAACAAACCTCAAGACATATAAAAGTTGGAATAACCGCATATATCTTATCATATCACAAAACAACTCTGTGATTCCACCTTACACCTGTATGAATGGCCAAGATAAAAGCACTGATGACATCTTATGCTGAAGAGGTTGTGGAGAAAAGGGAACTCTCCTGTATTGCTGGTGGGAGTGCAAGCTGGTTCAGTGCCTTTGGATACCAGTCTTGTGATTTCTTAGAAAATTAGGAAACAGCCTTCCTCAAGACCCAGCAATACCACTTTTGGATATATATCCAAAGGATGCTCAACCATGCCACAAGGACATGTGCTCAACTATGTTCATAGCAGCATTGTTTGTCATAGCCAGAATCTAGAAACAACCTAAATGCCCCTTGGGCAAAGAATGGATAAGAATAATGTGGTACAACAGAGACAGAGACCCACATTGGAGCACCGGACTGAAATCGCAAGGTCCAAATCAGGAGCAGAAGGAGAGAGAGCACGAGCAAGGAACTCAGGACCGCGAGGGGTGCACCCACACACTGAGACAATGGGGATGTTCCATCGGGAACTCACCAAGGCCAGCTGGCCTGGGTCTGAAAAAGCCCGGGATAAAACCGGTCTCGCTGAACATAGCGGACAATGAGGACTACTGAGACCCCAAGAACAATGGCAATGTTGATCCTACTGCACGTATTGGCTTTGTGGGAGCCTAGGCAGTTTGGATGCTCACCTTACTAGACCTGGATGGAGGTGGGTGGTCCTTGGACTTCCCACAGGGCAGGGAACCCTGAGTGCTCTTTGGGCTGACGAGGGAAGGGGACTTAATTGGGGGAGGGGGAGGGAAATGGGAGGTGGCGGTGGAGAAGAGACAGAATTTTTTAATAAATAAATAAATAAATTAATTAAAAATATTAATATCCAAAAAAGAATAATGTGGTACATTACCACATAGAAGAAAAAATAATTACATCTTGTAATTTGCATGCAAATGGATGGAGCTAGAAAATATCATTTTGAGTGAGGTAACCCAGACTCAGAAAGACAATTATCATATGTACTCTCTCATAAGGGTTTTTTT
Organism: Alexandromys fortis; assembly: GCF_014885135.2. Classification (NCBI taxonomy): domain Eukaryota; kingdom Metazoa; phylum Chordata; class Mammalia; order Rodentia; family Cricetidae; genus Alexandromys; species Alexandromys fortis. Next base: position 70,212 of record NW_026068063.1, on the reverse strand, counting down.
TAAACATAAAGCAAAGAAAACCAGCCTAAAAATCACAATCCCCCAGAACCTTGAAAACAATGAATCCTCTAAGAGAGACATACATAGATGTAAACTACATAGAAAGTAGAAAAAGACAAGATCTCCTAAGTAAATTGGGAGGATGGGGTCTTTGGGTGAGGGTTGAATGGGAGGGGAAAGGCAGGGAGTTGAGCAGAGTAAAATGTAGAGCTGAATAAAAATCAAGAAAAAAATATGATGAGAATCAAAATAATTAAAAAAAAAGAATTTGGAAAACCTCATGCTATCAACTTAACAGCACAACTGAAAGCTGTAGAACAAAAAGAATGAAACCCAATCAGAAGGACTAGATGACAGGAAACAATCAAACTTGGGCTGAAATCAATGAAATTGAAACAAAGACTACAATAAAAAGAATCAATGAAACAAAGAATTTCTTTTTTGAGAAAGTCAGCAAGATAGACAAAAGCTTATCTATATTAAGTAAAAAAAAACAGAGAAAGAAAATCCAAGTTAATCTACTCAAAAATGAAAAGGTAGAGATAACAACAGATACTGAAGAAACCAGAAAATTATTAGGGTCTCAGTAGTGGTCTTTTAATTCCCTTTAATTCCCGCACTCATGAAGCAAAGGCATGTGCATCTCTGTGAGTTTGAAGTCAGCCAGGCCTACAAGAGCTACTTCAAGTACAGACTTCAAGCCACAGAGAAACCCTCTCTTGAAAACCCAAAGAGAGATAGACAGACAGACAGACAGACAGACACACACACACCCAGAGAGAGAGGAGAGAGAAAGAGAGGGAGAGAGAGAGAGAAAGAGAAAGAGAGAGAGAGAGAGAGAGAGAGAGAGAGAGAGAGAGAGAGAAAAGACAATCATTAAGTCACATTTCAAAAACCTATACTGCAAAATACAGGAAAATCTAAAAGAAATGGAAAACTTTGTTAACAGTTACTATAAACCAAAATAAAATCAATATCTTAAAGAATAGAAACATTAAAATCTTCTAACTAAAAAAAACCCACCATGGCTATATGGCTTCAGTGCAGAATTCTGTCAGCATTTCATAGAAGAGATAATACCAATAGCTGCACATGGATAGAAGGACCTCCCACACCATTAAGAAACTAGAGCTAATGGGCCAGGCAGTGATTTAATTAATACAGTTTCTGTGTGGTTATTTCAGGTATAAGCTAGCCAGGTTGCCAGGAAGAACAAGCCACTCTTTGACTTGAACAACCAATACTCTTCAACTTGTTCTGAACAATTGAAACAGAATGAATATGTAAAATTTTTTTTATTAGGTCACAGTTACCCTGATAGCCAAACCAGACAAAGATGCAACAAAGAAAGAGAATGAGAGCTCAAACTCCTTCATGAACATTGATGAAAAAATTCTCAATAAATTACTGGAAAAAATGAATCCAAGGACACATACAAGAAAAGAAATCATCCACTATGACCAAATAAATTTCATCCCAGAGATGTGGGGTTGGTTCACAGATTTTCATTTGTTGAAAATCTGTCAATGTAATCCACCATAGAAACAGACTTGAATAAAAAACCCACATGATCATCACATTAGATTCCAAAAAAGCTTTTGATGGAATCCAACACCCCTTCATGATAACGTCTCTGGAGAGATCGGGTCTAGATAGCAGTTTCTTCCTGCTCAGTCTCACAGCCATCCATTCCAAAATACACAGTCTTTATTAATTATAAACTGGTGGCATATTAACTCATGTTTACTCTCAACTAGCTCTTAAAACTTAAATTAACCCATAATTCTTATCTATGTTTACCCATGTGGCTGAGTACCTTACTCAGTGAGGTATTCTCATCTTCCTTCTTCTACATCTGTCTGGTGACTGCAAACTGAGCCTTTCCTCTTCCCAGAATTCTCCTAGTCTGGTCAACCTACCTACACTTCCTGCCTGCCTGGCTACTGGCCAATTAGTGTTTTAGTACATCAGTAAAAGTGACAAAACTTTACAGGGTCCAAGAGAATTATTCCACAGCAATCTGGGATGCAAGGAACATACCTAAACATGATAAAGGCAATAAAAGCAAGCTAGAAGTCAATAGTAAATTAAATAAAGAGAAACTCAAAGCAATTCCAAAAAAGGAAGCAAAACAAGTCTGCCCAATCTTTCTACATCCTTTCAATATAATACTTGATGTTCTAGCTAGAGAAATAAGACAACAGCCGGGTGGTGGTGGTACATGCCTTTAATCCCAGCACTCGGGAGGCAGAGGCAGGCAGATCTCTGGGAGTTCGAGGCCAGCCTGGTCTACAAGAGCTAGTTCCAGGACAGGAGCCAAAAAGCTACAGAGAAACCCTGTCTCGAAAAATTCAAAATAACCCACACAAACAAATAAGACAACAAAAAGAGATCAAAGGGATACAGATTGAAGAGAAGAAGTCAAATTTTTGCATTTTGCAATGATGTAATAGTATATATAAGTGACCACAAAAATTATATCATGGAACTCCTGCATTTGATAAGACATTAAGTAATGTGGAAAAGAAGATGTTGGAAAAGAGATCAGAAAATAGAAGATCTCCCATGTTTATGAATTAGTAGGATTAATATAGTAAACATGGAAGTCTTACCAAGAGCAATCTACAGACTCAATTCATCTCCATCAAAATCCCAACACAATTCTTCACAGACTTTGAAAGAACAATACTCTACTTCATATGGAAAAACAAAAACCCCAGACAGCTGAAAGAATCTTGTAAAGAACCTTCTGGAAGTATCACCATCGTGATTACAAGATCTATAGAGCTATAGTAATAACAGTTTGGTTTGTCATAAAAACAGAAACAGGGATGAATGGAATTCAATGAAAGACCCTGACATAAATCCATATATCTATAAACACCTGATTTTTGACAAAGAAGCCAAAATCATACAACATCAACAAAAGAGAAATCATCATCAAAAAGTAATACTGGCAAAACTTGTGCCAACAAGTAGAAGAATGCAAATAGATTCATATCTATTGCCCTGAACAAAACTCAAAGTCCAAGTCTATCAAAGACCTCTATATAAATCCAATTGTACTGAAGCTGATAGAGAGGAAAGTGGGAAGTAGCCTTGAACACATGGGCACAGGGGACCACTTCCTGAATATAACACTAGCAGCACAAACATTGAAATCAACAATTAATAAATGGAATCTCTGAAAACAGAAAAGTTTCTGTAAGTAAAGGACACTGTCAGTAAGAAAAATGGCAGTGTACAGAGACCAGGTAAAGATAGGGAGGAGCGATTATATGAGTAAGGGGAGTGCTGTGGGACAGGTATGCTGATTGGCCAGTAGCCAGGCAGGAAGTATAGGTGGGGTGCAGAAAGTTGAGACATGGCAATGAGAATTCAGGGAAGAAAGAAGTCTCAGTCTGGAATTGTGACCTAGTTGCATAGCAAGCAAGATGTAACTGTCTTGCCGAAAAAGGCACTAAGCCACATGACTAACATAGAAAAGAATAATGGGTTAATATAAGTTATAAGAATTAGTTAATAAGAAGAGCCAAAGAAACTCTTAGGGCCAATCAGTTTATAAATAATATAGACTTCTGTGATGAGAATTAATGACATAGGGAACTGTGCAAAACAGAAACCTCAGTCAACAGGGGAGGGTGAAGATCATGGCAGGGAAACCCACAGAAATAGCTGACCTGAGCTCGAGAGAGCTCACAGAATCGGTACCAACACCTAAGGAGGTGGCATAGGACTCTTTTAGGCCTTCTGCATGTGTCTAACCGTTGTGTAGGATTGTCTGTTTATGGGATTCCTAGCAATGGAACCAGGATTTACTCATGGCACATGAACTAGCCTTTTGGAACATATTCCCTGTGGTGAAATGGATTGTTCAGCATCAATACAAAAGGAAGGGTCTAGGTCCTGCCTTAACTTGGCATGCCATGCTTTGTTGGCTCCCATGGAAGGCCTTATCCTTTCTGAATGGAGACAGGAGTGGATGTGGGGGACAGAAGGGACTGAAAAGAGAGGAGGAAGGAGAAACTCTTGTTGGTGTATGAAATAAATAAATGCAAAAAATACCCACAATCCTATGAGCTTGCGTAAAACAAGCTAGCAAACAAGTAGCGCTGAAAACAAATGTAGAAGAGGAGCAGTAACTCTATCACTGAGGGTAGAATCCTCTCTACATATTTAGCATTAGTAAGCCCTATATCTTGATGCCATCAATTTATGAACAGACAAGCTCCTTTCTTCTTTCTTTTCTGTGAGATACAGACCCAGAGTGTACTCAAGGGGGAAATAGATACAGATATAGCACCATGAGGACAATAACAGAAGAATACTCAAGTAAGAGTGATAACACAGTCAATGCCATTTACTCTTATAAATTTTTCCATTTAAAGCCAATTCAATAGATGCTGCTTGTTACTTTGGTGTATGTTGTATGTGTGAGTGCATAGAGGTCAGATGGTGTGGGAGGTCCTTCTGTTTATGTGTTGCTTTGATTGGATAATGAATGAAGGACTGCTTTGGGCCTGTGCAGGGAATAGAGGTAGGCAGGTAAAGTGAGGCAGAATGCTGAGAGAAAGGAAGTAGAAGGAGAGAGAAGCAAAGGAGCTGCTGCTAGGGACAGATGTTTGAAAACTTTACCCAGTAAGACACAGCCATGTTGCAATATACATATTAATAGAAATGGGTTAAATTATTATGTAAGAGTCAGCCAATAAGAAGCTAAATGTCATGGGCCAAATAGTGATTGAATGAATACAGTTTCTATGTGAGTATTTCAAGTCTGGGCAGTTGGGATGAACATGTAGTCTCCCCCAACAGTCAGAAGACAATTTCTAGGAGTTCATTACCTCTATTTATTACGTGGGTCCTGGGGATGAACTAATTCTTAGCTGTAGTAGCAAAAGAATTAATTACTTTGCCATATTATTGGCCATTAATATGCTTTAAAGACTTTTATTTTATTATATGGGGTGAGACCCATAGAGAAAAACAATATGTCTGTCATTTGTATATACCCAACACTAACCAAATAATCACTTGACTAAGAAGAGCATAGGTGACACCACGATTCAGATAATTGTGACTAACGTATTTTCATACTAAACTGTTTTAATATGATATTTGTGACATTATTAAGTGGGTTCTGTACTTAAAAATATTGAATGCAGGACTCCTCATATGTTCTATATCATGTGTCAGTACATATAAATATTCCCTAGAGTTCAAATCACATTGATCCTTTGAAAAGAGGGGTCTTTGTATCTTGCTTAAAGTCTTCTCTCTCATATTCAACTGTTAGTGATTTAACTGTACAAGTAATTATTCCTGTTTTCATTAACTATACAGAGAACTTACAATTGGTTCCTAACATCCACATAACAGAGTTCTGTAGTGAGAGACTGATAGAAGGACCTCACACACCAGAGTTCAGTGGATCTGATGTCCTATTCTGATCTTCATTGATTCTTATATGTACATGATGCCTATAAGTGTCTGTAGGGATACATACACACATGCAGTTAGATTAAACAATCACTAGGAAAGACCTTGTTTAGAATTCTCTCACATTGCAGTTTGAATATCAAAACTGCTTCTTTGAGAAACTGACATATGCCATGAATTTTCAGTGAGTCAAAGATCTATGTCGTAGCAAACAGTTTGACTTAAATAGACATTGATATTGATCACATTCCAAAAAAATCTAACTTAGGAAAGGGATATAGTCAATCTGTGCAGCAGATTTTAGACCCTTTGATCATCCCTCTGTATGTTAGAGAGGATGATAAACATGAAGGGTTTATCTCAAAAGTAAATACTCACTTGTGTCATTAGAAATTTCATTTTCTGGGCAGGGACTGCATTCAAAACAGCAGGCTGCCATTCCCTCCTGCCTGAACTTTCTGAATCCAGGACCACAATCAGCACTGCACACAGAGGGTGGCATCTGAGGAAAATTAGACAAATGATGATATCAGGAGATCTGCCTATTCATTCCATAACTACTTTAAATTACCTTAATAAAATTTCAATAAATTTATTTTATATACGAAAGAGTGACCATATTTCACTTAGCATATTATAGAATGCCAATTTATGTGAATGTGTAGAAAAAATTTAATATAAAACTGAGTAGCGTCACATTGCTGGAAATTTAGGAAGAAGAATCAGTTGTTCAGTCTGGACAAATAAACATGACAGAGCATGCGAAGAGTTTTTTCTACTTAAATTTTACAATTTGACAATTTGACACAAAGAACATTAAAAGGTTAGAAGGAACCTTAACCAAAAAAAATTTCCATTGGATTATCCTGTAACTATAACTGCAAAACATTTTACTCATTGGTATTTGATGTATAAGTGCCCAGTCTACTGTGGGCAATGCTGTCCCCTAGGCAGCCTGTATGAGAAATCAAGTAGAAGAAGCCATTAAGCAGTGCTCCTTCAGGATCTGTACTTTGTTGCAGTCTTCAGATTCCTGCCTTGTCTTCCCTCAACTATAACCCACAAGTCAAACCAGCCCTCCCTTCTCACTTTGCTTATGGTCTGTTTAATCACAGCAATAGCATAGCAAACTAGGACTAATGGAGCAATCTAAAACAGGGAAATACTCCTCAAATCTGAGACAGCACACATGAACTCCACTAAAATCACCCTGCAAAGCATGACAGAGTGTAAAAAGATAGAAGAATAGGTAGAGCCTGGTGCATTTCTAGCGATGAATTGCTGAGTTGATGTGCACTGAGATGGAAGGTGGAGTGTTTCCTGAGAATAATGTGCTTGACAAAGGCTGCAGGTGCTGCAGAACCTCGATAAAAGTTAAATAACTTAAGGTAAATTTAAAGATTTCTTAAAGTTTAAAATAAAATATCTTCAAATCATCAAAAAAAACCTGGTGATAGGGCTCTTTATGCTGCTTCGGAAAACTGCTAATACTGCAGGTCACAATGTATGCTCTGTTCAGTGCTGAGTTCAGTGTTGAAACTGCAGTGTCTCCTATGGACAGGCTCTTTCATATTCTCCACAATATAATTAGGGACAAACATTCCTTTGTTTTTTGCCTCCTTGAATGAGGGTTTCACAGTGTAGTGGTGGTAGACTTCACTCCTTTTATAGACTAGGCTGACTTAGATCCCACAAGGATATGTCTCTTCTGCCTCCTGAATGCTGGGGTTAAACATGTATGCTACCAGTGGACATATTTCTTTCTTTCTTTTTTTTTAAGATTTATTTATTTATTTATTTATTTATTTATTTATTTATTTATTATGTATACAATATTCTCAGTATTATTCTCAGTATTCTGTCTACAGGCCAGAAGAGGGCACCAGATCTCATTACAGATGGTTGTAAGCCACCATGTGGTTGCTGGGAATTGAACTCAGGACCTTTGGAAGAGCAGGCAGTGCTCTTAACCACTGAGCCATCTCTCCAGCCCCAGTGGACATATTTTTTCCCTTCTTTTCTGTTTTTAATGGTTGCAATTTCCCTTTATACTTGCTAAGATATTAAGGAGTATTTTGAATGACTGTGGAGAACATGTATTTACTTGTCCACTTTTTACCCATGTATTTTGAAGTGTGGTCTCTATATGCATCTTTAGCTGGCTTGGACTTGCTATGTAGACCAGACTTGCAATAAAAAGACAGGGCTCTTTGACTGTCTCTGCCTCCCAAGAGTTTAGATTAAGATATGTACCTCAACATACAACTGGCCTCACTTAGGATTTTAATGGAAATTCTTGAGTTTCTCTCCTTATAGGACTATGTTGTCAAAAGCTTTGCCACAGAAAACATTTTTAAAGTTATCAGGCAAGAAAATATTAATTAATCAAAAGAAAACCTGATTTTGTCAAGATGTGATATTTCTTTTGTGCTGTTTTTTTAAATTTTTTAATTAACTCTGAATGAATGCTGAAATTGTTATGCACACCTTCTACATATATTTGGATTATCCTCTAGTTCTATCCATGAGTCTATTTATGCGCCACATTTACATAACTGATCTGCGTAATTTGAACCAAACTTATATCTCTGAAATATACTCATCTTTACCAGAGGAACAGATATTTCTGTTGTGTTGTTGAGGTTTTGTGTTTTTTTTTGTTTGTTTCATTTTGTTTTTGCAGAATTAGGCTGGATATTTATTTAGTGGGTTATGGAAGGGAAAAGGACAAAAGGGAAAAGAGCAGAGAGAGAGGAAGAGAGGGGGAGAAGTGGGGAGAAAAGAGAGACAGAAATTGCCTTTTTGGGAGAGAGATGGGAAGGCATGTTATTGAGTGTTTTACTCAGGTTTAGTTGAGAAATTTTACATCTATGTCCATCAAAATGTTTAGTCTCTAATTTTTTTATCATGTTACATTTTCTCAAATATTCTCCCACCCCATATTTATAGAAGTAGTCTCTTCATGTTTGTAAGTGAGGTTTGGTTTTGGAAGCAAAAATGACTGCTGGTTTTATAGCCAATCTTGATGTTTGTGTATTTTGACTAGAGAATGGGAAGATTAACAATAAATTGGTATTGAAAATCTTTAGCTAATTATTAATGCTCTTCATATGAATTCCATAATAGTGTGAGAATGGTTGTGAATTCCAATAATTTATGTTCATCATTGAATTTTTTTCTATCTCTGTATTTGTTAGGCTTCTTAGGAGTAACAAACTTACAGAACAAAACTGTGTCTGTTTCTGTCTCTATCTCTGGCAACTGAAAATCCAGATAAAAATCTTTCCACACTTAAAAGATCTCAATTAATAGCAGGTTCTCTCTCTCTCTCTCTCTCTCTCTCTCTCTCTCTCTCTCTGTCTGTCTGTCTGTCTGTCTTTCAGTCCTTTAGCCTTCCTTTCTGTATGTCATACTTCTTTTTTATTTTTTGTTACGTTTTTAACGACAAGGTTTTTATCTTTCATCCTAGCTGTCATGGAACTCACTGTGGAGAGCAGGTTGTCCCCCAACTCAGAGATCCACCTGCCTGTACCTCAAGAGTTCTGTGATTAAAGGCATGCACCACCCCTCCACTTTGTAAGGTGTTTTTTCCTATCTCAAAGATATGGATGGGTAAGAAGTAAATCATCCCACTTCACATTAAGCAAAATTACCTTTAAGTTTTGCTCTGCATATTTGGGTTTCATTGAATTCTGAATACTGTCAACTTGATACTCAAGAGGAGGCAACACAGTCTCCTTCGTTTATGAAAGATAACTTTGTTGGGTATAGCTTGGGGCTTGACAGTTATGAATCTAACTGCTTCCGTTCTAGCACTGATACTGTCCTGTTTCCAGAGAGTTCATGAAGGAATCTACTGTAATCCAGGTGGGGAATTTCTATGAAATGGACTTCTTTCCAGAAGCCTTCAACTTCTTCTCTTTTTCTATATATTTTGAATTCAAAGTATACTATAACAGGGGAAGGTTCTCTTCTGATATTATGTGTTTGGTATTTAAATGCCTCCTGTTTCCAGATAGCCACGTGTTCCACTGTATTCTGGAAAATCACTGTTACATAGTATTGGATATACTATTGATGCTTAAGGTATATCCTTCTTCTCCCCTGGCAATAGTTTAAAAATTGGATCATTTAATTTTATCCTCTTGGTCTCACACATCTTTTATATTTTCTTATTTTGTCTTCATCATAGTTTCAGATCTCTATTTTCAGCCTGGTCTTCGAGTCTTGCTACCCTGTCATCATCTTGAAGTATTCTGTTAGTGAGACTTTTCACTGATATTTTCAAGTGATTTCATTTGTCTTTCCTTTCCATATTTTAGTTTGAATATTTTTCATTATTTTGTACCTTTTGGGATGTATCTGCCACATGCTCACACATTTCCATATTGTATGCAAGTTTTTTTGAACTCCTTGCTTTGTTCTGGAGGTTGTTTGACTTTCAAGGTCATCTTTGAATTCTTTGTTCAGTACTTCATTGAACACACTCTTGTTTAAACTTCTGACTCTAATATTTTTTGCATGGATGTGTTCATAGTTTCTTCACTTGTTTGTGTATTGAAATTTGCATATCTATGAGTATAGCCCTGGTTGCATTGTTCGTAATCCTCTGGATTCCTGCAGTGGATATTTTTGTAACGCTCAAGGTAGGCTAGCTTACAACACACGTGACATTTCATTACTGATCTCTGAATGTACATGTAGTTCAGTAATTAACCCTTCAGATCAAATGTCCTTTTCCCGGAGAATGACTCTCCTCATCATTCTGAGAAAGGATATTAACTGTAGACTTCATACTACCCGGGCAACCTGAATATAACTTCAGATAAAGATTGGAGTGTTTCTTGAAGTTAACTCCTTTAAAATTCTAGCCACTTTGTAGTTTGGGAGTTTGAATTAGATACCTTAAAATCACCTTCATGAGAATTCTTATCTATACCATACATAGAAGCCATAGAAGAATATATCATTTATAAATTTTCAAAAGCAAATTTCTTTACTACCAATACCTCCACCCAAAGAGATAAGGAAACTGGATACACACTTGTTTGTTTTAAGTGAACTTTGAAAGAATTAATGGGATCAAGAAATGTTCCTCTAGTGTGAAATTTCTTTTACAGTATAAGCTTCAGGGCTAGAGAAATGGCTCAGCTGTCAATAACAATTGCTCTTCATGAGCAGAGGCAAGATTCATTAATAGTTCACCCTGTGTGGAACAAGTTGTCTCCACTTTCGTGGAAATCAAAAGCATTTTTCTGACATGCATATGCACCACACATTCCAGTACTGCACAGAATCACGCTGAAAAACATTCATACCAACAGAAAAGAAAAAGACAGAAAGATAAAACAAGATTACAATTCAAAAAATTTCTAAATGGGTCAAAAAATGTTATGTTGATACATGGCTAAAGATATTGGCAATTTAGAACATGTTGACAAAAATGCTTAAAGCAAATTATTTAATAAAAATCAATGATTGCCATTTGTTTACTTTCCTCCCCCTTACAATTTGCCTCAGTCTTCCAGCATCTGTGTCAGAGGTGCTGCAGAAAAGAGGAAAACCACTGTGTATTAATTAGAATAGGACGAACAGAATATTGCAGGAAATAAGATTAAACAGTGGTAACCACCAGTTGGCTATTTATTTTAAAAGCTTGAAACATGTACTTGTATGATAAAAATCACAGTATGCATGCATGAAATCCTGAAATAATTCATACAATGTCACATCAAAAGTGAAAAGAAGAAACATTTTGTAAGAGGCTAGAAAATGGCTCCTAAAGTGTCAATCTATTTTTACTAAGTTACATGGAAGCACAAGTGGACCCACATGACAGCGTTCCTGCTGTGTAATGCAAATCAGTACATCAGGTTAGACTTACCTGTCTCCTTCCAGTGGCCCACTCTATAGCGTCTTCATATAAATGGAGCTGTTGACGATGTGGGAAATATGGGCTAAACATTCCTATCTTCACCTTAAGTCCAAGCCCATTTGGGAAATTCCAAATCTGGAAAATGTCATACTCTGGCTGCAGTTTTTCTTTCTGGTTCATGTTCACTCTGTCCCCAACTGGATTAGTGAAGTGGGCCTTCCTAATTAAGGAGTACAGCTGAAAGACAGTCAGCATTCTTTAGTGAGTGTGCCCTTCCTTGAAGTCAGAAAATATATTCTTATTTCATCTTAAATGTAACTTTATTGAATGTGCCCATGTGAGAAATCTCAATGAAAGCAAGTAGATAAATGGAAATATAATAACAGTCCTAGAATTTTATTTCATTCAGGGAAAATACCAAACATAAGCACAGACAAATTTGAAGACATCAATGGTAAGTATAAAATATTCATAAACACATACACACACAGACTCCTATTCATATATAAAACCATACATAATACAGGCACATACTATTTACACATACATACACCTGAACCCAAGAAAGGATATGAATATAGAGACACACAGAGACAGACTTATGCACTCAGACACAGAGAAAGAGAAACCCACAAAACGTACACAGGCCCATGTCAGGAGGTATTTTCCCAAAAAGTATAGCAGGGACTATTGTCCTAAGGATATTTGTGGGGAGCCCCACACCCAACTATCTTGAGCTATCTGTTAGCCGAACCCGCCCCACATTCCAGCTTTCTAGAAATTGGTGGTTGGAATCACAAAAGCAACGATTCCGCTTGCATAGAGAACACTAGGTGTGTTGACTCGTGACCGACTTGTGACCATTGCTGCAAGATCCCTTCCTGCCCTTGCCATGCCCCTGCCCCCATCCCAAGACAAATTCCTCATTCAAGGGCTATTTAAGCCACAACCATTTCACTAATAAAGTGAGACCTTGACAAGAGCTCTGCTTGGTCTCCTTCCTCTTTCCCGCGCCCACGTCTTTTTCAGATAGCGCCTCTCAGGGACCCTGGAATAACTGACCCTCCAGGTGGGTTACAAGCCTGGAATAACTGACCCGCTGGGCGGGTTACAGGCCCATACACATGCTCACAAATTCATAAATAAATATGCACAAGGAGACATACACAGTTATAAGCAGCCACGCATGGACACAATGACAGAGACAAATTTATCCTCAAATGCAAAGTTAGGCAGAAAAACATGGAAAGGAACAGAAACACAGATTTACATATGTACAACACATTCACCAAAACACGTCCATACATAGTAAACAAATATGCATAAGTGCAAGCACAATCACAAAAACAGACAAATCACACACATAGGAACTTATAGACACATGCACTGAAAATACACATGGGGAGAGACACACAGAAACACACCCATAGAGAAAGACATTGACAAAAGGCCAAGTTATTCCCACTTATACACACAGGTAGATTGGCAGATAGATAGGAGCACATTTTTAACATCTAAACAGATATACCCAGAAGTACAGAGAAACACACAAACATCCACCCTTACACAAAAAGAACCATCCATTCATACACACGTGAGTTTTCCAGATCCCAGAGTTGGGGCACATTAAGTTTAGAACACCTGGGCAAACTATGCCCTACACTGATTACCACATATTTGTCAATTAATGAGCAAAAGCTCATCTTTAATCATGGAGAGGATTAATGAAGAAGACTCCCATGTTTCCAGTATTACAATAGGGGTGATGATATTCAGGTGCTGTATAACAGGATCACTGGCTTTTATTGAGAATTTGTGTTTCTCAACCCACAATGTATTCATTTGAGATTTCCCAAATCTCTAAATTTACTTCCTCAAGAGGAAAAATGTTCAAAAATCTTTCTATTTGGGGAAATATATCATAACCCACTAGAATGGGATAGCTGAGACTCTAATATAGACTGATATAGAAAACAATGGATATCATCAAATAGAAAGATTACCTTCATGCAGTTAGACAGGTGTACTTCCTCATTGTCCACTGACTGAAGAAGCCTCTCATGGAGAGCATGGGCCATAGTATACACAGCATTGTATATGTCATAGCTGTCATCACTAAAAGCCATGTCGAATGTCTGTGCAATCAGCCATTCCAATGAGCTGTTGGATGAGCAGTTCCTCAGTGTCTTACACAGAGAAGCCGAGACTTCACAGTTAAAATTCATCCATTCCAGCCCCGCCAGGTATTCATCTGAGTATTTGAGAGGGTTCAATGTCTGAATAAAATTTCTAAAACCAGAAATCTCAGCATGGTGGTGTGCAAATGCTAGAGTCCCATGGAACAATTCAGTCAAGGGGTCACTCTGACTTGTAGTGACATCGAACTGTGAGGTGGTGACCCAGATTCTCTTTATTCCTCGGGATGTCCACCTTCTAAAGCTGGCACTTAGAAGACTATCTGTCTCACCATAAATGATAACAACATTTGACGACGATGTCAAGATTTGGTTATAATACACTTCAGCTCTTAACTTGTACAATTGAATGTTGAGCGGAATCATGTTCACAAAGGCAAAGCAGAGTATATTTTTTTCCATCTCTGTTCTCAAATATGAGAAAAACTGGATACCCTGATCATTGTCTGAGATGGTCAGCCCAACCCAGTTCCAGCTGAAATGAAGTATGAGGGAGACCATGGCCATGGGTAGAGATGTGTCCTCAGGGGCCATTTGATACAGAAAAGGAAATTGTTCACGATCGCTCAGGGTAGGATGGAAGGGTCCATAGGTAAGCTGAAAAAACTAGGAAACAAGGAGCAGCGTGAGGTATCATGCACTCTTAAGGACTTGTTACAGACACTTTTCTGCCAAGAGTTCTAAATCACACACCCTTGCCGGTTACTCTTCCCTCACCTCTATTTCAAAAAGGTAAATACAGAAGTCCCCTGAATAGTACCCATAGACTAAACAGTTTGAGATAAGTGTACTCCAGTCTCTTCCTCACACCTTTTCTTAGCACCTGAGAGTGTCACCAATGGAGACAGGATTTCTTGCCAACCCATGACCACACTAAATCTCACCTGATAAGGATAGAGGCTGTTCATGAATTTTGCATCCATAGAAGATATTATCCAGTTTGGTCCTGAAAGCATAACTGCACATGTGTTCAAGCTTTCACAGTTATAATTAGGATAAACACCTTCAGTATCTTTAGTAGGGAATGTAAAACGATATTGAATGCAAGTGCGTAATTGTGGCAGAGTCTTACACCCACTTGACATAATTTGAAATATTAAAGTCATATTTGGTAAAAGATTCGAGTTCCTGTTGACTTCAGCCAAGGAAAAAATTAGAGCCAATAAAAACTGATAGTTTTCCTTCGGTGTTCTGTAAAATGATACAGTGTTTAATAGGACAAAGACCTACAGAAAATCATGTAAATGAATACAGGGACTGTCTGTACTGAACGGTATTCCCAACCACCCCCAATGTTTGAAATGAATCTTCTGTGTTGTGATGTTCAGATGACATAGGAAGCTGGAAGCTTGAAAAAAACTTTAAAATTTCATGAGAGTGCATCTCCAGTAAAGAAAATGTGCCATCGTCATCTTTCAAAGAGAACCTTGTCCACATCTGGTTTTTGAGTAAAGATAAGGCCACAGGCTTTGGCCAAAGAGTAAACCTGGTCATGATTTCAGTTTTAAATGATTGAACAATAAAAATGCACATGAAGCGTGAACCATAGAATTTACTATATGTTCTGTGAAATTAACTGAATTGGCTAAGGCAGTCAAAATGTCTGATGAGTGTAAAGTAGCATGGGCAATATTTGACTCTTCTGTTTACAATTAGTTATAATCAGTGGGCGATATACTTAACACATCCCATCCTATCCATCTTCATCTTTTTCTTTCTTGTTTATCTTTTTCAGTCATAAAATCTTTTTTAGGATACATTTTTAAATGTATTCAAATACCAGAGATGTACTTGGTAAAGATGTATGTCTTTCTGCATCTGTGTATATGTAAAGGATTAATGCACATTTAGGCCATAAATAATGAACGGATTCCATGGTTTTGAATCATCCTTTGTTGTAGACTAGACTCGCCTCAAAGGCATGGGGCTATACCTGCTACAGGTCCTGAGTGAAGTATTTAAGGGCATGTACTTCCTTCCCAATATTGTTCACCTATTTTATGTTTACACCAGTATGCCATATATTCACCCTGGGTGTATTTGACTAACATAAATTTTCTTCTGGAAAATATCTTTCCAGATATCTTTCCAATTGTAAAAGGCACGGCAGGCTGCTTCCGACCCTGCCCAGCTCCTGGCTAGCCTTCCCTGAAATAATTACACGGAAACTGTATTCATTTAAAAATTCCCTGGCCCATGAGTTCTAACCTCTTATTGGCTGCCTCTTACATGTTGATTCATTACTAATAATCTGTATCGCTACTTGACTGTGGCTTAACAGCATGAGTCTAACCATCATCCTTCTGGGAGAGAAAAGGCATGGCGTCTTCCACACTGCCTTCTTCCCAGCATTCTGTTCTTTCTACTCTACCCACCTAATTTTATGCCCTATCAAAAGGCCAATTCAGTCTTTTTATTAATCAATTAAAGTAACACATAGACAGAAGACCCTCCTACACCATCCAATTACAATGGCATCCTACCGGGATTTGTATGTGCCAGTATTACATGATTCCAAAATAGAAGACATTAATTGTAAAGTTAATGTTAAATATTTATGGAGTTTCATGTAATAACAATGGGTAAGTAGTCAGTTGGAAGAGAATGATACCAATTTGTGTTTCTGTATATGGGAAGAATAATTGCTGTTTCTTCCTAACTCATTGCATATAATCTAACCATTAAATATCAAACATACATTATCATTTTGAATAATTCATTCAAGTTAAATACAATAACTTTACCACTTAGAAATTGTACCACTGTGGTGTTTTATGTATGAAAATAGGTATTTATCTCTATATTTATAAAATAAAAAATTTAGAATATTCTTTATTATCACACAGAAAATATAACATTGAAAATTTTGGTAACTTGCAACAGAAATCTGAGATTAGAACTTGTGAAACTCAAACACTAAATCCTTTAAACTAAGTATTAAGAAACCACTATGATTTGAAACAATAAAGTGACCTAGTGGATTAAAGTTCTGTGTTTTAAACCAGCTCTTAACAATTGATAAAATCAAAATATATATATTTCAAAAGTTCATAAAACAGGCAGAAAGAATAAAGTGCCTTACAGAAAAACAAGAAAGGTCAATGCAATATGACAGTCAGAGAATAAACAACTTAGACACGGAAAGAAAAGACACATGCCTCTTAAATAATAGCATAGGTGAACCTGGTGGGTACCTCCTCTATCCCTGTTATCAGGTCATGCTAATTCTCAAATGGCACAACTGTTCCTAAAGCAAGTGACAGCAGAAGTGAGCAGTCACCATTATTAGTGTCAGTTTCATTTTTCAAAGAATGCAAACCTATCATTTACTTTCTATACATTCCTTCTTTACGTTAATGTTTCAGTGAAGAAATGGACTTTGAAATTAAAGGCCAGTTGTTGTGCATGTATATATGTGAACTGTTGAGAACAGGAACTCATAGGAAGTTCAGAGTGGACTGACTTCCTACTTCTGTCTTGATGCATCTTTAAAAGTTTTAGTGTGCCCACATTCAGAGCATCTGAGAGAGTAACTGAAAATCTATGTGAAAGCTCTGCACAGCTATCAGGACCACAAATGTTAGTTGTCCTACCATTGAGCATAGATACGCACATTGATGAGTGTTCATCAGGTGACTCTATGACCATTTAATTGTACCCACTTAGGATAACATTCATTGAAACACAATGGGCTTTCTTTAGATGAGGCATCACCTGCTACTGTGCTGTGGAAACTGCAAAGAGTCAGGCTATATGTGATGGAAAAGGTACAGAGTCCTTCTTCACACAGCACCCAGTCTGGTAATTTGGAGGGAGTCTGGGAGAAAAATAGAACATTCTCCGGAAATTTAAACGTAGAAAAATAACATGTAGTCTCTAAAAGAATGTGATTTTTTTTGGGTGCAGGTTGGGAGAAGAGGGCAGAATATACAAGGCATTGTTCAGATGTTCATCCTCTTGGCCCCCCATGGAATATCCATGATGATATTTACATAGAAAATACAAAGGCACTTACTCTCCATGCGAAAGGCCTCCCAAATAATCCACAGGTCCTACTATATCTATTGAGGCCACAAAAAAGATATAATATCTCAATGAGTCTCCATCATACTCTTCATTCTCCTTCATTCTCCAGAAGCACCTGGGATGAATGAGACTGAGCTCCTGAGGTAAAATGTTCAGTAGCAAGAAGAACAAAACCAAAGTAAGCATGTTTGTCTGCTTTAAGCCTGGGCAGTTGAATTATGAGCTTCCACGCAGATCAGCACATCCAGTCGGCACCTGGGTATCATCACCTGCTTTTCTTTCTGTGGCCAAATGAGAAGCTACTTATGCATTCACGAATCCTTTCTTTTTGTGTGAGTGCAGTTGTTTTCTTATCCATTGAGAAAACTTTGGCACTCTCTTCCCCAAGGCTTTGCATCTGATTTCCAAAAAACATGTGATGAAATTTGGTTTATAAATAGATACAAGGACAGTTATGCCAGTTTCATGACATCACTCATTTTTGTGGAAATTATGCCCCTGGGAAGATGCCAATTTGAGAAAATTTTGTCCCATGGCTGCCGTATCAGTGTGTTTATGTTAACAACTTTAGAAATGATGTCAGTGGAATTTTTTGGATGATCCACAGTGAGACATGCACCATTAGTTCAGGAGGACTCACAAAGTCAGAATTCATGGTTCTGCACTGGGAATTGTTTCACCGAGTCCATGTCAGGGAAAAGCAGCTTCATGTTTAGAGCAATTGAGCACCACACAGCACACACAGTGGGGCCTATTCTACTCAAGAGACAGGTTCAAAATATCTAACCAAAGACTATGCTTCCATTGTCTTGAAATCCAATAATCAGTCCTAACCCAGAAATTTTCATAACTACTGCTCCAAAACCACCCAGCTCATCATAGAACCACAGTTCATTTCCATGTTGAATGCTGATTTTAAGTATTCAAAAGACTCAGAGAGAAAACCAGACCTCTGTGCCTCATTACTAATACTACACAAGGCTTATCACTCCTTCTCCCAGCCAATCATTATTAATGAGAAGCCGAGTATTAGATTTCTAAACGTGATCTCACTCTCTGGTCCTCCGTTCAAGCAGATCAATACTGTGTTTTGACCCATTTCTTCTGGTTTATCTCTGATTCCTACATTATTTTACTCATTTTATAATCCCATAGATTCTATAAAGAAGTCTTGTTTAGTTTTTTTGAAGCAAAGAGAAACTTGGAAGTGATGCTGTGTTTATGTGTAAATTCTTCTTGTACCATTTTCCTAGTATTCTACTTAGTTTCCACTTGAAACCTGCAGTGCCAGTGTGGGAGTGCTCTGCTGAGTGCGGGCTGGAAAGCATCTTTTAGAGGAAATGGACTACAGAGAAAGTAAGACCAACCCAGGGCAAGTGTTTTGCTGTGGGTGATGCCATAACTAATTTAGTATTTGAAATGAGGCAAACAGAACTAGTGTTCTCCTCAGATCATTTGTATATTTCAACATAAACATGGGCTGGGCAGTAGTGGCACATGGCTTTAATCCCAGTGCCTCAATAGCATAGGGACACATCTGTTCAAATCCTTAGTATGGAGAATAACGGCATGTACTATCTCCTCAATATTTTCACCTAATTTAAATTTATACCAACATATCATTTATTCTTATTGGGTGTATGATCAATATATTTTTTTCTATAGGTGAGTGATGAGCCTCACAGCTGGACAGCCCAGATCATAAAGTTTTCACATTTATTTTTAGTTTTTTATTTTTATTTATACATTGATTAATTGATTCTTTTGGTTTTCCAAGACAGGGTTTCTCTGTAACTTTGGAGCTTGTCATGGGACTAGTTCATGTAGACCAGGCTGGCCTCAAACACTAGAGATCTGCCTGCCTCTGCTTCCTGAGTTCTGGAATTAAAGGCTTGTGCCACCACCATCCAGCTGATAAATACAGCTTTGTATTTACATAAAAACAAATGCAAAGAGCAACGTCACTGAATCAAATTTCCTGTATTAGCCTGTACAGCTATGAACACCTGATTTTTGATAAAGAAGCCAAACTTTTGCAATGTAAAAGAAAAAGCTTCTTCCACAAATAGTGATGGCATAACTGGATGTTTACATGTACAAATTGCAAATAGATTCATAACTATTGCCATTCACAAAATTCAAGTCCAAGTGGATTAGATACCTCAACATAAATCCAGTTACACTGAACCTGATAGAAGAAAAACTGGTAGGAGCCTTTAAAGCATTGTCACAAGAGACCACTTCCTAAATATAACATCACGAACACAGGAACTGAGAGCAAAAAGTAAATAAATGGGACCTCTTGAAGCTGAAATTCTCCTATAAGTGAAAGAACGTGGTAAATAAACAAAACAAAAGCCTACCAAATGGGAAAAGATTTTCATCAGTCCTAAATCTGAAGAGGGTTGATCTCCAATATATACGAAGAACTCAAGAAATTAGACGTCAAAATACAAAATAATCCAATTAAAATGGGTCCAGATCTAACCAGAGAATGTTCAAGAGAAGAATCTCAAGCAGCCAAAAGACATTTAAGGAACCGGTCAACTTCGTTATATCAGAGAAATCCAAATAAAAATGACTCTGAGATACCATCTTACACCTGTCAAAGTGGCTTAGATCTAAAGTACTGAGGATAGCTTACGGTAGAGAGGATGTAGAACAGGAAATGGTCACCACTGCAAGCAGGACTGAAAATTTGTACAGCTACTTTGGAACTTGGTATGGTGGTTTCTCAGAAAATTGGGAATCAATCTAACTGAAGACCCAGCGATACCACTCTTTGGTGAATTCTCAAAAGATACTCAATCAAACCACAAGGATACTTGCTCAACAATTTTCATAGCTGTAATACTTGCAATAGGATAATGAGGATAAATATCTTGCAATAGGATAAATAGGATAAATGAGGATAAAATCTAGATGTACCTCAACAGAAGAAAGAAAAATAAATATGGTACATATACAAAATGGAGTATAAGTCAGCTGTAAAAAAAACTATATGAAACTTGCAGGCAAATAGATTGTGGTAGAAAAAACTATCCTGACTGAGGTAACCCAGACTCGGAAAAATAAACATGGTATGTACTTAATCGCAAGTGGATAGAACATTTTCCTTAACTGTTATTTGGTCATGGGCATTTAGGTTGTTTCCCGTTTCTAGCTCTGACAAATAATGCTGTGATGAACATAATTGAGCACATGTCCTTGTAGTACAATTGACCATCCTCTGGATATATACTGAAAAGTGGTATTTCTGGGTCTTGGGGGAAGGTTGTCTCCTAATTATCTGAGAAATCACCATACTGGTTTCTAAAAGTGTTGTACAAGTTTTCATTCCCTCCAACAGTGGATGACGGTTTCCTTTACCCCACATCCTCTTCAGCATAAGTTGTCATCAGTGTTTTTGATCTTGGTCATTCTTGCAGGTAATAATATGTAATCTAATAGTTGTTTTGATTTGCATTTTACTGATGACTAAGGATGTTGAGCATTTCCTTAAGTGTCTTCAATCATTTTAGATTCTGCTGTTGAGAGTTCTCTGTTTAGGTCTGTACTCCATTTTTTTTTTATTGGATTATGTGTCCTTTTGATGAACAATTTCTTGAGTTCTTTGTATATTTTGGAGATTAGTCCTTTAACTGATGTGGGGTTGGTTTTTATCTTTTCCCATTGAGTAGACTTTCTTTTTGTCTTGTTGACTATGTTTTTTGGTTTACTAATCCTTTTCATGTTTAGGAGGTTCCATTTATTTATTGTTGCTCTCAGTGTATGTGCTATTGGTGTTATATTTAGGAGGTGGTCTCTTGTGCCCATGCATTGAAAGACACTTCCCACTTTCTCTTCTATTAGGTTCAGTGTGGTCAGATTTATACTGAGGTCTTTAATTCATTTGGACTTCTGTTTTGTGCATGGGAATAGATATGCATCTAATTTCATTATTCTACATGTTGACATCCAGTTATGCCAACACCGTTTTTGAAGATGCTTTCTTTTTTCCATTGTATAATTTTAGTTTCATAAATCAGGTGTTCATAGATATGTGAATTAATATCCAGGTCTTTGATTCAATTACATTAATCAACCTCTCTGTTTTTATGCCAATACCAAGCTGTTTTCATTACTGTAGCTCTCCAATAGAGCTTGCTGTCAGTGTTGGTATTTCCTCTGGAAGCTACTTTGTTGTGCATGATTGTTTGGGCTATCCTGTGTTTTTTTGTTTTTCCATATGAAGTTGATTATTGTTCTTTCAAGGTCTATGAAGAATTGTGTTGAGATTTTCTTTTTTTTAATTTTTATTTATTTTTTTAATTTTTTTTTATTAAAAATTTCCTCCTTCTCCCCGCCTCACTTTTCCCTCCCCCTCCTCCCACTCCTTAGCCCCATTCCCCTCCCCCTCTTTCTCCAGTCCTAACTGCAGTCAGGGTTCCCTGCCCTGTGGGAAGTCCAAGGTCCTCCCCCCTGCATCCAGGTCCAGGAAGGTGTGCATCTTAACAGACGAGGCTCCTACAAAGCCAGTACATGCAGTAGGATCAAAACCCCGTGCCATTGTCTTTGGCTTCGCAGCAGCCCTCATTGTTCGCCATGTTCAGAGAGTCCGGTTTTAGCCCATGCTTTTTCAGTCCCAGTCCAGCTGGCCTTGGTGAGCTCCTGTTAGATCAGCCCCACTGTCTCAGTGGGTGGGTGCACCCCTTGCGGTCCTGACTTTCTTGCTCATGTTCTCCCTCCTTCTGGAAACAACCTAGATGCCCTTCAATGGAAGAATGGATGAAGAAAGTGTGGAATACTACTCAGTGGTAAAAAACAATGACATCTTGAATTTTGCATACAAATGGATGGAAATAGAAAACACTATCCTGAGTGAGGTAACCCAGACCCAAAAGATGAACATGGAAAGCCGGGCGATGGTGGCACATGCCTTTAATCCCAGCACTCGGGAGGCAGAGGCAGGCGGATCTCTGTGAGTTCAAGGTCAGCCTGGTCTACAGAGCTAGTTCCAGGACAGGATCCAAAGCCACAGAGAAATCCTGTCTCGAAAAACCAATGTACTCACTCATAATTGGTTTCTAGCCACAAATAAAGGACATTGAGCCTATAATTTGTGATCCTAGAGAAGCTAAATAAGAAGGTGAACCCAAAGAAAAACATATAGTTATCCTCCTGGATATTGGAAGTATTCAAGATTGCTGGGCAAAAATTGTGTTGAGATTTTGATGGGGGTTGCATTGAATCTATAGATTGATTTTGGTAGGATTGCTGTTATTATTATGTTGATCCTAGGTATCCGAGTACATGGGAGAGCTATTCATTTTCTTGTATCTTCTTCAACTTAGTCAAACTCTTAAAGTTCTTGTCAAATAGGTCTTTCACTTCTCTGGTTAGTGCTACCCCAATACATTTTATTTTATTTGTGGTTATTATGAAAGGTGATATTTCTCTGATTTCTTTCTTAGCTTCTTTATCATTTGTATAAAGAAGGAAGGCTACTGATATTTTTGGTTTCATCTGGTATCCTGCCACATTACTGAAGGTATTTATCAGCTTGAAAAGAGTCATGGTAGAGTTTGGGGGTGACTTATATATACTATCATATCATCTGAAAATAATGAAAGTTTGATTTCTTCCTTTAAAATTTTAATTGATTTGATCTCCTTTCATAGTCTTATTGCTATATCCAGAACAAAAAGAACTATGGTGATTAGATTTGGAGATACTGGAGAGCCTTGTGAATATGGATGCTTAAAAGAAATCCCACACTATTTCAGAATTGAGAATAATACATATTTATTTAGGGGTACACTCACTTATCAATATTCTCTGCTGAAACAGAGAATAGTAGCATAATCCCTCAGCTGGAAAAGAAAGCAGATGCACACTTTTCATCAGCATAAATAGTAAATTTACTGCAATATTAGCCAAATATTGCCTCAGTTTCACTCCTGGTCCTTCTAGCCCAGTACAGTCAACCCATCTTGTGCCATGTTTAACTTGCGTTATGGTTCCATTACCTAGTAATTGAACATCTGCCTCTTGAAGAGGCCAATTTGGATGCCAAGATTCTGGAGTAATGAATCTATCAAACCAACAAATACATTGGCATTTCTATGCACTCTTAGAATTAGTCTTTGATAATTTACAGAAGTCTGCTAGAATATATCTTTCCTATTTCCTATTTTAATTTTTGACTTATCCTCCATGTTTATGCCATCATCTAATATAGTATGGTCTTTTACAAAAAGACTTTTTACTTTTCCTGGTGAAACAAGTCTTCCACAGTGACTGGGAATGACTGGGCCACATTAGGCTTGGGGGCCTATGTGCGAACCCTCAAGGAGTTTCCCAATGGTATCAGGTCACCTTGTCTGTCTTTTGTTGATCTGCATTCATTGGTCCAATGTCGACCTTTGCCACACCTTCTACATATACCTGAAGGCTGAGTCCTCCTATTCTTACCATGACCAGAGGAGACATTATTCCTAGATTTCCTTGTCTGCAATCCCTTCTCAGATGTCTTATTCTACCACAATTAAAACATTTGGCATTTTGATGTCTCCTCATTTGTTTAGAAATTGCTTCTCCCAAGGCCGGGCGGTGGTGGCACACACCTGTAATCCCAGCACTCAGGAGGCAGAGGCAGGTAGATCTCTGTGAGTTCGAGACCAGCCTGGTCTACAGAGCTAGTTCCAGGACAGGCTCCAAAACCACAGAGAAACCCTGTCTCGAAAAACCAAAAATAAATAA
>NW_026068063.1:42408-45148 GCF_014885135.2 Alexandromys fortis | reverse complement strand
AAAAACCAAAAAAAAAAAAAAAAAAAAAAATGTGGCTCTCAAGCCATGAGTTACAACTGTTTGCCTATTTTCTTTTTGATCATTTATTCCTTTAGGTATCCACCTACCTTCTTTGAAACCTTTTTGGCTTTTAGACCTTGGTGTTTTGTCTGAGTAGATTACAGGGTAGGAAGCTAAAACCCTGGTTGAGTCATCTCTGACAGCTTTTGGCGATGCTGAATCCTATCCTTGTGCCGTCTTTCCCTGTTCATCAGCTCCAATAATTTCCTCAATTATTTCAAATCTGATGGAGGTGGGTCATTTGTCTTTATCTGTTGTTTTCATTGGTTAATTAATAAAGAAACTGCTTGGCCCTGATTGGACAACAAATTAGGTAGGTGGAGTAGACAGACAGAATGCTGGGAGAAAGAAGCTGAGTCAGTGAGCCGCCATGATTCTCCCACTCCAGGCAGACACAGGTTAAGATCTTCCCTGGTAAGCCACCTCGTGGGCTACACAGATTATTAGAAATGGGTTAGATCAATATGTAAGAGCTAGCCAATAAGAGGCTGGAACTAATGGGCCAAGCAGTGTTTAAAAGAATACAGTTTCTGTGAATTATTCTGGGTAAAGCTAACCATGCAGGCGGCTGGGCAATGGGAACGTAGCCCGCTGCTCATATTACAACAGAGTGGCGCCCAACGTAGGGATAAATCCACTTAAAAACCTGAGAGAGCTTAATTTTAAACAGAGAAAAAAACAAAGTTTAACACAGAGTTTTGCTGTTTGTTAATGGCGTGCTGTAGAGTGATTTCCTAATTCAGCAACAACAGCAAAAAAAAAAAAAAGCTGCGTCATTTTAAAGCGCGGCTTCTTGGGTCTGTGCCGCCAGTGCAAACTCTGGCTTTAAAGCATTTCAATGGCTTTTCTGGGACTGAATGTTTGTGTTCCCAGTTGGGATCTGAAGGAGAGTGCTCTGAGACTGTGCTGATGGCTCAGCGCTCCCTGCCTGCACCTGGACAGAGTGCAGAATCAGGCTTAGGCAGGCGGAAGAGCATGGCAGAATCCTGCCGCCATACAGAGACGTGTTTTCAGACTGCGCAGTGCTCTGCGTGTCAGATCTGGCTGTAACTTGGATGAAAAGAGTTTCTGTGCTGCATGCTCAGTCTCAGAATTAAACTGCTGAATGCGGCTCCAATGTGGACTTGCTATGTGCCTGGAACTGTGCAGGGCTCAGGGGCACCAAATGGATCTGAGGCAGGAGTGGCTGCTCCACGCTGAACTGTGCTGACCTCAGGCAGGAATGATCCTAATTACCATAACAACAGTGCAGTTAAGGTTTAGACTGGCAGTAAACAGGCAGTACTGTATTACCCCTACATGGTGCAACTTAAGTTTTTAAGAAGTGCTTAGCATTTTAAGAACTGCTCATGGATAGTAAAAAAAAAAAAATTACAGATTCACAATACGACAGACATAAAAGACCTCTATGGGTCACAATGTTGGATGAGTATACATAGGCTTGGGAGAAAAAAGAAAAAGAATATAGAAAATAAAGTTAATGTTAAAAAAAGGGTAAAGTCTTTAAAGAGACAGAGTACAGATAGTTATAGATTAAAAGAAATAAAGAAAAATAAGCCACATAAAAATGGAAAATTCACAGAGAGTCTGGATTATGTACATTATGTTTTCTTTAAAATTTTTGACTGCAAAGGAGCTAAGTACAGAGAGACATTTCATTATATGGGCTTCCAAGCTAAACCAGAATTGATATCATGAGGGTATAACTTCAAAATTTGGGTCTAAGGATATGATGCTTTGGGAAGGGTCTTCTCTTGTTTTCACAGAGGATGAGACTCTATGGATTGTGTCTATCCCAATATGATATGATAGACCATGCCCTCCTGAAAGGTTGCTGTGAACACCCTCAAAAAATTGCTTCGCTCAATTGCCAACTGAGATAAAACTAGCACACAGGTTATACCATGAAAGACCTAAATAACAGCGCCTCCATTCAGCAGGAAGCAGTTTGGAGAGAAATAACTGCACCCATATTCCCAAATATTGTTTATAAGTATTCTTTTACATTTAAAGGGGGATATGATATAGATATGAATAATTTGCATTGGTATGGATTTTAAGGTCAATTTTGTTATATGTATATATATTTTTGACCTTAATTAAGGTATTATGATTGTATAGTTCATTTAAAAATGTAATGTATATAGGTTGTTAATGGATAATCATCAATAATAGTCAAGCTTGTAGTCATGTTAGATTTTCTAGATATATAGAGATAGATTTCAGTTAGATAGGCATTCTTAATATCTTTCAAAGACTACAGAACATGGCATTTAAAATATTTTAATAACAGGGCTTTTTATGATGATGAGACACGTCTGCTCCTGGCAGCACCAACCTACTACAAGAGGAAATTGGGCATCAAAGAGGCTCGTTATGGAGTTTGATAACCATTTGGGCAAGAAACTGCTCTTGCCTGGACTATTGCATACACTGGACACAGAAAACCCACAGAGAGAGGACTGCTGAACTTGCCTAAAGGTGAGATGGTCTTTCAGGGTTCCTGGCTCATGAAAGAGTCTATGAGACATTCTGCAGAACACAGCAGAAAGTGACTGAACTTTCTTTGGAATTTCCTGCTTCATGACTATGGGCCTGTAGGCTGAAGATGGATGCCCCAACGGTACAAAAGAACTTTGGGTGACTGTACAGGCAGCGAGATGTCTCTGTCATTTCTAGA
>NW_026068063.1:37215-39715 GCF_014885135.2 Alexandromys fortis | reverse complement strand
TAAACCAGAATTGATATCATGAGGGTATAACTTCAAAATTTGGGTCTAAGGATATGATGCTTTGGGAAGGGTCTTCTCTTGTTTTCACAGAGGATGAGACTCTATGGATTGTGTCTATCCCAATATGATATGATAGACCATGCCCTCCTGAAAGGTTGCTGTGAACACCCTCAAAAAATTGCTTCGCTCAATTGCCAACTGAGATAAAACTAGCACACAGGTTATACCATGAAAGACCTAAATAACAGCGCCTCCATTCAGCAGGAAGCAGTTTGGAGAGAAATAACTGCACCCATATTCCCAAATATTGTTTATAAGTATTCTTTTACATTTAAAGGGGGATATGATATAGATATGAATAATTTGCATTGGTATGGATTTTAAGGTCAATTTTGTTTAAGGTATTGTAACTGTGTAGTTCATTTAAATTCATTTAAAAATTTAATGTATATAGGTTGTTAATGGATAATCATCAATAATAGTCAAGCTTGTAGTCATGTTAGATTTTCTAGATATATAGAGATAGATTTCAGTTAGATAGGCATTCTTAATATCTTTCAAAGACTACAGAACATGGCATTTAAAATATTTTAATAACAGGGCTTTTTATGATGATGAGACACGTCTGCTCCTGGCAGCACCAACCTACTACAAGAGGAAATTGGGCATCAAAGAGGCTCGTTATGGAGTTTGATAACCATTTGGGCAAGAAACTGCTCTTGCCTGGACTATTGCATACACTGGACACAGAAAACCCACAGAGAGAGGACTGCTGAACTTGCCTAAAGGTGAGATGGTCTTTCAGGGTTCCTGGCTCATGAAAGAGTCTATGAGACATTCTGCAGAACACAGCAGAAAGTGACTGAACTTTCTTTGGAATTTCCTGCTTCATGACTATGGGCCTGTAGGCTGAAGATGGATGCCCCAACGGTACAAAAGAACTTTGGGTGACTGTACAGGCAGCGAGATGTCTCTGTCATTTCTAGAATTTTAGAAGTTACTTATTTCTTGTTTGCTTAGGTAATATTATATCCTTCTGGAGTCTTTGATGGAGTTAAAAAATGGATAGTTATAGTTTTCCTTAGTTATGATAAAAGATAAAATATATATAAATATTGTAACTGTAATTCTTGCTTGATAACTGTGTTGCTATATGTAATTGTACTATGTTAAAATGAAAGCTTTTTTTTTGTTTAAACAGAAAAAGGGGAAATGATGGGGGTGGGTCATTTGTCTTTATATGATGCTTTCATTGGTTAATTAATAAAGAAACTGCTTGGCCCTGATTGGACAACAAATTAGGTAGGTGGAGTAGACAGACAGAATGCTGGGAGAAAGAAGCTGAGTCAGTGAGCCGCCATGATTCTCCCACTCCAGGCAGACGCAGGTTAAGATCTTCCTTGGTAAGCCACCTCGTGGGCTACACAGATTATTAGAAATGGGTTAGATCAATATGTAAGAGCTAGCCAATAAGAGGCTGGAACTAATGGGCCAAGCAGTGTTTAAAAGAATACAGTTTCTGTGTAATTATTCCGGGTAAAGCTAACCATGTGGGCGGCTGAGCACTGGGAACATAGCCTGCCGCTCATATTACAACACAAATCTTTTTACTATTGTCTTTTGTAAAGCCTGAGTCTCCTGTCCTGTACATATTTCTTGTGATTTCATTGTGGCACTTAGCCTCTGGTTCTCATTCTGCATATGTGATTCTGAGGTCTAAAGTTTCTCCTTTCAAGATAACACTTCATCCTTGAACATTACTTGGATTGCATGCAGATTGCCATCTGGAAGAGATGTTCTATCAGCTAACCTATCATAAATTTTTAACAAATTTTGATTGTCAAATTCAACAGTATGAATTCTTTTAGATAATTTCTCAGTACTCTTAGATATAGATTCAATTTTGACTGTCAAATTAATGTTGTCAATATTAATAGTATTAATTTTTTCAGGCAACTTCTGATTTTTGGTGGTATTAATCCTATCAACAAGCTGTACATTATTGGTCTGTAAAGACTGTATCATTTCTAAAAGTGCCACATTCTTTCTTAATGATAGAATATAAAGGAAAATGCTGAGTCTGAATAGACAATTAATTGAAGTATCACCATAACCATATAAGCCTTGCAGAATAAAATCTAGAGTTTTAGCAAAAAAGTTACTAAATGTTTCAATATTAATGTAGTCTGCCATATTGATATATTAATTACCTGTTATATGATCTGGTAAATTATAAACTTTTTTTCCTTTTTTCTTTCTTTCTTTTTTTTAAAATTTATTTATTATGTATACAATGTTCCTGTCTGTATGTATGCCTACAGGCCAGAAGAGGGCACCAGACCTCACTACAGATGGTTATGAGCCACCATGTGGTTGCTGTGAATTGAACTCAGGACGTTTGGAAGAGCAAGCAATGCTCTTAACTGCTGAGCCATCTCTCCAGCCCCCTAAACTTTTTTCCATTAAAAAATTTTTTATTAAAAATTTCTGCCTCCTCCCC
>NW_026068063.1:30580-32743 GCF_014885135.2 Alexandromys fortis | reverse complement strand
TTTCATTGGTTAATTAATAAAGAAACTGCTTGGCCCTGATTGGACAACAAATTAGGTAGGTGGAGTAGACAGACAGAATGCTGGGAGAAAGAAGCTGAGTCAGTGAGCCGCCATGATTCTCCCACTCCAGGCAGACGCAGGTTAAGATCTTCCTTGGTAAGCCACCTCGTGGGCTACACAGATTATTAGAAATGGGTTAGATCAATATGTAAGAGCTAGCCAATAAGAGGCTGGAACTAATGGGCCAAGCAGTGTTTAAAAGAATACAGTTTCTGTGTAATTATTCCGGGTAAAGCTAACCATGTGGGCGGCTGAGCACTGGGAACATAGCCTGCCGCTCATATTACAACACAAATCTTTTTACTATTGTCTTTTGTAAAGCCTGAGTCTCCTGTCCTGTACATATTTCTTGTGATTTCATTGTGGCACTTAGCCTCTGGTTCTCATTCTGCATATGTGATTCTGAGGTCTAAAGTTTCTCCTTTCAAGATAACACTTCATCCTTGAACATTACTTGGATTGCATGCAGATTGCCATCTGGAAGAGATGTTCTATCAGCTAACCTATCATAAATTTTTAACAAATTTTGATTGTCAAATTCAACAGTATGAATTCTTTTAGATAATTTCTCAGTACTCTTAGATATAGATTCAATTTTGACTGTCAAATTAATGTTGTCAATATTAATAGTATTAATTTTTTCAGGCAACTTCTGATTTTTGGTGGTATTAATCCTATCAACAAGCTGTACATTATTGGTCTGTAAAGACTGTATCATTTCTAAAAGTGCCACATTCTTTCTTAATGATAGAATATAAAGGAAAATGCTGAGTCTGAATAGACAATTAATTGAAGTATCACCATAACCATATAAGCCTTGCAGAATAAAATCTAGAGTTTTAGCAAAAAAGTTACTAAATGTTTCAATATTAATGTAGTCTGCCATATTGATATATTAATTACCTGTTATATGATCTGGTAAATTATAAACTTTTTTTCCTTTTTTCTTTCTTTCTTTTTTTTAAAATTTATTTATTATGTATACAATGTTCCTGTCTGTATGTATGCCTACAGGCCAGAAGAGGGCACCAGACCTCATTACAGATGGTTTTGAGCCACCATGTGGTTGCTGTGAATTGAACTCAGGACGTTTGGAAGAGCAAGCAATGCTCTTAACTGCTGAGCCATCTCTCCAGCCCCCTAAACTTTTTTCCATTAAAAAATTTTTTATTAAAAATTTCTGCCTCCTCCCCGCCTCCCTTCCCCCCCTCACTCCGCATGCCCGACTCCCCTCCCCCTCCCTCTCCAGTCCAACGAGCAGTCAGGGCTCCCTGCCCTGTGGGCAGTCCAAGGTCCTCCCCACTCCATCCAGTTCTAGGAAGGTGAGCATCCAAACTGGCTAGGCTCCCACAAAGCCAGTACATGCAGTAGGGTCAAAACCCAGTGCCATTGTACTTGGCTTCTCAGCAGCCCTCGTTGTCCACCATATTCAGAGAGTCCGGTTTTATCCCATGCTTTTTCAGTCCCAGTCCAGCTGGCCTTGGTGAGCTCCCAATAGATCAGCCCCACCGTCTCAGTGGGTGGGTGCCCCCCTCGCGGTCTTGACTTACTTGCTCGTGTTCTCCCTCCTTCTGTTCCTCATTTGGACCTTGGGAGCTCAGTCCATTGCTCCAGTGTGGGTCTCTGTCTCTATCTCCATCGATCGCCAGATGAAGGTTCTATGGTCATATGTAAGATATTCATTAGTATGGCTATAGGATCGGGCCATTTCAGGCTCTCTCTCCTCAGCTGCCCAAGGACCTAGTTGGGTACATCTCTCTGGACCCTTGGGAACCCCTCTAGAGTCAAGGATCTTGCCGACCCTAAAAGGGCTCTTTTAATTAAGATATATATTTCCCTGCTTCCATGTCCATCCTTCCATTATCCCAACCATCCCATTCCCCCAAGCTCTCCCTATCCGCCCCTTCTCACTTGTCTCTCCTCATCTCCCCTTTCCCCCTTCTCACCCCACCCCCCAGTTCCGAGTTTTTTTTTTTTTCTTCAGCAATCTTGTCTACTTCCAATATCCAGGAGGATAACTGTATGTTTTTCTTTGGGTTCACCTTCTTATTTAGCTTCTTTAGGATCACGAATTATAGGCTCAATGTCCTATATTTATGGCTA
>NW_026068063.1:27803-30395 GCF_014885135.2 Alexandromys fortis | reverse complement strand
AATGCTGCTATGAACATAGTTGAACAAATACTTTTGTAGTATGATAGGGCATCTCTTGGGTATATTCCCAAGAGTGGTATTGCTGGGTCCTGGGGTAGGTTGATCCCAAATTTCCTGATAAATCACCACATTGCTTTCCATAGGAGTTGCACAAGTTTGCATTCCCACCAACAATGGATGAGTGTTCCCCTTACTCCACATCGTCTCCAGCAAAGGCTATCATTGGTGTTTTTGATTTTAGTCATTCTGACAGGTGTAAGATGGTATCTCAAAGTTGTTTTGATTTGCATTTCCCTGATTGCTAAGAAGGTTCATCATGACCTTAAGTGTCTTTTGGCCATTTGAACTTCTTCAGTTGAGAATTCTCTGTTCAGTTCAGTGCCCCATTTTTTAATTGGATTAATTAGCATTTTAAAGTCTAGTTTCTTGAGTTCTTTATATATTTTGGAGATCAGACCTTTGTCTGTTGTGGCGTTGGTGAAAATGTTCTCCCAGTCAGTAGGTTGCCTTTTTGTCTTAGTGACAGGGTCCTTTGCTTTAGAGAAGCTTCTCAGTTTCAGGAGGTCTCATTTATTCAATGTTGCCCTTAATGTCTGTGGTGCTGAAGTTATATGTAGGAAATGGTCTCCCCTGCCCATATGTTGTAGAGTACTTCCCACTTTCTCTTCTAGCAGGTTCAGTGTGTTCAGACTGATACTGAAGTCTTTAATCCATTTGGACTTGAGTTATGTACACCATGATAGATATGGATCTATTTTCATTCTTCTACAGGTTGACAACCAGTTCTGCCAGCACCATTTGTTGAAGATGCTGTCTTTCTTCCATTGTATACTTTTAGCTCCTTTATCAAAAATCAGGTGTTTATAGGTTTGTGGGTTAAAATCCGGGTCTTTTACTTGATTCCATTGATCGACTTCTCTGTTTTTATGCCAGTACCAAGCTGTTTTCAATACTGAAGCTCTGTAATAGAGTTTGAAGTCAGGGATGGTAATGCCTCCAGACGTTCCTTTTTTGTATAAGATTGTTTTGGCTATCCTGGGTTTTTTGTTTTTCCATATAAAGTTGATTATTGTCTTCTCAAGGTCTGTGAAGAATTTTGATGGGGATTGCATTGAATCTATAGATTGCTTTTGGGAAAACTGCCATTTTTACTATGTTGATCCTCCCAATCCAAGAGCAAGGGAGATCCTTCCATTTTCTGGTATCCTCGTCAATTTCTTTCTTCAAAGACTTAATGTTCTTGTCAAATAGTTCTTTCACTTCCTTGGTCAGAGTTACCCCAAGATATTTTATGGTATTTGTGGCTATCGTGAAAGGTGATGCTTCTCTGAATTCCCTCTCTGCATCCTTAGTGTATAGGAGGGCAACTGATTTTTTTTGGAGTTGATCTTGTATCCTGCCACATCACTAAAGGTGTTTATCAGCTGTAGGAGTTCTTTGGTAGAGTTTTTGGGGTCGCTTATGTATACTATCATATCATCTGCAAATAAGAAAAGTTTAACTTTTTCCTTTCCAATTTGAATCCCTTGATCTCCTTATGTTGTCTTATTGCTATTGCCAGAACTTCAAGCACTATATTGAAGAGGTATGGAGAGAGCGGACATCTTTGTTGTGTTCCTGATTTTAGTGTATGTTTCCATCTTTGAGTATATCTCCATTTTTTTTGATGTTAGCTGTCGGCTTGCTGTATATAGCATTTATTATATTTAGGTATGACCCTTGTATCCCTACTCTCTCCAAGACTTTTATCATAAAGGGATGTTGAGTTTTGTCAAATGCTTTTTCAGCATCTAATGAAATGATCATATGGTTTTTTTCTTTCAGTTTACTTATATGATGGATTACATTGATAGATTTGCATATGTTGAACCAGCTCTGCATCTCTGGGATGAAGCCTACTTGATCATAATGGATAATTTTTCTAATGTGTTCCTGGATTCGGTTTGCCAGTATTTTATTGAGAATTTTTGTGTCGATGTTCATGAGTGAGATAGGCCTGTAATTCTCTTTCTTGGTTGGGTCTTTGTGTGGTTTTGGTATCAGGGTAACTGTAGCTTCATAAAAGGAATTTGGCAATGACTCTTCTGTTTCTATATTGTGAAATACATTAAGGAGTATAGGTATTAGCTCTTCTTCGAAGTTCTGGTAGAATTCTGCATTGAAACCATCTGGTCCTGGGCTTTTTTTGGAAGGGAGGTTTTTGATAACAGTTTCTAATTCTTCACGACTAACAGGTCTATTTAGATTGTTCAGCTGATCTTGGTTTAACTTTGGTATATGGTACTTATCTAAAAAGATGTCCATTTCTTTTGCATTTTTAAATTTTGTGATATACAGGCTTTTGTAGTAAGATCTAAAGATTCTCTGAATTTCCTCTGTGTCTGTGGTTATGTCCCCCTTTTCATTTCTGATCTTATTAATTTGCATGTTCTCTCTCTGCCGTTTGATTAGTTTGGATAGGGGTTTGTCGATCTTGTTGATTTTCTCCAAGAACCAACTTTTTGTTTCATTGATTCTTTGGATTGTTTTCTGTGTTTCTATTTTGTTGATTTCAGCCCTCAGTTTGATTATTTCCAGTCTTCTACTCCTCCT